>NC_140612.1:31785288-32357788 GCF_057381915.1 Diplotaxodon limnothrissa
GTTTGTGATAAGACAGCTTGGCCATAACAAGCTGTCTGTTCAAGCAGCTTTTCGACACATATGACCCTTTATGTGATGACTGGTGACCGGTGAAGGGAAACGTGTGCGCCAAGACACGATCCATCGGAACCATAACTTCAAAACGACTCCCCACACCTGCCTGTAACAAGTGCCGTGCCGACACGTGGAGCAGCATCGCTGTTCGTGAATGTTGCGGCGTGCAATCCAGAGTAAATCATTAATTTTTCTGATAAAAACCTGACCAACACCCACGCATTTGTCTCAGACATGTTCAGACATGGTCTCACTGTATGAAGAACTTAACTGGCATTTGTGAAAATATCATGTCAGACTAGAGATACTGACATCCATAAACAGATCTCTTAGTGTATCACGGGTACGGGGGATTAAACTTGTGGGCCTACTTTGCTGCTTGAACCCCCGCCATCTGGAAACATTACTGTCATGGTTCCCCCGCTGAGCAGGGAATGCAAAACCTCGTCCGGCCGCACTGTCCCACCCGAGGAGCGACACGTGCCACACATTACGATATCTAGAACATTTCAAGCTTCTTCTTAGGATATTTTTACTACTCAAAGCTTATTTCTGCGACTGTAGAGGGAACCATACCCCCAAACCTGAAGAGCTGGGCCCAAGCAAAACTTCCTAGTTACATTAGATAACAACATTAGTCACAGGTTTCATGTGGCAGTATTACTTGTTGACTGCAAACTTGATCGATGAACAATGCAGAGGAGTATGAGCAAACTGCATAGATCTTGTACCATTAAACCTTCCCCTACTGTGTTGACATAATTTATTGACAGCTGCTATTGAAACTCTGTACGGTACATAGTTATTACCTAGGTTTATTTCAATAAGCATAAAAATACTTCTTCAAACGCTGAAGAACCTGAGGTGCAAATGCACACGTGTCTGACAGGTCTTCACATGTCTGAAAGAGAGCTTATCAACAGTCAGTTATTTATTTAGTATCAATCATACACAAGGCATCTACCCAATAGGCGTCACTGGTGGCGATCCCAACAGGCGGGTTTGTGTTGTGGGAATGAGCCGAATGCATAATCTCTCTGAAGGAAGAGATGGTGTTGTTAAAACAGAAAAAGGCAGATGAGAAAGCAGAAGCAGGACATGCACAAAAACACGGAGAATCAACCGTTTTAACAGAACATGCAAATGATGAAGCAGACTAGCGTGGATTAGCGAACACAAAAACACAGACTCATCTGTCACTGAAAACCAAACCATTTCCCGAACCACTCCGGGGTCAGATGGTGATGAGGATAATTGATGAGGGATCGGCATGCGCGCGCTCACAGTCAGCACAGATCGTCAAATATGATTCACGCTCTTTGCGTTTTCCTCTGTGTTTGTCTTCTGGCTCTGCCAGTCCTTCATCACTCTGAAAGTCTCCCCCGACAGACACGTCAAGTGACCCAAACGCTGACCCTAAAATCTGACCCCGGGCCTCTGTGCTCAATGGGACCCTCAATCTATCTCCTTGAGTAGGTGCATGTGTGTGTTTGCAAGCATGCCAGAGTGTGAATGCTCATATTGTGCTCTCTGTTTGTACATGTGTTTAAGTGTGTAGCTCTTTGTGTGTGCCATGTTGGGTGGGGGGGTTATGTTTTGGGGGGTTTTTTTATATGAAAGTATGATTACAATAATCATCAGTTAGTGTATGTGTAGTGTTACATAAATGCATAATTGATTAGCACAGGCCTTTCCCACTGGCTTTTATAAATTATTCAAATAAAATCTCAAAGCATTTAATCGGTGGCATAAAAGCAGCATAAATTGATTGATAAGTGTTGGTTGTGGCCCAAAATGACCAAAAATGGACAAGAGTCTTCTATCACGGCAGAGTACCAGAGATGCTCTTTGGTTTACATATCCAAAGGCTGGTTTTAAAAACACTACTGCTCTAAAGAACAGAGCAGCTGCCTGTTCAGGCAATCCAACAGTATTACTGTGGCTCATCTTCTCTGTTTTCACATGTAATTTCTCAGGCTGTTAGTCAAGATGTGACAGAAATCTGTTTTTAATATTTTAAACTCCATCCTTTTCAGAAAAAGTTTCCCATGAGCCAGCTGACGCTCACTGATGAACTGTGATCACAGAGTACATCTGGAGATGTAAGCTTCTTAGACTTATTTTAGGTATTAAAAAAAATGCCAAGCAAAAGTCTTGAGTTATTCCTCATTTCTTTATATTTCGCTGGGAGAATTGAAAATACATGCAGCGATTTATTAAAGCGTGCAACCATACATGGAAATGCAGCACATAAGACTAAAACAGGACTTGTACAATTTTAACAAGCTTGAAACTTACTGGTAGTGTGTTTGAGATCAGTGTCGTGCTTTCCAGACAGTATTGCACAGCAGATCAAGATCTGATGCTTTTCATCAATTTTGACAAGACCCTTAACAACACTGAAATGTAGTCCCAAACCATGATAGAGCCTCCAGTGTGTTTTTCAGATGGCTGCTTGGATGCTAACTGTTATATCTCTCGTCACTCCTCCGTACATATTTACCAAAATTTAACCAAAAATGTCAAATTCTGAATCATAACTTCATAAGCCCTTTTGCCACTGATTATCAGTGCAGTTCTTGTGTAATTCGGCATACCTCAGCCTTTTCTCCACATTTCCCTTCCTTAGGCATGACTTCTTGACCATCACGCTTGCAATGAGACCATTTCTGATGAAGCTTCAACAACTGAATTGGTTCTTTGATAAGTTGTCTGTTATATGTAGAAACAACACTGGTTCATCTCTTGAGTAAGGAGACCTTTTTAGGCCGGAATGATTCATAGGTCGGTGTTAAGTGGCTTAGCAAACAAAAACAAAAAAAACATTCCTCAGAAAATGGTCCGGTACAAACAGTGTACTGAGAGTGGGTGAAAAAGTGGCAAATGTACAAAGAAAAACTTTGAAAGACCTTCAAAAGGCCTGGAGAACCTTCACTCAAGACCACTTAAAAAAATTTAAAGGAAAGTCTGGCTCCTTGGAAGCAAAATAAGAAGAAATGAAGGGTGTTTCCTAACTTTTTCAGTGCTGTACTGCCATTTACCCTCCTGTTGCATCTTTGGAAGGTGAAGGAAACAAACTTTCCTCAGATGTAAACAGAGTCTGTCTCACTCCATGCCTAAAATTTGACTTGTTTGCGCATTCTAAAACATTCATAAATCCAGCTTCCCGACAACAAAAGCAGCCACTTCCAAGTTTGAGCACTAAGGAGTTGAAGGTCACGCCATAGTTTAAAGGGGAGACTGACTGATGAATGGGGGGCATGATTGTTCAAGACCTGTATTCACAGAAAACACACACATAAGCACAAACGCTCGCACAGTTTACCAGGGTGAGAGCAATTTGAACGTGATCCAGATGCATTCATGTGTAAAGAAACGAGGAGGAGTGCGGAAAAATAGAAGACGAGAAGGAGCCAGTGAGGAGTCTACTGCTGAAGGTAAATAAAAAAGGCAGAGCTGAAAATATGAATCATGCGCTGCTGTTGCTGCTGCTAACACCTCCAGCCCACGAGACTGCTATTTATAGGCAGAGAGATAGAGAGAGAGGGAGCAAAATGATAGCAACATGGAAGTTCAAAGACAACAGCATAACACTGAGGGTCGACAGCTGGAGGAAGAGGGGAAGGATTGAGGGAGGGGGGCAGAGAGACATAAAAGGAGAGCAGCGAGTGGTTAAAATCCAGGAGAGAAAGACAGAGGTGTGGAGTGAGAGAGAAATCGGTTCATGGCAGAGAGACAGAGAAGAGTGGGACGGGAAGAATGGGGAGAAGGACGAATGATTGTGCACCAGACTGAGAAAATACCAGGGTCAAAACGTGGTCATCTGTGGGATGGATGGAATGGGAGGCCAAAAGTACGAGAGAGGAAAAGTTTAAAGGCAAAAAAAGGAGTTGAAGTATTGTGCAAAATGTCTGTTGTTTTTAAGACCTGCATATACCCCCACCCTCAGACAGGTGTATGTACCTGACTCACATCTGAGTCTGTGAGAAAGGGCAGACAGCCAACATAGAAGACAACATGACAGGAGCTTTGTCAAGAATAAACCTGCCTGATTAATGAAACACTCAAATGATATAACGAAACTTTTGTTGTTGTCTTTTTAGGCAATTTAGAGTAGTGGGCATTCCCGATTCATCTGCAGGTCATTTCTCCAATAATTAATTCAAAATATACTGAAAAACAGCCAGCAGAGCTTCCCGACTTCCCAAATGACACCAAAGTCGCTTGGTAGCTTAAACATAAAAACAAGGAGATAAGTCGGCAACATGCGTTCCCCTCAAATTCATGAGGAGCAAAAACATTTCAAAATATCAAAACACCCAACATTCGGCTCCTAAATGGCATTCAGTTATGATCTACTACTTGCAGGAAATCCCGAACAAAAGCAGGTGTGTGTTTGTGCGTAGTATTATTCATGCTATTGAAAAAAAAAGAAACAATCATTCATTATGTTTGGTTGACATGGGAGAAACGTTTGCTGGCAGGACCTGTTCTGGTTAAAGAAGGGAAAAAAAAGAAATTGAAAGGGGACAAAAATCAGTTATAAAGCAAGAGATGGAAATTATGACAGAAAACATCCTGGATCCAAAATACCAGGTGAACGCAGTAAAGCAGACATGTCGAGACAGAGTGGGTGACAACAGAGTACACTGTGATACTGTTTGCCTTGGCTCGCGGCCCTTCCCATGATGACCTGTTACGTGCTCCTTCCCCACGCGCTGACAAACAAGACGCACATATGGCTGTTAATCAAACCTTACAGATGCGTTTCTGGTGAAGTAAAGATAAAGATCAGTGAGTGATATGACACAGGTGATTTTTTTTCTTTGTAATTACGCTTTAATGCTGATAGCTTAACATGTACTGTCACTGTGCGCTTCCTTGTTCCTCTCTTTCTGACCCAGTTTTCCCCCTTTTTTTGCTCACTTTAAGCTAGTGAGCTGAAACACAGTTAATGTTTGGGCTAATTAAGGACATTCCCCACCACTGCAGTCACAGTAGATTTGCTGTTTCAACAAAAAAAAGAGTTTTACTGTTAAATCCCCCCTAAAATGTGCTGGAAGATACTTCTCAAGTCGCCCCAAAACAAAGCTCTCTGCTGCAAGTTTAATCGCACTGAGTGGGGAAATTAAATGCCAAATGATCTCTGCATGCTGTTGTATCAGGATATAGTTAATCTGAAGAAGGAATTCCATTAGAATAATGAGACAAAGCAACAATTACTAATATTTATTTTTGGTTACGTGTCCTCAACATATAGTTTAAGTTAAATTAATAAAAATAGGATACATGCAGTGCTGTGACAAACTAAGTATCCCAGTGATTCAACAGCTTGTAGAATGATCTTTAGCAGCAAGTAATTGTTTTCTGTGAGACTTCATCAGTCTCACATTGCTGTGGAGGAGTTTTGGTCCACTCTGCTTTACAACATTGCTTCAGGCCGAGGAGGTTTGCAGGCAGGTGAAATATGCAGCAACTCCGGCAGTTGACATGTTTGATGGGTTACTACAGAGATGAATATGCACAGGTAGCAGGCTGCTGGTGGCTGACCACAATATCTGAATTTGTTTTCTAACATATAGAAATAGAACTGTGCAAAGCGGTTATGTGTACGAGCAGTAACCACAGAGTGCGGATATGCTGTAGACTGCTGTGGTTTCAGTCCCACCTGCAACTTAAGGATGCAGCGTGTTTGTCTGAGTGCGTGTGTGCGCCTCTTTATTATCGGGTTTGCTTGGTCATATAAAGAATGAGTTCAGCAGCAGAGACATGTCATGCATAGTTGCTCCCACTTCTAACGAACTGCTAATTGTGATTTATGTGTAAAGAAAGGCTCCTTTCTACTATATATAGTCAGTAAAAACGTAGCTTTAATATTTAGAATGCTAAAAAGCACAAGCTCTTCTTGGCCAGCATTTGAAGATACATAAACACCCTAACCTGTTCTTCTGCAAATAAAGCCACATGGCTTTGCATGCGTAAATGCATGACCACCCACACTTCAAACACACACTCACACACACAGAAGCTCACTGAGGTATTATCAATATCAACTGCAGGGTGCAAGTTTGCAGTACAGTAATTTACGGTTGCAGGGTTGCGAAATTCTGGGTGGATACCCGTGTTTAAAAACAGCAAAGCCAATATTTTTTACTGTTCGTTTATCTTGTTGCTATCCATTTGTCCATGTAAACAAAGAGATCTTAGCCTGCTTTAGTCTTTGAGCTTTTCACCATGCTGAGGCCTTTACACGCCTCAATCTACAGCAGGCGGTGCCGGACCAAGGCCAGGAAGATCGTGAAGGACCTCAGCCATCCCAACAACAGACTGTTCTCTCTGCTGAGGTCAGGAAAGCGATTCCGCTCCCTGAAGACCAACACAGACAGACTGAGGAGGAGCTTCTTCCCGCAGGCGATACGGTCTCTCAATCACACCACCACACAGTACTGACCCACACATATGGTTCTTACACACACACTGGACTTTCTGAACTTTGTTTTTGCACAACACTGGTCACTATATTCTTCATTTCCGGTTAATACTTGTACAGCTGCTGTTATTGTGTATATATTTATTTATATTTAGATTTCTTCATACATTCTTATATAGTTCTATATTGTGTATTGTGTATTTTGTTGTACAGTTATTTTATTTTCAACTTTAATTTATATATTTTATCTTATTCCTTCCCAGTTAAATTTACCCTTCATTCTAATTTGTGTTGTACAGTTATTTCATTTTTAACCTTAATTTATATTTTATTCCTTCTTAGTTAAATTTACCCTTTTTAATTTTTCATATTTATTTCCTATCTTATTCATAGCCTTTTCCTTTTTTGTTTTCTTTAGGTCACGAGCAGTTGTCCAAGCATTTCACTACATATCGTACTGTGTATGACTGTGTACGTGACAAATAAAATTTGAATTTGAATTTGAAGTGAAAAATTAATGCGAATATTTCACGTGTGAAATTTTTTTTGTATCAAACTTCACTTTTCTGATTTTTTTGGGATCCAAATAAACAGATCTGACCAATCAGATCACTGCCTTTGGGAACAAGTGCACTTATAGCTCAAACTTTGCATTGATGTTGAGTGAACGATTATATGGAAATGCTCTATATCAATCGGCTCTCTGTAATCATTTCTCTGCCTCCTCAGATAGGCCCTAACTCTGCCAACAAGAGCTCAAACTGACATCCTACAATGTGTACAGCAGTTGTGATACAGCTTCAACTCCTGGATCAAACCATCAAGTTCTCCCTGTTGCTGCTTCTTCTCATGAGAATCGGATGAACCCATAATCTCTGTTTCCTCCTTTTCTTCATTTAGAAATATCAGGAGTGCACAAGATCTACAAAGCCATCCTCATGTGTGTTTCTCAAAACGTCTCATTATGCGTCAAACCATAAAACTAAACCAGTTGATTAAAAAAATATATATACAAAAGTTCAACCTGACATGTCAAATAATTCCTTCCAGTTGAAACTAAACTGCCGCACTGCCTTTGATGGTTGTGAGAGCTGCTCCGCACTCTTGTGCAAAAGCCCGTGGGCATGGGAGCATCTGGAAATTGAATATACAGTGGAGCACACAATGCCTAAAGTACACAGGTTGAATGGGACTGCCGTCAGACCGCAGGGGATCTACAGTCCATTACCTCCTAAAGCTGCCCATTAACTTTCCGTCTTACGCTCACTCACCCTGTCTGTGTCACCCTCTCTTGTGCCGCCTCGCCTCTCTTGGACTTTGCCTGCATCTCTCGGTTTATCGGCCTCTCTCTGTCCGTCTCCATTTATCTTTGCAAATATCTCGCTCCAGTTTGCTCATCAGCCATTAACGTCTCTCTGAATTGCCTAGCTCCTTTTCTGCCCTTGCTCTTGCCTTCAGCCCTGTCTTGTGTAGGCTTGCGAGTTATATGTCCAGCCTATTTTAAAGTTTGTTTGTCTCTGTGCTACATTCACCGAGGTTTTGCTGCACTTCCTGCCCAATAAAAACATATATATGTTTTTTTAATCTATATTCGTCCCACTGCCTTTGGTTTTTAATCAGCAAGAATATTAAGACATTAATGAGTTAACAAGGCAACAGTTTTAGATGCAACGCATTTAAACTGCAGATATAAAATATGTACCCAAATGCTAGGGTTTTGTTTTTGGGGTTTTTTTTGGGAGGGGGGGGATTAATGTCTTTCAGTGCCCATTTTTTAAGCATCTCTTGAACACAGTACAAAGTCAGCGTGACAGCAATGAGCCGTTTATCACCCTTAATACTAGGGCTGTGCGAAATGACCAAACTTTCATATCCCGATATAAGAATTCTATCGTCCCGATAATGATATAAATCACAACAATGTACCATTTTCTGTAAATTCTGTGAATCTCGGGCAGCTCGACTTGCGGGAAGTGTTTCCAGCTGCGCGTCATGTTGCTGAAGTCGAGTGTTTTAACCGATGCATGAAACGATACATTTTTAGACATAAGTTGTAACAGCCGCAGTTTTCTTTGTGAGTATTTATTACACGGCGTGCTGCGGGGAAAAGCCTGCTCTAACGTTTGAGTCTAAGGTTTATTTTTTAGCACCTGACGGCTTTTTACTTCTCATCCGTAAATAATCTGCTCTTTCACGTGATTCGGTTTATTTTGAAAAGTCTCAACAGGATCTTGAGCTTTATTGTGAAAGGTTTATGTGGAACATAAACAAGCGGACACGCGATGCTGTTACCGTCGTTGTTGCTAACCACAACCCATAAAAACAGGCGCTTGTCCGTCTGTAGTGTGGTTATATTAAATATAAGAGAAAGAGAGAACTTTAAGAAATGAATATAGCCACTACAGTGACCATCAAAACGATGAAAAAATATTGCCGTAAACAGTTTATTTTGTGACACTACGAAACAAACAATAGCGTAAAATGAAACGATAGAAGTTTTTATATCGTCATCCAATATATATCATTATATCGAACAGCCCTACTTAATACAATGAACAGACGATGCAACACAGCTCGTTAATGCACAAGGAGGAAGGACAACCGAAAACAAGCAGACCTGACCTCTCTGTTAACCCCGCTTTAATAACTTGTAATTGTGTGTGCGCTTTTACACATGAACAAGAAAAGCCTGGAGGCACACTTTTGTTTTTTAATTTTGTGGTGGTGCCGGCGCATACAATGAGATGAGCCCCTGAGAGTCGGGCTTCTATGTTAAGTGGTCCTGCACACCTGTTGCTAATCCATGCTAGAAAACAGAATGGATAACGAGCTTTTGCACTTCAGACATGCTGACTCATTGTACCAAAAACACAGATGTTACCAGTATATTAACAATGCACTCCATATTATTCTCAGTGAGCCCACACTGTGAATAACCACTACACCATTAAGCTAAAGCAGTCAAATGGAGCCTTAACCATAAAATAACATTAAAATTGCCACTTTGGCAAATTGCCACTTTGGCAATTTTAAAAAAAGGGGGAAATATTTAAGATCAGTTATCTGTGTTTAGAAAAAAAGATCTGACTGTTTATCCTTGATTCAATTTAGCTTTAATTTAAGGTTTCAACAGCGTAAGGCGACTCAAAAAACCATTTCCCCCGCGTTGCCAACTTCTGTGAAAATTGTGGCGCTTTGCTAAACTTACTATGTTCTTTCCATGCTGTGATCAGCTGCTAGTTGTGGCTTTAACCAAAAGACCAGCTTTACAAAAGATGGGAATTTACTTTGAAATGACATCAAAAGGACACAGGCTGCTTAATCCAACATAGGACCTGTTGATTCTGTGATAAGAGCATGAGGCAATACCCCCATGACCTGCCTTATCTCACAGCAGCAACTCGTTTCTGGAGGGGGAAATAAAAACTGCAATCAGATGAATCAGATAGAGGTTTCCTGAATCCACAATTTCATCATGAATTTGATGACTTCAACCTGACTACAGCTGTGATGAGACTTAAAACTGGAAAAAAAAAACAAAAAAAAAAAAACACCCTCTGATATATGATACAGACAGGCACATACACTAGCAAAAAAAAAATCATGCAGCTGCTCACTCTTGCACCCGACCACGGCATTAAATAGACCAAAGGGGGCTTTCCCATTCAATTCAAATGACACTGAGCGCTGCATACCATCCATGTGATCTCAGGCTGCGGTGATTACATCATGCAAGTGTGGTTTTTGAAGGATTGACTCCTAATCTGGTGAGGAGAACTTCCTGCCTCACTGACCACGGAGTCTGTTGTTGTGTGTACATTTTTCTATGTGTGTCCACTCAACATTGCATTTCGAACATGTGCTTCCTTTTTCCACAAACTGGTCATGAAAATTGAAACTAAATTAGAAACCAATTCATCAAATGCTTTTATAGAGATTTAATAAGATGGCTTTCTCTAGCTCTCTTAAAGCTAAGGCAAAAATAATTTATTTCAGTGTTTGCTTGAATTATAATAAACATCTGTATCATACAAATACTCTAAAGATTTCCTATAGACCTCAGTCACATAGGATTAGAGACTGGTTGGTGATCCCCTAGCAGTCACCAGTTGCAAGGGAAAAATGTGCATTCCCCAACCAGCTGGCGAGTTGCTGGAAGCGAGTATTGAAGCTTGCAAAAGTGCAACGCAAACCAGAAACACCGACCGTTTGACCTCAGAGTAAAAGTCCCGCTTCACTGCTGCAACCAACAATTTCAAAAGGTACAATTTTTACATTTACTTTGTTCTCTTTTTCCAGTTTGCATCCCACTTGTTTGTAGAAAGTGTTCACAGACAAAAACAGTGTCTTCCATGTAAACTACTGGCAAATGGATAAAGGAGGACTTTGTTCCAGCACCCTCTTTGCAACCAACTTCACCCAGTAACAGTCAGCATCCACTTGCCAGCCGGTCAGGGAGTACACATTTGACCAGCTGTTCCCACGGGATCTGGTCTCTAACTGGTCTCTAGGCCTGTAACTAAGGCCTTCGAAACTAGAGCTCAAACTCGCAGACATGTCTGTCATCCATTTGTGGCAGACAATGGCAGTATTGACTGGTTCAATATGCTAATACCAATGAAAATATACTACACTGTCAGAGGTTATGAAAACTATGATAGAGAGGAGGCAAAAATTACAACTTCAATAATCTTAGCATCCCTTCTGAAATCTGTTGTAACATTTTAACACTTTAACTTCTAAGTGCAAAATCTTTTTTAGGTAAGGAAAGCGCAAAAAGTAGACCTATTCACATAACCGCAACAGTGTGACACAAGCAGCGACACACAGTCCCCACTCATTCTGCTCTAGTTATGGCTCGGCAGATGACACTCTGCTGCTATTTATAGAACAGAAAGGGAAAAAAATGAGGGGAAAAAAATCCCATCTCCTCCTTCTCTTTGCTCCCCCCTCTGTCTCCGTCGCTCTCGTCTTTTCCCCCCTCACAGGCTTTAGTTAAGGTCGTGGAGGATGGAGAGACAAAAAGAGACAGAACCAGACAATGAGAGACGATGCCAGAGACAGAGAGACACCCAAAATGGGAGAGAGAGAGAGAGAGGCAGAGGAGAGAAAAAAAAAGCAGTGTGACAAACACAGACACAGGCAGTGTGTGATTGTACAACGCTTTGCTCCTTTTGTCTCACTGTTCTTAAATTCTATTTCCAGAAGCAAATGAACTCGTTAAACCCAAATCAAGCTTTTAATCCTGTGCATCAACTGGGATTACTTGCACTCCGTTATTATTTTCTGATCATCAGTACTGTGCAAAACTCTTGAGCCCCCTTTGATTTCTTAATATTTTGCAAAGAAAAAGGGGTAACAGGTGCAGTGATTTATTGAAATGTGCAAAAATATGTAAAAACAGAGCTTAAACAATTCTAAAAAGCTTGAAAGTCAATATTTGGTATGACCATCTATATTCTTCAGTCCATCCTAAAATCTCTTAAGGTCTTAGTATAATTTAGGTGGTGTTCAGGAATAGTTCTCCAGGCTTCTTGTACAATATTCACAGCTCTTCTTTGGATGTTGAGTGCTTCTTGTTCCATTCTCTGTCAAAATGATCGCACACTGCTTCATTAACATTGAGGTCCAGGCTCTGGGGACACCAGTGATGACCGATAATGTCCCATTGAGTGCTCTTCAATCCAGAAATGCTTTCGGGATCATAGTCATGCTGAAAAATTAAGCGGTGGTGTTGAATGGTGAATCAAAATCTGATGACCAAGCTGACTGAAATGCAGCCCCAAACCTTGAATTCATCACTCCTTAAGACCTGTTGCCACTGATTTTCAGTCCAGTTGTTTTGCAGTTTGGCACACCTCAGCCTTTTCTCCATGTTTCCCTAATTAAGAAATAGGGAATTCTTGACAGCCAACCAGCCACAAAGATTTCTTATGACTGACTGAGATCATGTTCATGTGCTGTAGATTTATTGCGGAGGGTTTTTTTGTCCTCTACTTTTCCAGTTTCTTTAAATGTTTTAAGGACAAACTCACAGCATGTTGAAATAGGCTAGGTTTGATCTGCCAGCTCTTTGGGAATCACCTTGTTGGTGCAAAAACATTATTTTAAAATGGGAACAAATTATGTCTTTATGAGACGGGCTGCTAGTAACAAAGACCAGACAAAGAAAAAAAATGTCAGGTATAAGGACTGGACTGAAAATGGGTGAAAAAGCAGCCAGTGTCAGAAAATCAGAGGAACTATTGCTGAAGACCACCGCACAATACAAGAAATTCTGTCTAATGTAAAGAAATGAGGGCTTTACACAGCACTGTATGTACTCTATTGTTTCATTGACTTTTGATATCTGAAAAGTAAAACCATATGGAGCAGAGATTCAGGAACCAAAGATATTCCAACACACCCACATTTATTTGGGGTTTGTGGGGGAGGGAGGGGTGTCATATTTTAAAGCACACCCCCACACACTATTTCACTAAGGAATGACATCTTATCAATGGAATGCGGGGAATTTGGGAGGGATACAATGAACCCAGAGGGCTGCCCCCTCCTCAAACACACACACACACACACACACACAAAATAAAAGGTGAACACAAAGACAGAAACAGTAGCTCCTCTGCAAAAACAGACTGAGCATTGCACACGCAGCAGAACAGTCTGTGCATTGTCAGGGCACAGACAAAAGCAAAAGCAGACTAAACACAAATATAAAGCAAAGACACACACAAACAGGTTCACACGCACACACACGGTGATGTGTGTCCCAGGTCACTTTACGCTGGTGCAGACGACAGGCAGCTTAGAGTCGAGATCTTTTTTAGACTCAGGTCAGGATGCACACACTTACGCAATCACCTGTACCAATTTCTTATGGCATGTACGGGTCTATTGAGCGGGCAGTCAACCTTGTCGCCAACAGTCGATCGCTTTGTGTTTTTCAATAAGAGGATTAAATTAATAATAATAATAATAGTTTAATAAATCATGTAATAACTATCTGATTATAACTGAATTCCCCAACAGCTGTCCACCAAAGCTCAGCAGAATCTAATCTATACCATACCATGCTGAGAAAGGGTGTCTGATGTCAGGTCAAATATATATCCATCCATCCAAACAGTCTTGAGACTGTAGATACAAAAAGCAACGGGAGGCATTTAAATGAAGTTATTTATTCTTATAGGCCGAAATCATAAATCACAAATCTTCAGGCTCTTGCTTCATATGAGAAAAAAAGTCCATTAGAAATGACTCACTGGTATCAACACAAATGCAATAAATTATGCATGTAGTGAGTAGATGAAAAACTGAAAAGAAGTGAAATGGAGATACATCAAGAGATGACTTTTTGTGCATTCTACTAATACTGACTGATGACTGTGTTTTCCAAATAGTCTTCATATATCACCAGAAGTAAAATCTTTTTTTAAAGTGTTTTTTTCCTTTATTCCAGTGGTGATAACGCCCTATCATTCAAGTGCCAAAGGGTTCATTTCAGCCAGAGACTCTCGACATTTTGTAGGCAACAAGACAGATTTGTTTAATTCATAAGCACACGGTTGGCAAGATGGCGTCGTAGCGCGAACACCCGTCTCGCTGTGCTCCGGTGAGGTCCCCCGATTATCCGTCTAAAATACGTGTTCACCTGGTGAAACGTTACAAATGTGCGTGGGAGTAACTCTATAATGAGTCTGGACGACTATTTTTCTAAAATGCCTAACGTCAGGTCTAAGAAAAAGACAGCTCCGGTTGTGCAAGCTAGCGACATTGTGGGTCCTATGGCGGCTGAGCCTGAAGAAGCTAACGCCAGCGACACAGAAATCTCCGCTGACGCTGAGGAAACTGGGAGTGATATCGACCCGAATATCCTTGCGGCTCTGAGTAAGATAACTGACAGCATTACAACTTTATTGGATGTTAAAGTTGATACTGTGCTGGCCGCAATCCGTGAACAGACGTCTCGGATCCAGGCTCTGGCGACACGGGTGGGAGACGCCGAGATACGGATTTCAGGCGTGGAAGACACGGCAGGTGTATTGCAGGCGAAAGTGGCTCGACTCGAAAAACAAGTAACTGACATGGCAGACCACATGGACGATTTAGAGAACCGTAGCCGCAGATGTAACCTTCGCCTGGTCGGGCTTCCCGAGGGCACGGAGGGAAATGATGTTGTCGCCTTCATGGAGTCATGGCTCCCCTCCTATCTCGAGCTCACAACTAAAAATGGGAAGATCAAACTAGACCGCGCTCACCGCTCTCTAGCACCGAGGCCGGGCCCCAGCCAGCGCGCCAGACCCATCATTATGAAGCTTCACAACTTTGCTGATAAACAACGTGTGATGGCCGCAGCTCGGCGCCTGGCTACGCAGCCGAACCAACCAACAAGTCGGATCAAAGTCTCCTTCTTTAATGATTATTCAGCGGCGGTAGCCAAGAAACGCAAGGCTTTCGACGAGGTGAAAAGCTGCCTGAGGAAGAAGAATGTGGATTATGCGCTTCTCTACCCCGCCACACTGAGGCTGTTTGCCAACGGCAAGGAGAAGAGATTTAACACACCGGAGGCAGCTGCGTCCTACGCGGACTCGCTGCCCTGAATCCCCGTAACCACCGGAGTACTCCTTTTCTTCACACTATGCCTTAATTAACCGGTGTGAGTACTTGCCGAATCTAGGCGTATATGACTCTTTTTTTTCGTCCTCGCTGCTTATAAGCGACCAGGTGAAATCTTCCACCCCATCGGGCACCGGACGGACTGTGTTTTCGTCTATGGGTAGGCGTGAGTTACGCGCGTGCAATGCCCTTCGGCTTTCCCGACGGGCAGGAGGAGATTGGTTTTTCCCTACATGTTTAGTAGGGCTGTTGCCAAATCACTGTTCTTTGAATGTTCCGTCACACAGCTCTTTCATGCCTTTTTTATTTTTATTTTATTTATTTATTTTTTCAACCAGGGTGTGGTGAACCCTTTGGCTCAATATGCTTTGTGTGATACATGAATAAGTCTAATAATGAGTAGGCTGCGAATATGCACCTGGAATGTACGAGGGGTTCACAGCCCTATTAAGAGGAGGAAGATATTTACTTGTCTAAGAAAGGACGGTGTAGATGTTGCTATGTTACAAGAGACACATCTTGATAATAATGAACACTTGAAGTTGCAACAAGGATTATATGGACAAGTGTTTTTTTCATCCTTCACTACAAGAAGTAGAGGAGTGGCAGTGTTGATTAGGAAAAATGTACCTTTTGTAGTAACTGATTGCGTTAAGGATCTGAAGGGCCGCTACGTGATAGTCAAAGGGATTTTGCAAGGCCAAAATATCTTATTACTGAATGTTTATTTTCCACCTGCCCACCCAACTACCTTTCTTACCAAAATGTTTCTGGAATTAGCCCCATTTCTTCCTAACTCTACCGTTATTATTGGTGGTGATTTCAACTTAATGTTAAATCCGCTTATGGACAGATTTCCTCACAGCATTGCAACTCCTTCTCCTCAGGCCAAAGCGCTTCATGCTCTATGCGACGAGTTTGGACTTGTGGATGCTTGAAGATATACTCACCCCTCCGATAAGCAATACACATTTTTTTCGGCTCCGCATAGGTCCCAAACTAGAATTGATTACTTTTTTCTCCCGAAAACTGACTTAGGTTCAGTAGTATCGTGCGACATAACAAGTATAATCATCTCAGATCACGCTAGGGTAATCATGGATCTCGATCTTAAAGCTGCACTTCATAGGTCCCGCCACTGGAGGCTTAATACCATTATTCTTAAGGATGAGGAATTTACCTCTCACTTCTCTGCAGAATTTAAAGCGTTTTTGGATATCAACACCCCCTCAGCTACTACTGCCTCTGTTTTGTGGGAAACATGCAAAGCTTATGCGAGGGGCCTAATTATTTCGTATTCTGCGACAAAGAAGCGACAACGGATGGAGGAACAAAAATCTTTAGAGAGCGAATTGATGGATAAGGAGAAAACATATATTGCCTCCCCATCACCACCATTATGGCAAGAAATAACCGCACTCAGGTCAGCGCTGAATTGCCTTCTTACCAGAGATGCAGAGAAGAAACTTAAATACACCAGACAGAGGTTCTATGAGCATGGAGATAAGGCCGGTAAATGTCTGGCGTACTATGTTAAGAAGCGCGCAGAATCGAATACCATTGCAGCGATATCTGATGAAGGTGGCCACAAGATATATGAAAACAAACTGATAAATGACTGTGTTAAGAAGTTCTACGAAGCCTTGTACTCTTCTCAACAAGTCCCGGAGGGGGTGCAGCTGATGCATAATTTCTTCACCCAATTCGACTTACCAAATTTGTCAGAGGAACAGAAGACTGCCCTTAACAGCCCTATAACTAAGACCGAAGTGTTTAAGGCTATTAAATCACTGCGAAGTGGAAAGTCGCCAGGGCCTGATGGCTTCTGTTGTGAATTTTATAAACAGTTTCGGGATATTATTGTGGAACCGCTTCTTGATATGTTCAACCACTCCTTCATTACGGGTGAATTCCCGCAGACACTGAAGGAAGCCAACATTTCCCTAATTCTAAAGAAAGGGAAGTGTCCTGATTTGTGCGGATCCTATAGACCTATAGCCCTCTTGAATGTAGATAGGAAACTGCTTTCTAAAATTCTGGCCACCCGCTTAGAAAATTTTTTACCTGTGCTGATAAGGGAGGACCAGACAGGCTTTATAAAGGGTCGAAACTCAGCCACCAATGTTAGACGCTTACTGAACGCTATTGTAGCTTTCAAGCAAAAATCTATTGACGGCCTGGTGCTTTCTCTCGATGCGGAGAAAGCATTTGACAGAATTGAGTGGTCTTATTTGTTGTATACTCTGGGCAAATTCGGCTTAGGGGAGAATTTTATAAAATGGGTCAAAGTTATCTACAATAATCCACAGGCAGCAGTCCTGACTAATGGACTTAGGTCTGATTACTTCAACACTCATAGGGGAGTTATGCAGGGCTGCCCCTTATCGCCCCTTCTATTCGCTCTGGCCATAGAGCCTCTTGCTGAGGCCATAAGGGCGACGCCCACAATACGTAGTTTAGAGATTGGACAGCTGTGTCATAAAATAACCTTATACGCGGACGACATCTTGATTCTTTTGACTAACCCTGTAACATCCGTACCCAGTCTCATTGAGGTGATTGACAGGTTTAGCCATTTCTCTGGCTATAGAATAAATTTGGCTAAGTCAGAGGCCATGCCTCTCGGTACTCTTTTCACAATGCCGGCTACTGTTCCTTCCTTTCCTTTTAAATGGTCTCCTAATGGATTTGTGTATTTGGGGATCTTTATTACCCCGTCTCTCGACCAATTGTACAAAGCCAACTTCACACCCTTATTTGGCAAACTCAAACAGGACCTAGAGCGGTGGGCGTCACTTCCTGTCTCCTGGCTAGGACGCATTGCCCTGATCAAAATGAATGTGCTGCCCAGGCTATTGTATCCTATCCAAATGATCCCCGTCTTGTTCTCTAAGAGAGTACTGAAGGACATAAATGGTTGGCTCACCTCTTTCATCTGGAACAAGCGCAGACCCAGACTCAAGATGGCAGTGTTGCATCTGCCAAGCTCCAGGGGCGGCTTGGATCTACCTAATATTAGATTGTATCAGCTTTCTGCCCATTTAAGATTTGTGAGCGACTGGGTTAGGGGTAAAACCTCAATCTGGTCGGATATTGAGACAGCTCTGTCACAATGCAAACTGAGCGATCTATTATTTTGTAATGATTTTAACGGAATTAAGGCCCTTTGTACAAATCCTGTAACAATCAACACCCTAAAAGCGTGGCGAATTGTCCGCCGTCTTGAGGGAAGATCGAGAATAACATCAACCTTTACCCCTATAATGAATAACCCTGCTTTCCCTCCGGGTTCTTTGGACCCCGGCTTTCAACGATGGTCTGATAAGAATATTAAGTCTCTTGGTGACCTTTTCTCGGGTGGTGAACTCATGTCGTTTGAACAGCTTACCAACAGTTACGGCTTGCCTAGACAGGATTTCTTTCGTTTTTTGCAAATACGACACTATATCACTCACAATACAACCCTTGCTGAGCACCCTGAAGTATCTGATGTTGAGAGGGTTTTGTTTGGGCAACAGCTGACGGTGTCTCTGAGTTCATTTTACCATGTGCTTAATGCTTTGACTACCACTGATGCGCAGGGGATTAGAGGTGTGTGGGAGAGGGAACTGTCGGTAACCATAGATGAAGATAAGTGGGATACCGTTTGGTCTCTCGCAAAAAGGATTTCAATTTGTACTCGGACAAGAGCAATCCAATTTAAGATTTTACACAGATTACACGTATCCCCTCACCGCAGACACCTCTTCAGCCGCTCTCTTTCCCCTGTGTGTCTTAAGTGCAAAACTGATGTAGGGACTTTAACTCACTGTTTTTGGTCCTGTTATAAGCTTCAAGAATACTGGGCTGACATTACAGGTGAACTGGGGAAAATCTTCCACGTTGATATAGAGATGGACCCTTTGTCCCTGATTCTAGGTCTTCCAAGTGACCGCCTAAAAGCGGCGGCCAACAAAAGATTGTATAACACTCTAACATTTGCAGCCAGGAAAAATATCCTCTTACAATGGATCAACGATAGGACTCCCACTGTCTGTGGCTGGCGCAAAATAGTTTTTGAACTGATTCCTCTGGAATACCTCACACACGTTATACACCACAGTGTGGGTCAGTTCTATGGGATGTGGCACCCCTTTTTGGACTATATTGGACCGGACCTTTCCGCTATCTTATTCAAAGGACTACTACACACGTGATCACCACCCGGGCGCTGTAAGACTGACTCACCACCTCTTGTATGTTATATTTTGTATTTTGTATCTTGTATTATGCCTTATTTAAGAGCTGTTGTGTACGTTTTGTGTTTGTACTGTTTTGTTGTTCTGTGTCTACTGTCGAGACACTGTCGTGTTAAAGGAAAATCTGCAATAAAAACAGTGATGGAAAAAAAATTCATAAGCACACACTGAATTTCTACCAGATGACTAGATAAAAGTTAGTATTCATGCTGCTATTAAACAGCCTGTTTAATAGCAACATTTTTGTCTTTCCTTCTGTCCCCAGACTAGTTTCAGAAACTGTCCACCTGATCCCAGATTTATCACTTGAGGCTCAAAACAACGTGATCCAATCCTCTGCTTCTGATCTGCAGCTGTCAGCCAATCGCAGCTTTGGATTTAGCAGGAAGCGATTGTTCGCATAATATCAGCATTGTTAGGGCCGTCTGGGCAGGAAAAATAAGAAAGGGGAAAACCAAAACGCTTTTCTTCACTAATCAGACGCACACACACTCGCATTTACGCTCGTCAGTGTGTGTGTGTGTGTGTGTGTGTGTGTGTGTGTGTGTGTGTGTATACAGGCCTGTAAACACACATACTTTGGCTAAACCCTTTTTTTTGGACTATCTGCAACATCTAACAGATGAGAGATGTCTTTGAAAAAATCATCTTCAAATTTGTGATTACACATAGATCAATTATGGGCTGGATGAGTAAGCAATGTTAAAGGGTTGACACATGAAGGAAAGATTGATACCAGGCAGAGAGGAGTGGGATTAGGACAGCATGAGCAGGAGTGGTTGGAGATAAAAGAAAGAGAGTCAATCTAATCATAGAGCAACGACGCTTGGCTAAAAGGGGGGAAAAAACCAAGAACGTGTGAGAGGGAATAGAAAAACATGTCTCACTGTGCAAGTCATCTAACATCTGCCTGATGCATTTACTGTTCCCAACTAACCCCAATATACTTACACACACACACACACACACACACACACACACACACACACACACACTGTAAGCACAGTCTTTCTGTGAGCCTACAGTACACACATACATACAACCTGCTTCTAATTAAACCATACTATAATCACTAAACACACATACACACGCATTGTGTTTCACTCAGTGTGACATAACCACGGACACACACCCATTTGAGCAGTTGCTAAAGCTCTCAGATCCTTTCATTTTACAGAATGACTTTATTTAGAAGAGATTACCAAACACTTGAGCATCGTCTCCCTGTGTACACACACACACACACACACACACGCTGAAAGTCTGCTCACTAATACACTTGCTTCTCATTTTTTCTAAATAAACAGACTGCGAGGGAGAAAGGTCAGTAATTCTGAGCGCACAGTCAATGTGACTGTTTCGCATAACTAAACTGTTAGCACACGTATCCGGGTCTTTAAAGCTTTCCAGTGAGATTTATGTTTGTGTGATAAAATGCTTCACTCCCACGCTTGGAAGGTCTCTGTTTTAGTGACCTTCCGCGTGCACTATCTGACTCCCCACTCCTTGCTGATAACACAACATGACCTGAAATCCAGGCCAAGTGACACTTCAACCCTCCACTGAAATCAATACTAATGAAAGGCAGCGCAGCCTGACCGCACCGCTCTACATTATGTGAAACTGGTGTACACGCTCGCTCATTAACCGGAAGTTAATGTGTGTGGTAATGGAGACAGTATGAGGAAGTGCCAGCTTGTGCCTCTCTTCCTCTGCCTCTCACAGCTGGTTACTGACATATGACTGCGCCGGGGGATGGATGGAGGCAAGGCAAAAACAAAGCAAGAGGAAGACAGAGTCATGCAATGAGGATGAGTAACAAAATGATTCAAAGTGAGATTTCCTCTATGTCCACCCTCTATCATTCCCAGGTTATCTGACATCAGAGCTAAATAACTTTATCAGCTTAGGCATTTTTCCCACTTTTTCCCTTATAAAGCCAGCTGGCTGGGCTTTGGAGCTGTTGCATATCTGAAACACTGTATATAAAAGATGGCCACTGCAATTTTACCTCCTTTTATTTCTGGAGCTCGTATTCTGAAGCCTCAAAGTTAGCATTTTTGGTCGCTGCCATCTTGTTTTTTTGAAGCAACCATATTTGAACCAGAGAGCATTTGCTAACTTTTTAGCTGATGCTAGCAAGCTTGGTTAAAAGAATGCATTTATAGACTGTAAAAATGCAACACACAGACAGATACCTACTACTTGAAAAAGCAGAGACTCCTAAATGTGTCCTTGGTTTAATCACCAACACTGCAGGTGGTAAACTCTCAAACATAGCCAAAATATAGCCTGACGATTTATCAGTGGGCCAATATTATCAGCCAAGAGACATTTTCTGTCTATGACTATTACCTATTAGCATCAGCATTTGCAATAACTAATACATTAAAATCTAAAAAGTAAAGAAGCGACTGGAAAACCACCGTTTAGCAATGTTATGCGTCTTGCTGTTGCACAGTTTTTCCACCAGAGGACACTCTTCAAAATCCCTGAATGCAAAACACATATTTTAACAACGTAAGTACAACCAGCAACTGATCAGGGCAGAGTCGAGCATGGCATAAACACGTAAATGTTTCGGGACGATGTCTGTTTATGTTTTTATTTCTCAAAAAAAAAAAAAAAAAAAAAAAAAAAAAAATCGGCCTGTTAAATCACAAAATATCAGTATCCAGAGCCGTCATACTGGTCAGGCCCTAGACAATAGGTCCACTTCAGTGAGTCACCTCAGCGGCTACGCCTGTTAATCAGAAATGCCACTCCCTTAATTTCAAGCTATAAAATTATCCAAATAGAATTTATATAACATATATTGTTCTCAAGTGGAAAATTAGCTATGAAGACCAAACCCAGTACTTGTACCTAGCTATAAATATGTTCATTTCATAGCTGGAATTGAGCATTTTAAAGAAGTCTGGGAATTGACTTGCTTTTAGGGCCAGCTTCAAATGGCCTTTCCAAGAACTGATATTTGACGCACGTCCTCATACTACATTTTTCAGTCACAGAGATTGCTGCTCCAGCTGATTTTGTTGCTATTACGTAAAAGTGTGCGTCAGGTTTTCACCTACTGTAACACAGGATACTAAAGTTCTCTTGTATGTGCTGCATTCCTGCAGTTTACAAGGCAAAAAACAAACTTGTTTGATCACAGTGACTGCTATAGATTCCAAAGTGGAAACACAACATGCACCTGTTTTACAATAAGATTTAGTAAAGAATAAGAGATTCATGAGTCGTGATATCATGACCATTAGCGGCTGATAAACACACAACCACAGGTGTGGTTTTAGGGAGGCTGGTGGTGATTTTCCACCCTGATTGTTACGCAGAAAGTGCTGCAGAAAGGTGGCTCTTAAAGAACTTAGACATCCATCTATCACAACAAAAACACAGGAAACATCCAGCAAGTTTCCATAATTAAACAGTCGAGCTCGTCTGCAGCCTAGCCAAATGAATAAGTTAGCAATCCCCAGAAGCATGCTGCAGTATGAGCTCACACCAGTACAGCCCAACTGCATGCACACAAAAACTCATGCAGAGCACAGACCAAACCTAACAGGCACATAAGCACTACTTTAATGCTAATAAGGAAAGGGAACTGTGTAAAGAGTTCGTAGCTGGTGTTTAAAACATTTATAAGAACACACTTGAAGTGAACCCACACTTTCTATCCCTTTATAATGTGTGTCTGTCCAATGCTGACTACTACAGTAACTCCAGAATCAATCAGCAGGGAGAAGCAGCCTCTGCTCAAGGCCTTGACACTGCTGCGGTTTGCTGTTTTGTCAGAGAAATATGAACCTTTGGAAAATCTAACCGCTACACCTCTGCTCTGCCGCCCTGAAGTTATCCAAGGATATTTTATCACGCTGTAAAATACTTTTGCTCTGTCTGATACATCATCAACTGAAAATATTTGCATGGAATAGTTTCCGAGAGCATCATGTGACCTTCGAAACGGTCCAATCAGGATTTCTGATTCGAGTTTGAAATAGGTCAAAATATTTGTTGGACAAGGTTTTTTTCATTTAATAAAAAATAAATCCTGGCAGTTGCTTGTGTAGGTGAAGCCTAGCAATGTTCATAAAGATAGGGAGAACGCACTGTTAGTGAAACTGCTTTGCAGACATAATACTTTTTAAATGCCCGATGTCCTCTTCGCTCTGTCCTTTTACCTGCACATGGAAGTATTTCAGACCAACACCAGATTAAAATGGGTCAACAATAGTGCTCTGCCGTGCTAAAATCGGACACCCTGAAGCATATGTTGTTAGCCTCATTTTGTCAATGTCATGATAGTTCTGCTAATAAAAATCATGCAAGCGTGAATTTGTAATACAAAATAATGATATGAGAGATGTCAACAAACTGATGCGTAATCTCCATTTCTGCAAAAGCTGCCTGGACTCAGCAACTAGTCTCTATCTTAAGGCATTGATTGAATAACCATTTTTAAAGGACAGTTGCAAAGCCCCAAAGCATGCGTGTGTGTGTCTGTGTGGGAAGGGGGCTAATCCGCCTTGTGGTGCTGTTGAAGGTCTTTGAGAGTCTATGGTGCCCGAGCCTGAGGTCACACACCCTCTTCTCTCTTCAATTCATCCTCCGTTTCTATGTTCCTCTCCCCCTTCTTGATCATCCTCTCCTTTCATTTCCTTTGTCTTTTCTCTCCCACTATTTCCCCTCCTTCCTCCCCCGTGTTTTCAGTTTCTCCAGCTTCTCACAGGGGTCCCTCCACAATCACCTTCCACTTACTCAAACTCGACCCCCATTCGTCTAGCATCCCCTCCCCCACTCCCGTCTTCCAACCCACTTCCCTCCAAAAGTTCTCCAACTCCACCTATCAATCTTTCTGTTTAATATTTTAACTGATTTAAACCGCCTGTGCGCTCAACACCCTCTATCAGTTTGGTAGAGTACACTGCTTCGGTGGTCGAATGCTGAACCGGCTCTTCAAGATCCCTTGTGAAAGATCAGGCTGAACTTTGACTCGTACCCCTCCTCCCACCCTCAGCCTCTGGTCTTTCATACAACCCGTTTCTCTCTTCCGCTTATCCAGTTCGGGGTCATGGGCGGGGGGCTGGAAACTATCCCAGTTGCCATAGGGCGAGAGGCGGGGTACGTCCTGAACAGGTCGCGAGTCTATCACAGGGCTAACACAAAGACACAGGCCACCAATCGTGCTCACATTCACACCTACGACCAATTTGTAAAGTGTAGGGTTAGGAAAAGTAACAGCCAAATGTTCAACTTCTAACGAGCTGATAGCCATGGCTTATATTCATTAATAACAGTCGGCGTTCAAGTGAACAAGGTCAAGTGTGACTCTCCGGCTGGTGTATTTATAAGATGCTTTCTCTTCATGCTTTAAGAAGGAAATAAACTCGATGATCTCTCGCTGCGTCTGCTGTTTCCTCCTGCGTGGAGAGCTGCATATATGTAGCCGCTCTGTCCTGTCTGTGCCTTCACAATCAGCATCATAGCGGGTGATGCATAAATTAAGTGCAACATTAAATTGCAAGAAATCCGGCCGCTCCTAGGTCATAGCTGCCGGGTCTAGTTCATGAGTCACTGAGATACAAACAAAGTCCAAAACTTACAATTAGTTTTCTTACCAAGACTACATGAGCTTATTATGATCTGTAGCTTTAAGTAACCCAAGTTCAAACTGATCACAAGAATTCCTTTCATTCCAGGACGCCTACAGGAGCCTCTTCTTTCCCATCCATCTTCCAACAGACACTCTGATAAGGCACCTTAGCTACTGGATGACCTTCTTCCTCTCCACCCCCCTCTAGCTATTCATCAAACGCTTAAGCAAAGTACCAGCTCCATCTCCCTTCTCATCTCCCGTTCTGCTTCCATGTAACTACAAATTTCTCTGGACACAAATATGATCCTGTTTTGGGATCCAAAGCCAGGAATTTGAAAGACACACACCTTCAACTCTTAAGCAAGCAAACACAAACACACACGTGCATCGCACTAACATATGCATACTGCAGTGACAAGTGGGTGCGGATGGCAAGGGGGACATACTCACGTCACACAGAGATATTTCCACGCTAAAAACTGACAAGTTCTAGATGATGCCAACTCCCACAGATCTCCAGTTGCCATGCCCACCCAGTGAGTGAATGTGATTGGTTCTAGTGTGTGTGTGTCTGCATGTGTGTATGTGTGCGTGTAATTCTACTCCCACCTTTCTGCCACATGTCAGCAGTTGCTCAGTCACAGACACACAGTGATACCAGATTACAGCCTCTTATGTAGAAGAGTACTTGCCTTTGCATGCATATAACTCAATCACCACAGTCCTTCAATACTCTTATATAACACACGCACGGAATATAATGCATGAACGACATTTTGCATTCCAGTAATTCAGGATATATATTACATAAATGTCAGCAAGTTTATTCTGATCATTTAGCAAACTAACCAAGCAATAGTTTTAAAAATCCAATCTCAACTCAGAGACGGAGACCTCCAAGACACAAAGAACTGTCAAGAATCCCCAAGTTTCTCCGTTTCGACAAGTAGTAGAGTTAGAGACGGCGATAAAGACAAGCATGTGTGACAGAAAAAGCTCAACAAAGGCTAGACGTTTGTTTTCCGATAAACACACCGCCGTTTCCTAGATGCAGGGCATCAGGCAAAGCTGATTTTAGCTCCTGGGATTCAGGAAGACTCGTGGAGCATCTTGTGATGGAGATGACAGAAAAACAAGCACATGCTTCCCACAGGAAATAAGCACACGCTGAGAAACATAAACACCAGCGGTTTAGCAGAGAAAACATTCAACTGCACAGTGTGACCTCAGTCTTTTTAAGGTTCTATAAAATTAAAAAAAAAATCAGTATCCATGCCTTATATCAGTGTTAAATGTCTAAATATGACAAACACTTTGCAGAAAAACATGAAATATACATTTATAAGCCGAAAAAGTTGTTTTTGTGGCACAGTATAAAATGCTTCATCACAGCAAGCAGTTCCACGTGAGTCCATGTCACTGTTTTCCTCCTCCGCTGAAACCTCGGCTCAGTCAGTGTGCTAAACGTCATATGACCGCCCGAGACTGTTGTTCTACATCTCCAACTGCTCACCGCACCTCCGTCTCTCTGCCTGCTCATCGACAAGAAGTGAAAGCTGAAAGACTTTCTCCTTTTCCTTCGATGCTGCACAACCTTTCACCAACCGATACACTTTTTGCCTACACGTCTCCTGTTCACACCTCGCCCCGTGACAGACAAATACTCAATAAAGAAGTTGCATCAGTGCACCACAATGAAGCAACAGCATCCTGTGGTGCGCTGCAATCCATCCTGTCAAAAGTTGGCCAGACTGCAGGAAAAATGCAATAGTTTTATGTGTCTACTTTGAATACTTTTCAAATGTTGAGACAGGATACCGCATCTCTGATACTGCAGATATCATGCAGGTGTCATTATCTGATTTGACACCGTCATCAGGAAGTCGACCCCACTTGCATTTTGGCCTATATTGCTTAGTATCCTCTTCCGCTTTCATTTATACATGCGGTGGTGGTGATGTGACGCACCACAGCATCCGCTCACTCGCAGCTGAAAGTCAACCGTCACTACCAGAGACCCACGACACACGTATAATGAAAATACACATGCATGAGTAAGAGAAAACGAAGAGCCTGAGCTCCAGCTTGACACTTTGTTCCATCTGTGATGCAGTGCCCCAGTAAACACTGAATAACATTTTAAGCCATTTTCACACGCGAACTTTGGAAGATTGTCCAGATTACTGCACTGGTATATCTTAATATATCTAATAATATAAAACTATATAACTGTGATGTCTTAAAATGGTAAATGAACTGGTACTTATATAGTGCATTTCTACTCAATTTGAGCAATCATAGCACTTTCTTACTACAATCCTCATTCATACACAAGAGACATACAAGTGCTTTTAAACACTTGTTTTCTATCCTACGTTCTGTAGAAATCCACTGTCAGAGGTGCACATGAGAACGTATATGTCCCACCTAGTCAATACAGAGATTTTAATCTTTAAACTGTCATCTCCCTAGTGCAAAGTGTTTCTTGCTGCCTCTATTTAGACAGATCCGTTGCCAAGCAGAATACTTCTAGTAGTTCTAATCGCAGACCCTAGCAATACTCTCTGTGTTCATGCAGTTACAATCCAAAGGATGCATCCAGGGCAACTTAGGGTTCAGCATCTTGTCCAAGGATACTTGGACATCCAACCTGGAGGACCAAAGGGTCGAACCGCCGGTTTAAAAACCGGCAGATCTCTGATCTGACTACAGTAGGTGGGACATTTGCGTTCTCATGTGCACCTCTGACAGGTGATGTCTACAGAAGTCAGAGTTGCAGCTGATGAGAGACAATAGCTTTAGAACAATACAACTTTGGCCTAAGGAGGTGCTAAATGTCCAGGCCAGCACTATAAAATTTTTTATAACCAGTCAGCTAAATAATTTCAAGCAGTGCAGTCCCTTGAGTGACAGCTCGTGCTGCATTAAATCAGTCCAAGAAGCAGTGGATTTTTAACGACTGACTTACAGTTAGAATCCATTATTCATGAAAACAATTACTGGAGGATCTTCATTACGTCTTCTGCTGCTTGGGCTACAAATACTATGACCACTGTGATAACAGCGTACCTCAACACTCAGATCCACATGCAGTGAAACTTAAACTAAAAACCACACAAGCAGAAAATGTGCGCTCAAACTCACATCAAATGTCCATTTACCAAAGTCACAGTCGCTGCCTTAAATAGCACACGGACCTCTGATGGATTTTGTTGTAAACAGTTCCCATTTAATCCGCACTGGTACATCAGTCCCAGTCAGACTGATCTCCTTTCGTGCACAATTACACAGAAAGTCTCTGCCTAAACAGGAAGACTATATCTTCCTGTCAAGGTAATAAGCAAGAGGCACAAATAGAAAGGGTAAAATTCAGCACCTGGATGGCAACTTTTTGAGACTTTGGCAAATAAACAGGAAATGACAGCACAGTTTTAACAGCGTAACCTTACCTGTAGCTCACACCATGCCACTTCCACTGTTGTCTCAGTGTCCAAACCCTTGTAGACAGTCTTAAAAGACCCTCTCCCGATCTCAATGTCAAACTTCAGGAAGCGTCCATCTGGTGAAGTTCCTACAGCTTTTGTTTCAGCCTCCTCTATGTCCTCTTGCTCCCGTTCCCTCTGCTCTGCCCGTGCTTTCGCGAGCCCCTTCTCCTCCTCCGTCTCCCTGTCTTTCTCCTCGGTTGGACTACTGATGCTTCCCTCATACACATTTCCTACTGCTTTTCCATCTTTGGCCACCTGTTCCTGAAGCCCTCTGGGACGCAATACGATGTCAGGCTGTTTGGCTACTGTTTTATTGGCAACATCCAATACTGTCGAGCTGGACTCTGTTACTGCCCCATCTGCACTATGTTCAACACTGCTACTGGTAGGAACAGCAATCGTGCACACATCCAAATCTCCCTCGGCATTTTGTAGATCCCCCTCTTCGACTGCCCCACCATGCCCAAATGAAGGCTGAAGGGTACTGCTCTGCAGATAGGAACCTCTTTGGGACTCCTCACCTTCATAATCCTGTCCTCCAAGGTTTAAAAGCTGCGGAGAGAAGATGATGGGAGTCCCTTCACAGTCTGGGGGTGATGTGAGTAACACAGCTGCTTTGCTGGGCAGATCCAAAGCTGTGGCATTCGAGTCACAAATGACACTCCGGCGGAAGAAACGGTGCTCGGCCGTTTTAGAGTCTCTATCCATTGTGTGGCGCCGACGTTGGACCTCCGGCTCTCCAAGAAGCTTCTCCACGACATGCGTGTCTGAACTGGCAGAGCCGTTCACATTCTTGTGGGGGGTCTGGGGTGATGGGCAGGGGGACGGAGAAGAAACGGGGGGAAGAGGAGCAATGAATTTCACTGCTTTGCTGCTGCTATTTTCTTCAGACATTCTTTCAAAAAAAAAGCTCAAACTGTAAAAGAGCAAATCTTTATGTAAAGACTTTTATGTAACTTATTCCTGTAAACTCTGAGCGCAGATCTCAACCTCCTAGTTCATTAACCTTTGATCAAACCGCAAGAAAAGGAAAGTTAATGTGCAATAGAACAAAAAACAAAATCGACTGAATGCAGCAATCCTTGATGTCTTTTGTATTTTTTGCTTTCCTCTTTGCAATGTTTTAAATTAACAACCCACAGTTTCTACAAGGCCCTTTCGTGGAGGGCTCAGGGAAGCCCCAGGTGAGTGGAAGGGGCTTTCTCTTAAAAACTGGGGAGGGAAGGGATGAAAGGCAGTCAACAGAGGAGGGGTGCAAGCACTGCAGTGAGACGATAACCGTCAAATCAACACGTAACTCCATCCTGCTGCCAACAACCAGACTGGGATGACCGCAACATGGAATGACTGGAGATCGATTAGACCAGTATGGCCTCTTAAAAGATGACAGAAGATGCCTGGACTCCAAAGTTTGATTTTTAGGTCTGGGGATGTCTCTGTAAGACCAGGCTGAAGCCTCCTCAGCTGCCTGAACTTCCAAGAGAGGTTGCTGGCCTCTATTGTAAGGCCAGATTGATGGCTAGGTAGGCCTAGGCCTGGCCTAGCCTGGCCCAGCTTGGTCTGCTTCTGTCCTTGTCCCTGGAAATAAAAAGAGAAAACTATGAAGTGAAACTGTTTTATTTATAGGTATGAGTATACATGTCAGAATTCAACATACCTGGCTGCCTGCCAAAGTAGCTGATAAGAACACACAAGCCGTCAGATATTTTTTAATTGCATTTTATTGCAGGAATTTGAAAGCAATTTCAAAACCTTGACTTTTTTCTCTCCTTTCTTAAACCGGGACTATCCGGCTGATTTCTATCTGGATATCTTTTTATTCTCTGACTCAGACAGGAGTCCAAAAAATCCTCATCCGTGTAGCAACTTTGCGCGACTAAAATTATCATCATTTAACTTATAGTAGACCTTTGCACACCCTTTAATTCATCATGTCTGACACAAGCCATCGAAGCTCATCTTTTGTTTCCAAGGTCACCCACACTCTGTGCTCTATGGAAACTGTGGGCCAGATATCTAACAGCGACACCTCAGGTCCCAAAGACCAAGTCAACAGAGGACAAGCGATGGCCGTACTAGACTGGACTGACAACGTCAGAAGAGGAAACAAAGCAGCCAAATGGTGCCGTAGGCTTGGGCACACTGTAATCTGTATTATTCCCAGGCAAGAAAGTAAAGATGAGTCACTTATTTTGTTATTGTTCTTGTTATGAACTGCCTGGTTAATAAAATGAGAGCGAATAAAGAACTGGGTTTGAACTGGTGAGTGAATGTTCACGGTACTTCACCCACTGTCAGGAGTCATTAGTTCAGAAAAGACTTAAAACACTCGGTCAGGCTTTGGTTTGATATTTTTTCAGTGAAATAAATTTGCCTTTGCTCAGCGCAATTTTTTTTTAAATCTCTAATTTAAGCATGTTAACCAGATGGAGATCTGCATCCCACACCAGTCTCTCCCTCCCAGCTGCCCCTCCATAGTTAAAGCTGTGATGTAGCAGAGACTGTGCCTAATTGCTCCATGTTCCAAATTTAGCCCAAGTCAGCACAGCCTGACTGACCCCGAGGTTAGACTGCTCGGTAGCAATTCAGCAGATTAACATGAGCGATGAGGGGCACTCAGTGACACAGACAGAACTACTTCACAGAAATGCATATCTGAGGACAGTGCACAATATATTACTATGCATTTTGTGTTAGAGGAAATGTAATAACTAATTACTACGTTCAGAACTTGCAAGTCGGCTCGCGTAACGTCCTACAGACGCCTTCTACTCGGTGATCACAGTGGCACCGGCTCAGAGAACGAGCAGCTGCTTTCATGTGTGATGTTAGAAACAATTCACTGTAAACGTATTCAAGCTTCAAAACAAACCAAAGCAAGTTTTCACAAGTTTGACACTGATGTGCAAAGAAGAACGCAGAGGATGGTCCCAGTTTGTGGCCATTAAATTTACATATGCGCTATTCTTCAGAAGACATTTTTAAGCCACAATTGTGTTTCATTTAGTCCCAGAAACTATTTTTTATCATCTCAATTTAGGGAAACGGTTAAAAGACAACCGCTGAGAAGGTTATAGTACGGATGCACCTGAAAGCTATGACCTTACTGCTTATTTGAACCCTTTCTAATATTGAAATCTGCACCGTACACCTATGTTTGGTGCTCCATTACATGCATAACGACACAAATCTTTAAGCAAATGTTTAAATTTCCATGAAATAATACCACAGATTATTAAGCCTTACACACATTCTGCCCTAAGAGAAGCCCTTTACTCAGACGAGTTAGGTTCCAGTCTGGGAGCGAATGAAACGATCTTTGAAAGTGTAGCACCTCTGTTGGACAGCTGTCTGAAACGATGGCTGCACTGATACTGTTGTGACAATTAACTCAAAATATGAATTACTGCTGGTAGGAAAAAACAAACATGAAGTTGTGCCTATGTCAAGAAGCTCCTATCAGCTATGTTACAACAGATGCCCTTCCTGATACAACCCCAAAGGAATTTGTGTCTCCTCCCAAGACTGGACTGGGGACTGAATGTGTAACCCACTACACGATGGAGTCACTGCAGGTGTGTCTATAGATCACTGCTGTGATTTCATAACAGCTGACGGAAGCATAAATAAAGACTTTTAACAGTCAGAAAAAGGTCAATACAGTCAGACTTAAACTTCAGTGTTTGCAATAAGTACTGTGGATTACTGCATCACTGGTGTCCCCCAAGTACCAATTTGAAGTGTCCCTTTAATAACCCGATGCTTTTATATTTGCGTTTCTATTGCACCACTGCTAAAAAAAAATGTGTAAAGTATGTATACAATGTTAATTTATATTCAATATAAGCAAATCTGGTCTAATAGGAAGAAGATTTCTTTTTAACTTTGAAATTACAAGCTCAGGTTAAAAAAAATGCCTCAAAGAAGGCGCAACAAGAAAGATTATTACTTCTTCTTATTAAATGAGTGTCAGCTTGTTGAGAAAACATGTCATATCGTGGCTAAGACATCCATGGGCCCTAAAACGGACTGATTCCTGGTCCACGAGCCACATGTTTGATACCACTTGCCTAAGCAAAACTCTATGATCTAAACTTATTTTTCAAGTAGAATGATAAGGGCAGCATTAAAACAGGTAGAAGCAGCAACATTATTATTGATACATAAAGGCTTTGTTATCACATCATCAGTAAATGAACTCCAGCGGTTACGAGCGGATCATAAAAGCCTGATGTGTGCACATGAGCAAATAAACCTTGGCTGGCTTTCGCTCAGTGGTCTTTATATTGCTATGGTATGATGTATGACAACAGCAGTGCTGCACTCGTGAGAAGCCTTGCCACTGAGCAGAGTGGAAATGCAGTGAGCTTAATTAAAGCTGCAGAGCAACCCCGTGCAGCTTCACTGCTGCCTGTTGAGGAACTCCAGAAAACGAGGCTGTGTCGACAAGTTTGTCTACAGGCAAAAACAAAGACGCGAGCAACGACTCTGCAGAAAGCATTGCGATGCAAAAACAAAGGCGAAGCATTACCTATGACATCGGTGTGGTCTGTGCTGTTGCCGCAGAAATGTGAAGGGGGGAAAAACTTGATTAGGGAGCCTTTTACTCCTCTGCAGAGGGTCTGCTCTACACACAGCACAAGTGTCAGTGTGGTGCGTCACATTAAAGCCACAGTTGGTTGAGGGAAAACACTAAATAAGAGCGATTTGTACAAAACACAACAAATATCCCTCAAATTAAAAAGGTCCAATCAGTGACGAGACGAGCGGTGCGTGCAGAGAGCCCCAAGCCGACAGACAGACACCTCCCACAGGACAGAGATGACAAGTTCGCCCGCTGCTGTCGCGGAGGCTGTGGTACTACTTTTCTCTCCGTATTGTCTGTGTAAGGCTTCCAAAAACAAAAAAAACGATAACAGCCTCACTTAAAGGTAACGTATCCCGACCCGTGTCGGCACCCGGTCCGCTCGTGCCGCCTCCGCGTCGCTCCTCCGGGCTCGTACGATGCTATAAATCCGCTGCGGTCCACAGTGATTCCCCGTTTTCAAGCCATCAGACAGCGGATCCGTCTGCTCTGGGATCTTCTCCAGCGATGACTCGTCAAAGCAACTGCTGGGCTTTCACGCAGCACAGCCGCATCAATTCACTGCTGCGAGCGAGGATGCTGGAGCTGTATAAGGCCGCTTTTCAAAATAAAATAAATTACACCTCATAAACTCACAAACTTCCTATATCCCTCCTGCAAGCGTGTTCAGTCGTGAAAGGGCTGTTGTCGAGTACAAACTCATGCAATGCAGCCCCCACCAGAGTCTGTTTTCTTCAGGTACTTGAAGCATATATGTTGAAGTGATGGAGATCCAGCTGTGCCCCTTCGTGGATCTACTGGAGCAGCTTCAGCAATAGTAAGTACTGTAAGCGCTCAAGCTCTCAGTGTCATTCTAATAGAAAAGCTATCATATAATGTAGGATGTATTATTCAGTCATTAGAAATAAGAAACACGTGTTAATTATTTTATAATGTAGGGAGAAATGGATCCGAAATTGATTTGACTTTTTTTCGTTTTTAAGTTAATAGTTGACTAATAATTAATAATTGTCTGTATTGAAAAGTAAGCAAAGACAGTTTCTGTTTTAGGCTCATTTTTTGTTCATTGTCAAGCAAACAGAAAAGGTTATTCAGCAGACGCTTCGATCTTATTTTGACAACTCAAGCCGGAAATGGTTTTATTTCCTGCTGAGGTAATTTACAACGGCTACCGGAGGCAAACCCGTGCATAATGACCCACCAGACAGCAACAGTGTGAACCAACACGCGCCGCTCATCGTGTTTTTATTTCATTTGTTTTTAACACGTGCTTTGCCATTTTTTATTTAGACCGATAATTGTTAAGGCTGTTCAATGACGCCCCCACCATCTTTTCCTAAATATTGACTAATTTACCCTGAAAGAAAGAGGCTTTCACTTCAGCAGCAGGCCCACTCTATGCTCACGTTTTCTTTAATTTTTTTAAAACAAAATTTCACTTCACTAATTTGGAAACACACTTCACGCTTGCTGCTTCCTCCAGATTGTCATGCAAATGTTATTTTACTAAAGCAACTGTTTTGAAAATGCCACACACAAAAATCTGATTGTGGATTGTGAAAACTGCTGACTAATTTTCACAGTCATCACCAACAGCTTTCATCTGAACTTAAAGTTTCCACGGTGAACAGCAGGATGATTCGCTCTGTGTCGCTGGTACAGGAAAATCAGCTGGTAAAGAGTTGAAAAGGATGTGTTCACGCCTGTGACTTCTACCTGTGTTTGTTACTGGAAGCAGTGGCAAGGCTACAGCAAAAAGTGAGCCATTAACTTGTTTTTGTTTTTGGAGTTTTCACATGGCCACCTGTAGCTTAATGTGCCAGCGAAACAGGAACGAGTGTCTCAACGCAGATCAATTTTTTCAAGCCTGGTCTTCGTTCCTGGTGCGTGTGTGTGAGGTGGTGTTCCTTTGCCTGTGTGTGCATGCTGCACATTTTTATCCTGCACTTTCCTTTAGGCAAAGAAAGAATTATGAGGTTGCAAAAACAGGTTAGCCAAGTACAGACTAAAGCAGATAAAGTATACAAAAGCACTCCTGAATGCAGGAAGTGTCCGTAAAAATACAGCCTGTGACACTCAAAATGCAAAATGTGTCTTCATAGGAGAACATATTTTGTTCCACAAAGTTACAGGCCACAACAAAGGCATCTGCAGTTCCTGTGAAGTGACAATGCTGCCCATCGATAAACATTAAACATTTCTATAAGCTCAGGTAGCATCCTGACCCCACTGTGCTGTAGCGTGCAGCTAATCTCATTTAAAGGAGCAGTTGGGCATGTATGCATATTTGCTTTCTTGCAGTGAGTTGGCTGAGCCGTCAAGCAAGCCTAATTAAAGCTTAATATCCTAATGTGTGCATCCTAATATATTACATCCCAGAGTATGTTATTATAACTTGAGGCACACAGAGAGTTTATGGAGAACATGCATGACCGAGATACTCCAGTCTGCTTTCCCCCTACACAACAGGCTGAACAGGCTTAATGTCACTTTTCCTTTTTATTACTATCTGACTGGTGTTGGCGAATATGGATGACATTCTGCTAAAATTTGAATTTGTGGAAATTGCAAGAAGAGAAGAAAAGCTTCACATAAATATTTAATGTATAGTCATGAGAGAGTTCTCAGTTATCTCAGATTTAGTCAAGGAAATCAGTAAGCATATCACAAAATGTCAAAATAGTCTTTTCACCTTTAACTATCATGTCTCTAATTCCAGGACAGTTGTTTATGCTTTTCAAGCATAACCTGGAGAGAACTGAAAGCTTCTCCTTTTTTACCATTGCAGTCATTTCACAGGAAGTCACTTTGGTTTGCATTGTAAAACCTGGAATCCAGTTTGCCTGGAATCCATTATCTAAAGAATTAGACTCATTTGAAACTCTTTAATTGTTGTTCAGAGTGCAGGCAGTCGCAGGAGAGCTACAGTCATGGAACAAAGAAAGCACAAAGAAAGCACAAACTCTGTCAATTCTAAGGTTTTACATATCAGGACATAACAAAAACAAATCTGGTCCTCAGCAGGTCTTAAAATTAAGTTACTATAACCTCAGATGAACAACAAAATATGACACATTACACTGTTAGTATGTGTTTAGGAGGAAGTAAGAACATCAGCCATGATTTTAGATAAGCAGTTGTTGTGCTGCGCATCAACCAGGGGAGAGCTATAAGGTTATTTCTGAATATTAAAGCCTACAGTGAGAAAGATTATTCAAAAGTGGAAAATGTCCAACATAGTTGCCAGTCGTTCCCAGGATTGGAAGTCCCAGAAAATTCTCCTAAAGGTTAGGTAATATGCAATGCTCAGAGAAAATGGAAAAGCCCAAGAGCTACATCTCTATAGGCCTCACTTAGCATGTTAATAATGAAAGTCCAATGAGAAAACAACAGGACATCTATGGCTTGTTTGGAAAGGTTGCATGGTGAAAGCCGCTTCTTTCTAAAATGAGCTTGGCAGCAGATTGGCAGCAAGAGAGTAAAGTGGAGATGTTTGGCCATAATGCACAAAGCCATATTTAGATAAAGCCAACTGTCAAACATGATGGTGGAGGGCCAATGATTTTGGGTTGTTTTGCAACCACAGAACCTGGGCACCTTGCAGTCACTGAGTCAAATACGAACTTCTTTGTATACCAAAGTATTCTAAAGTCAAATATGAAGCTATTTGTACAACAGCTAAAGCTTGGCTGAAACTGGGTGATGTAACAGGGCAACAATCCCAAGCACAGAAGTAAATCTATAACAGAATGACAAAAAAAAAAAGAAAATAATCATGGTGTCGTAATGGTCCGGTCCAGTTTAAGAAGCACGCGAATAAACAAGTGCCCACAAACTTCAATGATCTGAAGCAACATTGTAAAGAAGAGTGAGAAAAAATTTGTCCACAATGACATGAGAAATATTGATAAAGTTCTAAACTGGTGCTAAGGGTGGTCCTACAAGCTATTAAATCATGGAGCGTACTATATTTACACACACTGCTTCTGCATTTTGGCTCAGTATTTGTTAAGCAAATAATGACACAGTGTAATATGTCATGTGTTCCGTTCATCAACGGTTACAATTACCTAATTCTAAGCCCTGAAAAGGACAACATTTTTTAATGTCCATACATGTATGATCGTAGAACAGACAGAGGGTGTACTTTTCTTTTTTTTTTTCACCATGACTGTACATTCAAGCAGATCATTTTCACAGAAATTCAGTACCTTAGAGCTTCAGGCAAGCTTCATTCACTGACAAAGGGTTTTCTGAAACACACAATGCAACACTTCAACCACTTCCTTTTTTGTCATTTCTCTTTATGCCCCAGTAACCTAGTTTTATCTAACTTTGCTTCAAACACAGCGCTACCCCACTCCAGTCCGTTTTGCTTGTCCAACCTGTTTTTTCAACGTAATCTGGGTGCTGTTAGTTCTAGTTAAATGAGCCGCCATAAATCTGACGTTTAAAAAAACAATAATAATAATGATTGAAGTTATGCCAAAAGCATGAGCAATTTTGTTTGCATTTATAATAACACTCTTAAAATAACACTCTCACTCATTTTTTTTAATATTAGAATGACAACACTATTTTCATAGTCACCAGGAAATGTGATTGATTAAATTCCAGTTGGCTTATTCCACCCTTTGGCTATACTGACTCCACTACAACAACATTTCATATTATCCCCAAGTTTTACTGATAAAAGTGCAACGTTTCAGTGTTATCTTTCCTTCTATATGGTCTCTTTAAAATGCATTTCATTATTTTTCATCCTTAACGGGAGGTGCGGGCCGTGCTTTTCCGCAGTATGTGCTACAGCTTCTTTTTTGCGGAGCTTCTTACACCTCATAATGATACTAAAAGAGGTTTCTATGTGTTACAGTGCACGCTGTTAAAAACCATCTTACTCTGGCCCTGAAACTCACCCACTCAGCACATGCAGAAGCAAGCAAAAGAAGAAGCTGGAGACCAAAGCTGAACCAAGAATATGTAAAGAGGAAATATGCAGAGGGCTGCTGACATGGCAGTGCAAGTACATCAGTTACTGGTGGGTGAATCTTCATGCGATTTGAATGTATCTATATGTAAAACATAGTGCACAATAAACACAGTATGGGTTCTTGTGTCACGTGTTTGGTGATGTCAGAAAAAATCTGACCTTCCAAGCAAGTTCCAGCAGGCTGGGGAATTTGTCGAAACTTGGCTCAGGTAGTCAAAATAAGCCTGTATGTGTATCTTTCACTTAAATAAACACCAGGGTACATCTTCTTGGCAACCTGTCTTTGTCACTGCTGCATCTCTTGCATGGTAGATACACCAATTTTTATATACTCTTGCATTTTATGTTCCTCTTTAACTGTTGCATCATATATTACCGTAATTTGATCAATGTGTGAGGCCTGTGACCAATCAGATGCTGGTTGGCTGCTATGATTACTAACTAATGCTTCTCTGCACTTAAAAAAGAAAAGCTAGCATTTGACTAATTTCTTGCTATTCTAACTTTGCCTTCTGTGGGTGTGGAAACACTTAGACTTATTTAAACGACTAATTTCTGCATTTTGAGTGCACTGATCAAGGACTGGAGCAGAATTAACATAGGAAGAGAATAGCATGGTTAATGCTTTTAAGGTCCTTTCTTTCTTTCTTTTTCTGTTTTGCATCGAAACATTAGCTTACCCTAAACTTATTTGAATTACAGCTTCCAACGAAAGTGTGTGGGTGCTTCTGAGTGTCAAAGGATGTGCTTTAAAAGCTCTCATTTTGCAACACTGAACCTGTCACTTCCCTTCTCAGTTATACTGCATGCAGCTCGCACTTTCTTTCTCTCTTTCTTTCTGAGTGCCTTTATGTGTGTGTGTGTGTGTGTGTCGCTTTTAAAGAAAGCCTTGCACTGAGAAGGAAAAAAAAGGCTCAATGTCTGGATCTACTGTGCAATGTAGGCTAATGTTTGAGATAATTAACTAATTTAGTGGCGTGTACTTGCAGTCAAATGGAATTGAGGACTGAATAATTGTGCAATACATTTTATTACCAGGTAGTGACACTAAAGAGTCCAGTCTGTTATTGCCAAAGTTTGATTGCACTTTCACTCCATTCCATACATCTCCACACAGACTTGTTAGAAACCCATTACTCTGCTATATATATATATATATATATATATGTGTATGTATATATATATATATATATATACATACACATATATATATATATATATATATATAAGAGCCTTCATCAGGAACTCAATGGGGATGTGGCGTACAACACTAGAGGCCAACTCCAAGCCCATAGCACAAGTCACCATCAAGTGCGGGATCTACCAAGGAGATGCTCTGTCCCCACTGCTGTTCTGCATAGGCCTGAACCCCCTCAGTGAGATCATTAACAAGACTGGCTACGGATACCGACTACGGAACGGAGCAGTTGTCAGCCACCTCCTGTACATGGATGACATCAAGCTGTATGCCAAGAGTGAACGAGACATCGATTCACTGATCCACACTACCAGGCTATACAGCAATGACATTGGAATGTCGTTCGGACTGGAGAAGTGTAGTCGGATGGTAACAAAGAGAGGGAAGGTAGTCAGAACTGAGGGGATTGAACTACCAGAAGGCAACATTGCAGACATAGAGGACAGTTACAAGTACTTGGGGATCCCGCAGGCAAATGGGAACCATGAAGAGGCCGCTAGAAAGGCTGCAACCACCAAGTACCTGCAGAGGGTCAGGCAAGTCCTGAGGAGTCAGCTGAATGGTAAGAACAAGATCCGGGCCATCAACACGTACGCCCTGCCCGTGATCAGGTACCCTGCTGGGGTAATAGGCTGGCCAAAGGAGGAGATAGAAGCCACTGACATAAAGACAAGAAAGCTCCTTACCATGCATGGAGGGTTTCACCCCAAGTCCAGCACCCTGAGGCTGTACGCTAAGCGGAAGGAAGGGGGCCGGGGACTGGTGAGTGTCAGCACCACAGTCCAGGATGAGACAAGGAACATCCAAGAATACATTGGGAAGATGGCCCCAACTGACCGAGTGCTCAGTGAATACCTCAGGCAGCAAAAACCCAAGAAAGAGGAGGGAGACGAGGAACCATCATGGAAGGACAGGCCCCTGCACGGTATGTACCACCGGCAGATAGAGGAGGTGGCTGATATCCAGAAATCCTACCAGTGGCTGGACAAAGCTGGACTGAAAGACAGCACAGAGGCACTAATCATGGCAGCACAAGAACAAGCTCTGAGTACAAGATCCATAGAGGCTGGGGTCTATCACACCAGGCAAGACCCCAGGTGCAGGCTGTGTAAAGATGCCCCAGAGACAATCCAGCACATAACAGCAGGGTGCAAGATGCTAGCAGGCAAGGCATACATGGAACGCCATAACCAAGTGGCCGGCATAGTGTACAGGAACATCTGTGCCGAGTATAACCTGGAAGTCCCGAGGTCAAAATGGGAGATGCCCCCAAGGGTGGTGGAGAATGACCGAGCTAAGATCCTGTGGGACTTCCAGATACAGACGGACAAAATGGTGGTGGCTAACCAACCGGACATAGTGGTGGTAGACAAACAGAAGAAGACGGCCGTAGTGATCGATGTAGCGGTTCCGAATGACAGCAATATCAGGAAGAAGGAACACGAGAAGCTGGAGAAATACCAAGGGCTCAGAGAAGAGCTCGAGAGGATGTGGAGGGTGAAGGTAACGGTGGTCCCCGTGGTAATCGGAGCACTAGGTGCGGTGACTCCCAAGCTAGGCGAGTGGCTCCAGCAGATCCCGGGAACAACATCGGAGATCTCTGTCCAGAAGAGCGCAGTCCTGGGAACAGCTAAGATACTGCGCAGGACCCTCAAGCTCCCAGGCCTCTGGTAGAGGACCCGAGCTTGAAGGATAAACCGCCCGCAGGGGCGTGCTGGGTGTTTTTTTTTATATGATTACCTCTCATTTAGCTCTCCTTTTTTCTAATTTGCAGTTAAGAAAAAAACCCTACCATGTCATATTTAACCTGCTCATGTGCCCGCAAATGAGCACCTTTAATAGATGGCTGTGTGACAAATGACATCCAGTCACAATAATCCTCTGTATCTTTTTGCTTCCTGGTACCTCTTGGGTGTTAAATCTAAGCATTTACAAATACTTCATAGCTGAAAGGTTTCAATCGTAGAATTTGCTGGGATATTATTTAATGAAATCCAACTGCAAAATGCAGCTGAGAGAAGCCAGGACTCATAGCATGTGTGTGCTTGTTCACACCACTGTGTGCTCACATGTGCTGTAGTCTGCAGTCTGCCCTAAAGCCACATTGTAAAAATAACAGTGGCCATAAATGCCAAAGTGTTTTCATGAAATAAACTGTAAAGCCAATAACACAGGCTAAACCTTTCAGCTTTTTCCACTTACTAGGTTTGCTAAAGAGACAGCTCAAGGTTCAACTGTATCCTGTCAGAATAAATATAAAACGAGAGTGCAGAAGCTGTAAATGGGAGATGAACTGTGCCAGGGGCTCAACAACTGGCTGGACCAGACATGCAAGTGTTCATCAGAAAAGCAGTGTCACTGGATTAAAAAGGAGCGCGTAGCAGGTGAAATGTTTTACATATTACCATTTTTAAGATTTGTAACAACAAAGCAATGAGTGGGTGCACCATTTTTAATTATCTGCAGCTTTGTTTTAAAATTTAATTTCCTGTTTCAAAGGGAAAGTTAACTGAAGCCACATGAAAATCAGATTTCACTTTCGGAGTGTGTGTTTTTGTGCAAATAGATGTCTGCAAAATGTGTCCACTTCCACTTTACGCTTCAAGTAGGGGTAATTTTAGACACAAGAAGAGGCATTATCAGCAATTCTACAATAGGAATATCAAAGCATTTGCTTTTCTAAATTGTTGAGGACCTTTTATTCATATGAGCATGTGATTCATTTTGTATGCAGTCTGCGAGACGGTCTCCCACATTCAGTGCTTTGCCAACCTCTTTTATCAAAGCCCCCTTGCTGTGTGTGAGTCATTCAAATTTACAGCACCTTTGGAAACATCGAGTCATCATTGGAAGAAGAGTCTGCATCTTATAATAGAGTATAATAGATGCTGCGGGAAACCAGGCCAGAGACACACTTAAATGAGTAACAATCAATTGTTGACCCATTTTTCTTTATAACTTTTCTAAAGCTGTCAAGCCTTGTCAGTGCTTTAACGTTCTGCTTGAATAGCAAAATAGTTGTGAAGGTAAAAGTAATAAAGAACAGAGCCGAATTTTATAAAAGGCTGACTGCACTCATAAACTATATTTAAACAGCTGTCATTAGAAGTGGAGGGTTATACTTTTAAGTTGCTGACAAGACCACAGCCAAGATTTTCAGTTAATAGATTAATGTATGTTAAACAAACAGGATGTTGAGGTTTTGCAGAGATGTGACCACTAACCATGTGAAGTTAACTTGTTAACATTTTGGACCTGTATTGATAATGGTGACAACGTTGGATCAAGTTAATAAGGCCCAGTCACACAAGCCTAGAGACAAATATACAGGCATTTGGCAACCTCCAGTTATGAGGTTTGGCAGGATGGGCTTTAGATTCTGTTTTTCTTTTTTTTGTGTGTTAACGTATCTGCTTTTAGCCTCAGGTGGAGTTACTGGATTGGCACTGTGCCTGTGAGTGGAAGTCTTCCCCCCCGGCTGTTCTCCCCCCACTTGTCTCCTACTGTTTAATCAAGCTGGGTATTTCCAGGCAGATGGGTGCCACAGTTCTCTGCCAGATCATCCTCGCTAACACTCAGGGCTCCAAAGTTTTCAGTAGTTTCTTGTGCTTACCCCTGTTTAACCTCCTTGCGATTACTTTGGTTCCAAGCAGACAGCCACAGAAACCTGTAATTTGCATGTATGACGTCAACTAGTCTATAAACTCTCACCAGCTACTCTCCGAGCAATTGCAAGACTGTAGAAAGTGAGGGACAAAACGTAATGTCTGCAGTTCTGAGGCACAATTTTCACTTTGATGGTGAAGGTTCTCTATTTCCAATTTGCGATGCACTTTTTCAAATTCTACTGCCGTTTGGAGAGTAGTTGGCAAGTGTTTGCAGACATTACAGGCAATTTGCCAGTGACCAGAGCAATCACAAGCAGGTTTTTTGCTGCAGCGCCCTCTTTGCAACTCATTTTACCTAGTAACAGTTAGCAACCTTCAGGAACCACTCACCACTCATTGTCTAATTGTTAGGTGATATTTATAGCTCAAAAAACATCATTCAAGCTTTCCATAGGTTTTAGGCAACATGACTGATATGTTTTTTTCATTACTTATACTTTCTTTAGCAGCAGAAAAACAAAAACAAACTTTAAACAGAGCAATTAGCCAAGACTATAAGTCGAACATTAAGCTGAAGTGACTGTAAAACAACTAATCACTCCCTAATAAAGAGTCTCCTCAGCTTATCCAATTTAACACCAGTTAGTGAACGCAGAAGAGGTTTAACAGTGTAGTTCCCACTCACTCTGACCTCTTTAACCCTTTAAAGCCGGTGGTGTTGTGCGCATGCGCTGCGTCTGCGCAGAAACATTGGGTAGGATGTTTTCTCAGATAGGAGGGATTCCCAGAACACCGGAACCACGTAAGGTAGCGCAATAATATTTTTTGCATATAAAACCAGAGGAGTTGTACTTACATCTTATGCCATCAGCTTGTCCTAAGTCACAGTTTCCTTCCACATATAGCTTTGCAAAAATTGCATAAAAAGCGCTTGCAGGAACAAAAACATAATTTTCCAGAGACACGCTTTGCCGATCCGATCAGCTGTTTGTAACACTTCCTAGTTGGAATAGACGTCAGCGCGAACTATCGCATGTCTGCCAGTACCTGCCTGAAACCGGAAGTGACGTCATTTTCGCGGAAAATGTAGTTTTTTACTTGTAGGCCGCATAAGCCTTTACTGGTGTTTTTAAAAGTCATGTTTGACATTATGCTTTTCTGAATAGTTTCTGTGATGCTTAGAACTCAAATTGCACTGCTTTAAATAGTTTATTTTGATGCACATGCTGTTTTCTTTGCAAATTTGCATTCTAGGATTGTTTTTAGTTTTTTCTGCAGTATATAAAAATTGGTGTATCTCAAAAATAAAAATATGAAGACACTCAAAATAAATTTCCTGTTGTTGTAAACAATTTTGTGCAACTTTTTTGTATTTAAAGTTTTGAGGGATAAAGCTCTTAAATTTCTCTAAGTAGAAATATATGTAAAAGACAAAACAAAAACAATTTTCAATTTTTTTGTAGTTTATTGCACTTTTTTGCAATTTATGTAGTTACTATGGACTTAATGCATACATATTATTAAAATTTGGGCTATAACAGATGTATTGATGTATAGCAACTTGAAATGCTCCCAAAAATGGCACTACAGCATGTAAAAATATAAAGTAAGCTCTGGCGGACTTGGTTCTATGGTAGGTCTTAAAGGGTTAACTACTATAGGTCGAAGCATTGTTTTGTTCATTAATGCCAAAAACTTGTCACAGACCAAGCTTTAAAAACTCAGATGCACTATATGTATGTATGTATACTATATGCTTGTTTCATACAGAGATTAGTGTGCTTGTATGTGTATGAAAAGACTCAAGTAAAAATGGCAAACTACAACAAATGTCCTGAGCAGGTGGAAGATGAAAGTGTGCACCTGCTCATCTGTCAGTGAAAACAAACTAGCGCTTTGATCTGTTACACCGTCATCCCACAGTTCCCCGCTGCATCGGATGTGTATGTTTGTCTGCTAATGCGGGCATTACAGTGTGAGTTTTGTTCGGCCCAGCGATGCTTATGGTATCAGATCAAGTAACATGTTTAGATGTACAAATTCGCCTTATTAACTTTGAAATTGTGAAGAGTTTTATCCTTCCAGCCAGAGAGTGTGCGTATTATGGGTATTGTGGGGAAATTGTACTATTGGGTATCTGCATAATAAATCATAAATCAATGTAAAGGTTAAGACATTTAAGTTTAAGTAAAAGCTAGTGAAGCAGTATTTATGCTTTGGAGCACGTCATGGAATGTAAGTGGCTGTAATGGCTCCCGATGTGATGGAAACATGACTGTGTGCGCGCGTGTGTGTGTGCACGCATGCGCATTACTGCAGTGAAAACCTTTGGAGCATAAAGGCCCTTTTATCAGTGCTTGGATGAGAGACTGGTACTGTCTGCTTAGTGTGCATGTGTGTGTATGACAGCAATGTACAAAGCGAGAGGTCAGTACTGCCTGGTACTCAGCTGCTGAAGCCCTATCTTTGTGTGTGTGTGTGTGTGTGTGTGTGTGTGTGTGTGTGTGTGTGTGTGTGTGTGTGTGTGTGTGTGAGAGAGAGAGCGCGCGCGAGAGAGAGAAAGAGACAGACAGAGAGAGAAAAAGAGATGGGATGAGAGCATGAACAAATGACTAATGGCACAAAAACAATGCATAATGACAAAGTGTCACATCACAGCTGATTTTAGGTTTTTTGGAGTTTGAATCAAGTCTTAGGTCATTTAAGACAAGCCCAAGATAAGCTTCAAATGAGGTCTCAAGCATTGTCTCAATTAACTGTTTGCTGTGAATGGAAGCAAACAGCCTGCTTTGTTATTGTTGCATTGTCTTTCACAGTTTCCATGCCCACATGGCTCACTTGCAGGCTCCTTGATTCCAGATAAGATTAAACAAAAGCAGCTTCCTGTGTCTTGCTGAGACTTGCCAACTAAAATGTCAGCTGTTGCTGACAAATTTTATGCACTGTAGCTTGCTGGAGATGAGCTTATATTAGCAATATACATTGGTTAATAAATTGCTAAAGTGTTTATAAGTACTGAGGTTAAAACCGATGTCGTATAAGGTGCTTGCCGTTGACATTACGTTGAGCCCACTTGTCTTTGTGCTCCTTTTTTGCGCAGGAGCACTTAGATGCATGAACAGAAGGAGCATTGCAAACCCCGAGTCAAAGATACATCCCATAATGCACCGGGACACATATTCAGTGTTGAATGTTTGGGGTCTTTCAACATCATGTAACCTCACTCAGCCAAGCCAGCCAGGGTTGATCAAGTCCTGGCTTGTGTTCCAGCAGCACTGGCCCACAGACCATTCCCCCTGATTCAAAGCCATCTGGAAGCCCTCCATGGCAGACTCGATTGCTTTCCTTTTTGTAGCCCTTGAGATCCCAAGTAGCTCATAGACCTTGCACAGAGGCTTACAAGAAAAGCCTCTGCACACCACTTCGATAGGCTCACACCATGCCTTCCAGATTCTCCTTCAATACAGGGAGAAGCCTCCTGTTATTAGTGGGCTGATACCCCTTAAACCACAGCCAGTCACTGGCATCACATCATAATTGGACAATCCCTATGTGGTTGAGATTTCACAGTATCCATAGTAGTCTGCAGTGAACATTTCTTGAGAATAAACAAAATATTATTTCAATTTTGCATTAGTATTGTTAACTATTAATTATCTATTAGTAAATGTTCAGATAAGATGTCCCATGCTTTTTTAGAGGGCACAATACCACCTGGACCCAAACCCAGACTTAAACCTTTAGTTTGTGGATCCCTGCTTTGAAGACTTTAGATTACATTTTAGCCATCTTGGGTTTTTTTGGAGGAAGAGACATGCCTACTTGGAAGACAGTGAAGTGTTAAATTATCAGTTAATATCAGTAAACTTGGTGAGAAAGGGCATCAATATGGATGCATTAGTGGTGAGGAACATTCAAATAAAATAGTGGAGTTTCACTCTCAAAAGTACAAAGTACAGAAGGACTGTTAGTGCAGTTAACTACACAGCATGCCGTAATGTTTGACCGATAGTTGCATGCTTCTCGAGGCACCAGCACTATAACCACAGTCAGGAGGTACAGTTCAATGATTTGAATTACCTTAAGTCATGCTCAGATGCCAGCATGATGATGAAAACCAATTCTTTCAAACTCCTTGCACCAGCAGTAATGAGGCATTTTTCTGTTGTTTATGTATGGCCTGTAAACTCATATCTTCTTGTAATTTTGTATCACATGTGCATTGCCTTTTTTTCTAATGGTTTGAACTATTTTTCCACCTAGCTTGAGTTAGTCAAATCAATCTCTCCCTAGGGTAACTTTGGTGTAGTTCAACTTTTTCCAGCTGGGTACATAGAGGTGTATTCAAAGTAGCCTCCCCAACACTGCTAAGACTGTAGATGGCATTAGTTGCCTCCATACATGTGTGTGTCCTCGTTCACGTACACAGGACGTCCCAAACAAGGACACTTTCATAGAAAAATTGCTTCAGAATGCTAAGTTTGCACCATGCTGCCATTTTAACATATTTACTTATGTTTTTCCTGCATTGCCTTAACCAAGATCTTGCAGGATAATTTTAGAAAGTGCACACTGCTTCTTTTTGTTTACAGCTTGCATATAAAAAGAAAGTCGGTAGTGCTCTCTAAAATGCCTCCCATTGCATTCCCAGTAAAGGGCTCACAGAAACAATTCATACCTTAACTCCTCATTATGAGTGTCATGCCTGCAGCTCTAAGTAGATTTAAAACACCACATGGTCCTTCAAGGGTTTCTGAGGGCGAACACTATTCACCCTGGTCCATGTGGTGTGTGTATCACTTTTACCTTGACAAGTAACATGACTCATTTTTCATCCAATTTAAATGGTTGCGTGCAAATCACAACAGAAATCTGCTTGGATGCTATAAATAAAATACATTCCATTAAAAGTATTCCAGTTCCGGGCACTGAAGTCTTTTAGCTCCCATTCAGTGTTTTGCACGGTATTGTAAGTGATTCACAACAAGTCAAGTCGAGTCAAGTCAGTCTTATCTATCTAATCCACTATCACATATCGCATTTGCCTTAAGGTGGTTTAGAATGTGTACAAAATTCAGCCCTCTTTTGTAATTCTATTATGAATTTGGAAAGGGAAGTAAATACCTCTAAAATACTCTGGGGAGGAGCACAGATCCCACTTTAAGTAAAGAAAGCAACACCTTCATACAGCATTGTTTACAGTCAAGCTAAACTGCTACATGAAGAGCTAAAGCAGCACAAAGCTCTGGGATTACTGAAGCAAAATGAAACACATGAGCTTAAGCGCTAACTGCTCTTTAGTTCCCATTTGCACATTCAGTAGTTAAAAACCTCCTTGTTGAAGGTTTGAACTCAAGAAGCTTCTCCATAAAGTGCCATTTTATCTTTACAGTGAAACACTATTTTTGAGAGGGATTACACATTTAGCTGCTGGTCAAAAACCCACTGTAGGTCTCTGTAAACCATGGCAGTAAGTAAAGATTTTAGCCCATAAGTGGAACTATTTTGTCTCCACAGCAGGTATTATTTTAAGCAAGAACTGGGTTAAAGTCAGCGTGCTCTCTAGCTGGCACAGTCCAAAGACTCTCTGTTTCTAGGAACCGAAGAATGAAAAGGTTTGGCTGAGTAATGAGATGTCTCGTGTAAACAGTGGTTTCTAGGAACGATTACGGAATTTTAAAAAAACTTGTGGGCACAACAGTTGGCTTTTAACCTCTCATTTACGGATTAACTTGGAATCTATTACTTAAATGGGCCAACAAACTTCACATAAGTCAAGTAGCCCATTTCAGGCTGTTAAATAATTACTATTCATCTCCAAATCCCTTAAAGACGACAGATGTTTAATTCTGGAAAACCACAGAAGCAAAAATAATTCCTCGGACAGTGTCAGCTGAGATTAGTACAGTTCCTGGAAGCTGAAAGCAGCAAACTAAAAAAGAAGTGAAAGGGAAGATATTTCTGCTTTTAACCACACTGACACATATCTAAAATTTGAGAGGAAAAGCTCTGTAGCAAAGATATATTGCATAATAATTCTAGTAATGCTGACACAACCATTCAGTGGTTGTATTGTCCTTTTATTTTAATTAAATGTCATCTGATTTATCTCTGGTGTTAGTTTCAGTTTCAAGCATGTTAGTGTGGCGACTGCTCCTAAAGGACATCTTTGTTTACAACGTCAGGCTATTTTTCGTTTCATGATGTGCCAAATGTTTGCAGTTGGTGAAAGGTCAGGACTGCAGACAGTCACTTTCTCCTATGAAGCCATGCTGCTGTAACAGATGCAGTTACATTAGCATTATCTTGCTGAAATATGCAAGGTTTTCCCTAAAAAGGAGAGCCTGGATGGGAGTGTATGTTGCTCTAAAACCTGTATCTGCCTTTCAGCACTCATTTTGCCTTTCCAGTGTAAGATGCTAATTCCATATGGTTTTGAACTGAAGGCAGGTCTCTCTCATCTTTAGTTTTGAAGAGCGTTCCAATTTGCCTCAGTTGATTTTATTGAGCTTTGGCCCACAGACATTTCTGGATGATGTTCATGTACGGCCTCCTCTGTGCATGATAGCGCTTTGTAGATGGCACGGTAAACTGTGTTGACATACAGTGATTACTCAAAGTGCTGTGATTTTGATCAAAGAATCATCCCTGTTTTCGATGTAGTGCTACCTGAGGACTGAAGATCACGACTATGCAATATATATTTTTTGCCTTTGAGCACAGAGATTTGGCCACATTATTTTGATGATATTAGGTACTGTAGATGCTGTGTTCAAACTCTTTTCATTATTTTACACTTAAAAATGTTCATCTTGTTCCACAAATTACAGAAAGGTTTTTGCAGTCTTGTGAACTAACTTCTATCTTTACTTCTGAGAAACCTGGATGCGTTTTTATATCCAATCATGTTAATAACCTGTAACCAATTAATCTAATTAGTTCAAAAGGTAGGCAGCACGGTGGCACGGTGGTTAGCACTGTTGCCGCACAGCAAGAAGGTCCTGAGTTCAATTCCAACATCAGGCCGGGGTCTTTCTGTGTGGAGTTTGCATGTTCTCCCCGTGTTTGCGTGGGTTCTCTCCGGGTACTCCGGCTTCCTCCCACCGTCCAAAGACATGCAGCTTGTGGGGATAGGTTAATTGGATAATCCAAATTGTCACTAGGTATGAATGTGAGTGCGAATGGTTGTCTGTCCCTGTGTGTTGGCCCTGCGACAGACTGGCGACCTGTCCAGGGTGTACCCCGCCTCTCGCCCTATGACAGCTGGGATAGGCTCCAGCGACCCTGAAAAGGACAAGCGGAAGCGAATGGATGGATGGATGGATGGATAGTTCAAAAGGTTCCTACAGCTCTTTCTTTTTAGTAGCACTTACTTACCAGCCTTTTATTGTCTGGTCTCAACCTTTTTTTTAGATCTGTTGTTCAAAATGATTGAAAATTTTCCATGAAACAGTAAAATATCTCAGTTTTTTTGTATTGCTACATTGTTTCTGAATTTGCTGTGTGCTATGTTCTCTCACTTCACACAATGAAACTCTTCCCTTCTGAGATTTTTGAGGATTTGTGTTTAGAGCAGTTTATTTAGTTATTTTTGACCTTGAATGTTAATGTCTTTAAAAAAAGAGAGAAGAAAACACTTGCTTTGTTGAGTTAAATACGTATGAGTGAGAAAGAAAGAGAAGTAAAATAACAACAGATCATAAGTTTGTGCCGTTGCTGTATTTGTTTATGGAGGGTTATTTTTGGTGCCTTTTTCAGTTCCTGTATTTCTCAGTCAAGCTCTAACAGAGGCCATTAAATTATGTACTATAATAAACCTGTTTTTTTACATTATAAAAGTTTTGTTGTTCTAGTCCTAAATGGTCGCCAGCTAGTGTATCTTTGGATCTGAACAGATACTAATGGGTAACATATCGAGAGTAATCTGTAAGCCAGCTGGGCTAAATTTAAAGTCAGAATTTTTCAGTGTAAGTTTTTCTTGACTAGAGTTTAAAATGGGCTGGGACTGTCACATTTTGGATGATTCTTTTATTTACAGTATGTTTTAGGTACTATATAGATGGATTTAGATTTAGCACAGATTAGAAAGCTGGCCTGTTTATTTGTTGGATATTTATCTGGCAACAATATTTTAATATGTCTGGGCTATTGGATGGAGTCACACCTAAATTTACACAAAAGTCTTTAATATTTAAATGATCATAAAAATTGTAGCTGCCTGTAAAAAACAACAACCCCAAAACAAATTCTAACCAATAAAAAGTGTCAGGCTGGAGAATGATTAACAGAGAGCTAAGACGTAAGTTGCACCTTTGGGTGATAATCTTTTTAGGGTTGTCATTAGACTTGTCATTTGTTGTAACATAAAGCTGCTTTTAAAGCTTCACAGTTAACCAACAAAAAAAATCACTGTCAATGTCAATAAATGACTCATTTGTATTCATTTAAATGAATAAAAATGCGATTTTAAGTCAACTACAGTCAATCACCTGTTAGCTAACATAGCAGCTAGCTGGCTAAACTTAGCTTATTTTTTGCTAACATTGTCACCAGCAAGGTATTACCTCATGTCACATAATTATTAACTATGTGGAGTTTGTAATGTAATTTTTGTTGTATTTCTTTACTGACGTCACTAATTAGTAGACTCACTTTATCATTTTGTCAAGTCATTATAAGTCGTTGTTTATGTTTCTTACTTTAAGTGTTGTAGGTGGGGAGAGGAGGTGAATTATGTAAAGGGACTCTGATGTTATGTGGTAAAATAGGCTGAATGGAAATCAATACACAGGCTGTTAGAGGCAACCAAAACAGTTGTGGAAAGCCTAATATTTCTTAAGTGGTATGAAAAATGTTACAAAGTTAACCTTGAGAGTAGCAAAGCATTTCACTCATCAATAGTAGTCTGCAGCCAAGCAGATAGTTTTGGTATAACGTGTCCAGTTTTTGAGATAGCTGCATGTTGAAATTATATGGCCTGTGTCCACATAATATACACTCAACAAAAATATAAACGCAACACCTTTGTTACTGCTCCCATTCCCCATGGGATGGACGTAGAGACCTAAAATTCATTCCACATACACAATATAACCATCCCTCCCAAACAGTGGTCACAAATCAGTCCAAATGTGTGGTAGTGGGCACATCTGCTATATTGAGATAATCCATCCCACCTCACAGGTGTGCCACATCAGGATGCTGATCTGACATCATGAGTAGTGCACAGGTGTACCTCAGACTGCCCACAACAAAAGGCCACCCTGGAATGTGCAGTTTTATCTCACAGCAAAATGCCACAGATGCAACAAGCAATGAGGGAGCGTGCAATTGGCATGCTGACAGCAGAAATGTCAACCAGATCTGTCGCCCGTGCATTGAATGTTCATTTCTCAACCATAAGCCGTCTCCACAGGCGTTCCAGAGAATATGGCAGCACATCCAACCGGCCTCACAACCGCAGACCTCGTGTAACCACACCAGCCCAGGACCTCCACATCCAGCAGGTTCACCTCCAAGATCGTCTGAGACCAGCCACCCAGACAGCTGCTGGAACAATTGGTTTGCACAACCAAACAATTTCTGCACAAACTGTCAGAAACCGTCTCAGGGACACTCAACTGCATGTCCGTCGTCCTCATCGGGGTCTTGACCTGACTCCAGCTCGTCGCCGTAACAGACTTGTGTGGGCAAATGCTCACATTCGATGGCGTCTGGCACGTTGGAGAGGTGTGCGCTTCACGGATGAATCATGGTTCACATTGTTCAGGGCAGATGGCAGCTGAGAATGTCCCAGTTCTTGCATGGCCAGCATACTCACCGGACATGTCACCCATTGAGCATGTTCGGGATGTGCTTGACCGGCGTATACGACAGCGTGTACCAGTTCCCACGAATATCCAACAACCTCGCACAGCCATTGAAGTGGAGTGGACCAACATTCCACAGGCCACAATTGACAATCTGATAGACTCCATGCGACGATGTGTTGCACTGCATGAGGCAAATGGTGGTCACACCAGATACTGACCGGTTCTGGGTCCCCAGACCCCCAATAGCGCAAAAAACTGCACATTCCAGGGTGGCCTTTTGTTGTGGGCAGTCTGAGGTACACCTGTGCACTACTCATGATGTCAGATCAGCATCCTGATGTGGCACACCTGTGAGGTGGGATGGATTATCTCAATATAGCAGATGTGCCCACTACCACACATTTGGACTGATTTGTGACCACTGTTTGGGAGGGATGGTTATATTGTGTATGTGGAATGAATTTTAGGTCTCTACGTCCATCCCATGGGGAATGGGAGCAGCAACAAAGGTGTTGCGTTTATATTTTTGTTGAGTGTAGTATGGAGCATAGTTTCACAGAGCCTGGGCTCCTTGAATTTAAAAAGCTGCAAACTCCCAACAATGAAGCCTCAGTGCTTTACTGGGAGCACACCTGACCTCAGTTAATTTGACAGAAATACAGCAATGCGTTTGTTGTGCAAACAGGCACAAATAGACACACAAAATATGTATTTGTTTTCGAGCCTTTTAGAATTTTTTAATAGATTAAAGGAGAGAATACTGGCAAAAAAAAAAAGACAGTGGGAAACTGAAAGAGTGCAAAGCGAGAGTCAGGCACAGGGAGAGAGACCAGGGTAGGCTGAATAAGCTGTTTGTTTGTCCCTCTGTTGTCCACCCTGGGCTTGCCTTGTGCCTGGCGTCCAGGGTGATTTCCCTTCACAACGACCACTGCCGCTCTTGCATTAGTATTTTCACTGCTGTGAGAGTAGCATTCAAGGGTGTACTGTGTTTAGTTGCTTGCTCCTCAACGGGCCTCATTATGCAGGGAATGGGAAAGACCGAGAGAGGAGAGCAGGGCCGAGACATCGACCTGACATCGCTGAGATCCACCATGCCAGCCAGCGGGCCCCTTCAGGTTAGTATACTTAAAAAGGCAGAAAAACTTATAAATAACTATAGATGAATTGCTTATTTTATTAAGCAAAAGCATTGCCTTCCTATCTGCCTTCCTTTTATTTCACCCTCTTCCTTAGTTCCTATTTCCCTCACTCTTTAATCTGACTTTTTTCTTAGTCCTGAGAGTTTGTTACTCTGAATCATTGCTTCTATCTTGGCTTTAACACAAAGCTGTGGTATGTTCTGCCTGTGTGAGAGCTGAGGATCAAAAGGCTGCCCTGTGGTTCTCTTGGTTAGGTTAAGTGCCTGTACTCGATCCCAAGACTAAGACACAACTACAGCATCCATCAAATATCAATTAGGGCCTGGGTGCAAAGGTTAATAATACCTTTTAAAGTAGCTGTGGGTCAAAGAAACAGGTATGCACGAATATAGAGATAGAAAAGGGGTCGTAGTATAATTGGAGTTTTTAGAGGTTGCATTTATTTTTTGATATTCCCATACTTTACACACGAATTTAAGCTACATTTAGTTTATTCACAAATATTTTGGATTTTATTCAAAAAGATTGAAGCTTCTTTTTTCAAATAATCATCTGCCTCAATTTCACAGAAGTTATAGATATTTACATAACTGTTCCTGGTGTCTTCTGCTGGTCTGTAATAGAGGTAACAGGGTTCCTCCACATCAACCAGTAGAGCTATCAGTTACTGGCACAGTATTTTTAGCTACACAGTCTCCAGTGAACAAAGTGGGATTACTTAAGACAAGCTGTGTGTGTTTGTGTGCGTGAGTGTGTGTGAGACAGTGATAGATGTGGAAGACAGGGTATTCGCTCAGTTCATCAGCATATGTAAATGTCCATATTACATATAAATTTATTGTATATACATCATTTTGGTATGTAAATGATGTGTGTAAAATTCTCAATGAGATAAGCAGAATTCTGGATCTTAAATAAAGTGCTGTTTGCTTCTTTTTGTACATACATTTTTGGAAATGCATGCTTTTTCAACGCAGACAGTAAATGTCCTTTTCGGTGACCCCCTACTGTTATCACATTAGCGACAACTTTATTCTATCTCATAGGTTATCTGCCCGCTAACCACATCCAAATGTAGCATGAATGCTTGTACTGTTTATTCATAAAACTGAGATTCATAACACACTCTTTGACTTTTCACCAGTTCTGTTTTGATAAGTCGTAATCTGATAACAGTTAAACAGAGAACAATGTTACAGTTTATTGAAATGGTATTCACCATATCTGTAGCACGGGTTATGAATAGGAATGAATGTGAATATATTAGCAGCAACTAATAAGACAGGAAGGCTTGAAGAGAGAGAAGAAAAAGACTTGTTTGGATAAGCTGAGAACCTGTACAGTACCATTTGGCCACGTTCTGCCACTATAGTGACTCCAGTGATAATAACATCACTATAATGTATATCTGCAGATGTCAAGTCCTCCCCGGAACTATTCATTTGAACCATAGTGGCATAATTATATGATGACAGACACAAGGAGGGAAATGTGGGATCTTCAGTAAAGCAGAAACAAGTTTACCAAAGCATGCGTGCACATGAATGCGTGTTTAAGGAAGCGTGTGTTTAAGAACTCACTCTTTCAGCACAATATGCATCCCGTATGTTATGCCAGCTCAAACTTGTGGTCTGTGTGTATATGACTAATGCTAATGCCTTTATTCATGTCATATGTATTTGTTGTGTTGTGCCAACAGCCAGTTTAAAATCAAAACACTTGCATCAAGGTACTTTATACTTTACAGTATTCTAGTAAATACCCCAACAATCAGATTAAATTTTCTGTGCAAGCACTTTGTGACTGTGGGAAAGAAAAGCTCTCTTTTAACAGGGGAAAATAACCAGCGAAACCAGGCTCAGCGAGTTGCAGTCATCAGCAGCGACAAGAGCAAAAAATTGCATCATTGAATTGAATAATGAAAAATGTTGGCAAATAAGGGTTGTCAGATATACACACAGTGCTTTTAGTGTTTACGGAGCAAACATCTGACCATCATCTGAATTTGTCTCAAGACACACTCAGAATATCTTTGTCATGTGATTAAAAAAATAGCTATAAATTGAGCTTGATATAGGCAGTAGGTGGTCATCCATGTAGTCACCTGTCCAGGCTTTACCTCACCTCCTGCTCAGTGTCATCTAGAATAATAATAATGTATACTTTATTGATCCCCGTGGGGAAATTACTTGTTTTTCTCTGCATTTGACCCATTCACTCAGTGAAGCAGTGGGCAGCCACTAAGCAAGCGCCCGGGGAGCAGTGAGTAGGGACGGTACCTTGCTCAGGGTAGCCGTTCAGTGGATTCGAACCCCCGACCTTCCAATCATGGAGAAACTACTCTACCTACTGACCTATCCCTGCTCCTAGAATAGGCTCCAGGCCTCCATAATGTTATCCACAATAAGGTAGTAGAGCTGAGGAATTGCTGGGATCTTTTTGGTTGAGATTTAGATTCATATATGCTACTGTGGAATAAAACAGGACTGTTGATACAGAATTATTACCCAGAAGGATTTCTTGGTCTTTGAGTTCATGACATCGTCACAATATCCTGATATAATGCAGTAGCATAGCTTCAGAGTGAGAGCTTCCCCAAAGAGAAGCATATTATTTTCTGAAATTAGATCTATGAGGCTTTCATTCAGTGTCTCTGTGAGCCTGTCATGATGAATCTATTTCCATGGTGTGAAAGCTTTACACCTCTAAGTCACTCTCTATGTATAGAGCACAGCAAGAGGGTGTGGAGCGCCAATACAGAATTAGGAGGAATCACACGGCCTCTCCAAGCTTGGCACTCATGTTTCAAAGAAAGAGAATGACCACACTGTTCGAGGAGGATGGTCACAGTATGTTTAGTGATTAGAAAAAACCCTCTTATTTTTAGTGTTTGATTGTGAACAAGCTCTTAAGATTACTTGGAGAAATCAATAAAGTGAAAATAACCTTAAAGCAGACATTAAAGACTAGAATTTGGTGTAAACACTTAAAATGTTGCTGTTCTTCCAACACCATGGATCTCCTTGGTTACCAACATTGCTAAATTTTACACTTATAGATTAAACCTTCCATGCTTTTTCAAGGATTTCTAGCTTATTCAGTGGTGACATTCAGCTTTCATAGTGTTTTTACAGACATAGAAATGGCATCAATATCTTAGTGTGAGGACATAATGCAAAAAGTGAAAATTGAAACACAGGCATAAGAATTATTTCAGAGAAGTGTAAAATCATGTGAGCAAGCCTGAGCTGGCCATCAACTGACTTTGGTAGATGTCAGGAAAGAAAGGTCACTTCAGAGCAAGTCTTGCACGCCAATCACAGAAAATAGTAGTAATATACATATTAGTTTACCAAAGATTAAATATAATAAGGGAGGTCTGCATGTGTCTTATATAGTACTATGAAAAATTCTTGAGTCACCCTAGTAGGTGCGACAGTTTATTAAAACGTGCAAACGTACATAAAATACATCATCTAAGGCAAAAACAGGTTTTACAACTAGCTTGAAAGTCAATATTTGGTATGATCACCTTTATTCTTCAACTCAGCCTTGCCTCTTCTAGGCAAGCCTCCTTTGATTTCTTGAAGTAGTCTTCAGAAGTGATTCTCCAGACTTCTTGAACATCTTTCAAAGGTCTTTTTTGGACGTTGGCTTCCTTTTGTTCCATTCTCTGCCGAGATGATCTGACACTGCTTACACAATGTCGAGGTCCAGGCTCAACATTATTCACATGGCTGATAGGATTCCCTTGTGTGTTCTTCTGTCCAGGTGCGACTTTACTGCCCTGGCAGTGTGCTTGGGGTCATTATCATGCTGAAAAAGGAACATCCTGCCAATCAGACACTTTCAGATACTTTCCATGATATTGCGTGGTGAATCGAATTCTGACCATATTCTTCTGCATTCAGTCCAGGTTTTGTAACTTGGCATACCTCAGCTTTTTCTCCCTGTTTCTTTTCCTTAAGAATGGCCTCTTGGCAACCACCCTTCTACTGAGACCTTTTCTGAGGCTGTGGTGAACAGTAGATGAATCATCTGAAGGGTCAGATGCATCTCTCAAGTCCTGTGTCAGGTCTTTGCTGGATTTCCCCCCCCTATTTCTTAAGGACATGACTTTCAGATACGGTTCATCTGCTGTAGATTTTTTTTTTAGGCCTGTCACCTCTTCTTTTGTCCTCCACTTGACTAGTTTGCTTAAGTCCTAGACAATAACTCTTTGGGAAAACTCCTTGTTGACTCATAAATACTGTTTTACACCTATCAGACTGTGTTATCTTGAGATTTTTAGATTCAACTAAAGAAAAAAAATTGTGACAGGCTATTAACAAAGTTCCTGAAGATAAAGTTCTTTGTTAGATAAGTTGCTTCATTAGGTTGTCTGTTACACTGGTTTAGTAAACACAAAATCATTCATCTGACAATGATCAGGTCCAAGAACTGGACTGAAAACGCGTGGAAAAGCAGCAAATATATATATAAAAAAGATGAGAGCTATTGCTCAAGACCACATTAAAAATTCCAGGAAAGTCTGGCTTCTTCAAAACAAAATATGCAGAGTGTACATTACTGTAGTGTCTATATAACAAGGACTATATCACAAAACTTTGTTTTTGATGCATGTTTATGCTTTGTCTTTCTTGTTTCTTGAGCTATGCATCACATCAGTTCAATTTTATTTATATAGTGCCAAATCACAGCAATAACTTATTGGGGAGATCTACATTTATTTGCACAAGTGTCTTCCTTATGGGCTCAAAAAGCAAGAACCCATCATAGTTGGGTTAAAGCTAGGTTAAATACTACGAGTACACAGTTGATTAGAAATGTAAATCAGTATAATGGCCTCTAAAGTTATGGAAACACAAGTCTGTGTGCATGTCTGTGATTGTGCGTGTAACCACCTCTTGGCCCCTACATGGCAAATGTTACATTCTGAGTGTAGGTGTGAAGTATGAGAGTGCATGCATGTCTCTGTAATTCTAGGAACCGTCATCTGACGCCCGGCCGAGCCTCATCTTTAACTGAAATGGAATGACTGTTGTTGTTTAATGACTCGTGTTGTGTAATAGGTGTAACCAAACTGTGGGTCACATTCTTTTCCATTGTATATGTGTGCAAGTAGAAAGAGTTGTGTAATTTACCAGATATGTACAATAGAGTGTGAGTAGCTTGTAATTACATGGTACAGCACAGAATATGTGACAACTTTGTCCAAAGCGACTTGTTTTTAAAAAGCTTATTACATGGTGCATCAGCAACGATTTGTCAGTTGCAATAGGGTAGATAACAGATAGAAGATAACAGATTAGGAAATTTTTTTAGCAAGATAATTTTTATAAACCACATTTTTTGAAGTTTAAATGGCATTGTCATAGATGAAGGTTAGTCTATAAATGAACTATACCACCAGTTTCAGAGATGACACGCAATCATTGTTTTTGTCGTCATAACCTTGAATATCCAAGCCTCTCTTATCTCTTGCTACTTATTATCAGAGACCTTTTCTGGGAGACATAAAAAAATCTAAATTTAGTTATAAAACTGTAGAATTAAATGTGAACGTGAAAGCGTTTGTTAATCACAGACATCTAACCAAAAACCCAATTTAAAAACTCTCTTTAAAATAAGGGAACTAGAGGTGAAAAATTCTAATGTCTGGGTTCAAACATGGCCGTTTTGGTAGTTTGCTGGTTTGGGTGTCAGACTATGCAATGCTCAGAACATTTTTAAAATAAGATCTCAGATTTTACAGATCTTACTTAGCATGATAATTGTTAAAGTTCATGACCAAACAATTAGAAAAAACTGAACAAGTATGGCTTGTTTTAAAGGGTTACCAGGGGAATGCCTCTCCTCTCTTAAAAAGACAGGACTTTGCGAAGCTGCATCTGAGCAAATCACAAGACCTCAGTTACAGTATTCTTGGCCATAATGCACAGCATTACAAACACAGCATATCAGCAGAAACAACTCTTACCACCTGTCAGCATGGTGTGATGATTTGAGGGGTGATGATAGCCACAGGACCTGGGCTCCTTGCAGTCATTGAGTCAACCATGTGAGGACATTTGTTCAGCTGCTAAAGCAGTCAAATGATATCCTACAATAACAGGGAAAAATAACTCATTGTTTATTTACTTTACCAGAACAAGATCAAACCCAGTACAAAAAGAGACTCCTGTAGAAGCCAATGGTTTATTCAGTGTTTTCATGCAGGACCATTTCCAAAATTGCTTCTGTTACAAGGATATATTCCTTCTCCAAGGTCAAGGAAAAAACGTGCGGCTAAGCAGAGCTTCCGGTGCTGTTTGTCTATCTGTCAGCACGATTGTGCAACAACTATTAAGCCAAATTTTTATTAAATTTGGCAGTAATGGAACTTGGACAAAGAGAGAACTAATTAAATTCTGATGCAGATCTAGATTGCATTTGTATGTTCTTCTGTGTGGAGTTTGTATGTTCTCCCAGTGCTTGTGTGGGTTCTCTCTGGGTACTCCTGCTTCCCACAGTCCAAAGGCATTCTTGTTAACTGGTTATTCTAAATTAGCTGCAGGTGTGAATGTGGATGTGAATTGTTGTTGACGTGTCCAGGGTTATCCCTCTTCTTAAAATATGACAGCTGGGAAAGACTCCAGCCGCTCCCCCTCCTGCATGGACCAGAATTGGAGAAGTGGTTAAGAAGATGGATGGATGGATGGATGGATGGATGGATGGATGGATGGATGGATTGACCTTGATAGAAGATATGAAGAAATGCAACAGACCAATTTTATATTTCACTGTAGTTTAACAGTAATAATAGTACACACTGAATCCTTGGTTATGGGTTTCAAACTAGTGTCGGAAAATCATAAAATAAATTAATCTAATTGGTCTTCATTTCCTCAGATACCAGGTGTACTAGAAAATGCTGGTGTTTGCTCTTGTCACATTTGGCTGAGACTAGATTAGCAGCATGGCCTGGACACAAAACAGTGAAGCAGCTGTATTATGCAAATGTCTTACATAGTTGGTAGCCTTCAGGGGTAACTAAACATGTAATCACTCGTATTGTATAAGCCCCGATTCCAATAAGTTGAGACATTGTGAAAATATAAAGAAAAAAGAATGCAATGATTTGCAGCTCTCATAGACCAATGCTTTAGTTTACACAGCAAGCCAACCCGATTTACTTTAGTTAAGACAAAGACTGTTATTAAGACACTTAAAATACAAAAAGTATATTTTAAACTTGAGTAAATTTTAACCACTTTTTATTACAGTCCTAGTACTTCTACTTTGGAAGCCAAACCATCTTGTGTCTCACCAATTTCTCATATGCAGGAAAAAGTGATGCAAATAAGCTGTTTATAAAATGGCATTGCAAACGATTCAGCAGCCGTGTTTTTTGTTCGTGAGAGTAATACCTTTGGCGTTGACATTAGCCTTTGTGACTTTGCTATATAAAACACTATAAGAAAGAGAAACAACCTGAAAGCAGGATATGGGCCCATTATCTGCATATCTGCTTTGATCGTCTACCACTGAAAATATTATTTGAATTAGAAAATACATCATACTTGTCCTTGTCTGTGTGATTTACCACCATCCTTTTCTGTCTTTCCCTCATCTTTTTCTTCCATTTTTCCTTGTTACCCTATTCCTCCTTTCATTTCTCTCTATTCTTGTTCTTCCTCTCTTCTCTGTCCAGGGGGGATACTGTGTTTTCTTTTCATTTTGCAGGGGAAATGACAGATAACTCAGTTTGAATCTAAAACAGTTCTAAAAGGAGCCATGCCCAATTTTTGTGTGCGAGCGTGCATGTGTGCATGAGTTCGTTTGTGTGTGTGTGTGAGAAAAGGTTCTCTCAAAAGCGTTAAAGAGAGTATGTGTACAAAAAAAAGGGCAAGATGAGTGATACCAGATGAAACTTTAGATCCTACTGCATATAAACAATTAAATTATCACACAAGGACCAGTTGGTCTGTCTCCTGTTTTGTTCTATTCCCTAAACCCACAATTATAGTGTCACACTGAAAAAAGGCAGATGTACGGCACAAGTGTTCTCATGACACACACAAGTCCACCGTTTTACTTCCACTTCAGTGGGATTTAAAGTCTTTGTATATTAGGACTCGTCTGTTTTGACATATTTCATGAAGACATTGTTTGTCAAAGTAACCAACAAGCATCTTTAAAAATTTGAGCAGATTTTTACATGAGAAATAAATCATTAATAGGAGCTTTAAGGCCAAGAGTTTCGTGACAGACTTTTGTTCTTCATCCACTTGTTCCAGCCATAGTTGCCAAGAAAAAGCAGGAACCCCCCCCCCAATGCCGAGGGTTCCCTGCAGGGACAGTAACTCACAACACTTAAGTCATGCATGCACACACAGAGATGAACATAAATCAGAGATGAACACCAGGCTTATAAATCCGTACGCCAGTCTTCTCACAGGCTCTGTGTACACACCCTTCTCATAAAAACATTTTCGAGGAATTATGTATTGCTTCTCTGCAGCATTTACAACTATATTCAACTATATTTGAGCTGCCTGCAGCCTGCACGATGTGTGCTGTGCTCAAATTGTTGCCACATAAATATAGAGATACCCACATATGCACAGATCTGTGAAAAAGCATTAACGTAAAAATAGGCATAAAAACAACATATGCAATACTTAAGAGGCTGCATGTGGTAGGGATTGTGATGAACAAAGCCTTTGTGTTTATTGATGCACAGTGAACCAGAACCTTTCATCTAATTCTCGCAGAAGATTGCGAATAAACATATTTCCCCAAAAGGCTGAGCTATTTCTTTAAGAGAGGGAAGTGATAGAAAACACATGAGAAAGCAAGAAGTAGGACTGAAGGGCGATGCAGCTTGGCATGTAGAGAAAAAGAAAAAGTAATTCGGGCCATGCAAACACACATAGAGAATCTGATTTCATCTTTGTTGATGAAATGCATGGCTGTGTGCCGGGCTGCTGGCCAGGGCGGCGCATGTGTCTGCATGAGCATGTGTGTGTTTATGTTAATTGGGGGTTGGTAAATACAGACCTCTCTTTATCTGTGTTTTCCTTTCCTCCAGCATGAGTAGTAGGTCACTGGACTGGACAAAGTTTGTGTGGGAAAAACACCCAGCCCTGAATGTTTCTGGTCAAGCTTGTATGGCTGCCAGTTTGTTTGTGTTCATACGTGCTACTGTCAGAGGTGTGTGCAGAGTTAAGAGTCCCAGTGAGATAGGGTTCTTTGTCTGCACTTATTTGAATCAAAACAATGGAAAAATACAACTCTAAAGTGACTCTTAATAAACATTTCAATCGAGGATAGATCAGACGTTTAATAACTCTATACTTCACCTCCTCCTCTTCAGCTATATTAGGGTTTAGTTGTCTTCTAACCCACCTTTCAGATTATAAATCCTGCAACTTTATTGTTATTCGTTTTCTCATTGCTCACCTTGCATAGGCACTACCACGTCTTCAAATATGAAATTGGCATTTTTTTGGGCTTGTTTGTTTTTCTTTGTTAGAATTAGCTAATTTTGCAGCGTCCTTGGAAATGCGACTTGATAAATATCTTGGATATTCAAAGCGTGACAGAAACAATGAACCCATGGAATTCTATAATTGCACAGTATAGATACGAAAGATTCTTTTGAATCTATAGTACAAAAGTTTATTTTGCCTGCTCTATTATTTACAAGAGGACACCACAGTTCATACAATTGATTTAACGCCAAAGGAATTTGTGTCTCCTCCAGGGACCGAATTGGGAATCTTGTCAGTCAATTGTAAACCATACATTAAGAAAAACAAAACATCTTTTAAGAAACTCACAAAAATAGTTGAAGCTGAGTTAAAAGGCTTGAGCACTGTGTAAAATTGTTAACCAACACAGGGCAATTAAAAATATCAATGAAAAAGAAAGATGTTGTATTAACAAAATTGATGGATAAACTTACACTCAGTCAACCAAGTGATTTCTTATACATGATAATCTGAAAATGCTGGTTGAGTCTGCACCTATTCAACTTGCCTGTTTTCTTCAGCTGGACACAGCAGGACAATAATGTTTGATGGGAGACAAACATGAAAATCGACCTGTGCTACAGACTTTAGTGGAATCCAAGGCAAGCAAAGTTAATTCTGCTTCCAGAGGTCAGAGCCAATTGTTGCCACAAGGTAGCTGTAATCTAGAGGATGTAACAAACAGGCAACGAAAGAAGCTTACGGAACAGAAAACTCATTAAGAATGAGGATGAGAGATCACTTTCATTGTATTTTTAAGTCATGTCTAGATTTCAATGGACAAGCACTGCTCATCTTGCTTGCCCCAGTGGAACACTGTCAGGGCAAAGCAAGGCAAACAATAGCAGTCATGCATTAATAGGCAACACACAAACCTCCACCTCTAGTATATTGTTCATTTATTTCTCAACTGTAGAGTGCTATGTACCCAGCACCAAATGACAGACAGACAGAGCTGCCACTTATTGGTGGACATACTGTAGTAGTTAGTTTCTAAAGGGTGAGCTACTTTTGCCAAGCATAGAGGTCAAAAACAGCATACATGTAGAGTTAAGGTTATTAAATGAATCAAAGCAAATAAGTTCTTATGTTGCTCTGCATCTTTGAATAGTTACATAGTCAACAATTTACCTGGATTAGCTAGTCCAGCGGTCTCAAACCCCCGGGCCACGGACTGGTGCCGGTCCATGAGTCATTTGGTACCGGGCCGCGAGAGTTGAGGCTCGGGTGTGACATGTATAGTTTTCAGGGTTTTTATCATTAACTCGGTTTCCCTGGGTCTTTTCCCGTGTTGTAGTTGTGTGTCTTATTTTGAAAGAAATATTTACACGTTACCATAGCGACCAGAGAGCATTAAGGGGCAAAGAGGAGGATGTTACTCTCAATGCTGTTGTTGTATTTCAGGAGGACGCTGCAAATAAAGTTACACAACTACACAGTGAATTCACGTTTATTATTATATTTACAAAATACCACCGTTTTTATCTTGGTCATATCATTTTATTTTGTTGTATTTATCCGCAATCCGGTCTGTGAAAATATTGTCTGACATTAAACTTGTCCATGGTACAAAAAAGTTCGGGGACTGCTGAGCTAGTTTACATTTCGTCCAAGTGGGAAAATGGTTCTGAGGACAGGAGGTGACTTCATTTTTTTTGTTTAGATTTGTTTATGTTTGGTTGATTTTTCAATTGTACACAAATTTGGTGATTTGATAGGATATTAGGACGACTTCAAGCTCTGTTTAAACAACTCTTGTTTTAGTTTGTAATGCAGTACATTGTTGTGAGGTCATATAATTATCTGTGCTTAAAGAAAAAAACTGGGGGCAGGAAAGCAGTGATTCAGGGAAAGAACGAAAGTGCAGGCGGCAGGCAAGGGTCAGTCTTACCTCATCCAGGCTCTGTCACTGATGCCCCTTGGTGTATGTGGTGCTCATGGGACTATTGTTGAGCTCAGCCCTATGAGATCATGCTAAGTGTGAAACAAAGGCACCCACTTAATAACTGTTGTCTGTGTAAAGCCACGAGTCAATGCAACCCATTTTTGTTTACACACAAACTGTTATGATATTCTCTTACCGCTAGGAAAACTGTTTTTTATTAAGCAGTTATGTAGTTTTCCCAAAAATATTCCACATTTAAATGTTTTAAAGCTGCAGACTTTAGGTTTTACTGTTAACAAATTAGTTATACACATGTTGATTTTATGCTCCTTTAAAGCATACAATGTAGGCATTTTCTTCCACTCTAAACTGTTTTAACAAGCACATTGCTGTGCTCCTATTTGTTTTATTAAAAAAATAAATGCTCATAACCACACACATTAGATTTCCTGGGATATTTATTGTTTTTTTTCTCCACATAAGTTTACTCTGAACAAACATATATATCACATTTATGATCCTTAGAGGACCTAAATACCTTATGTGTGTGTGTGTGTGTGTGTGTGTGTGTGTGTGTGTGTGTGTGTGTGTGTGTGTGTGTGTGTGTGTGTGTGTGTGTGTGGCTTGTTCAGGAATATCCTTCAAAACCAACTGAAACTTTGACCTCTTCACTGACAGCAAACATCCATAACTTCTTGAACCCAGCCATAAATCCTCTTCACACACACACACACACACACACACACACACACACACACACACACACACACACACACACACACACACACACACACACACACAGAGAGAGAGAGAGAGAGAGTTTAAAAAAAGGGCTACAGTTTAAAAAAATGTATAAAACATTCCAAGGAATAAAACTGTGAGATTTCTTTGTTCGCTTTTGATTAGGGGCCGGGATATTCAAACTGAAGGAGACAATAGAAAGTATGTTGTCTCACTGTGCATGAAACATTTAATAGGTAAAACAGAGTCCTGTTCTTTTTGTTGTGTTACAGCAATGCCAATCAGTGAAACCCTCTATCCCATTTATAATTCAAGAAAAACTCTCCAGTATTGTAATAAGGACTGGGCGGACACTCAACATTATCAGTATTGTAGTCTTTCCAAGAGCAAAGCACTTTATATCTTGGCTTGCCAAAGACGTTATAAAATTGAATGAAAACTAGTCACTTTGTTTCACTTTGTGTATTATGCTTCAAGTCTGTTTGCAAGTCAAGTCAAGTCAAAAGTTTGGCAGTGAAAGAGCAAAATGATGTCTATACATATTCATTTCCAGGAGTGGCAGTGGGACATCACATTCTTGTGGTTATGGGAAATTATACAAGTGCTTATTGAGAAAGCTTTAGTCAGAGAGTTCTTAAATGTATGATGATCATTCCCACATTGCAACTGCGATACAAACCCTTTTTGTAATGAGATAGCTAGACTTTCTTTCAGGCTGATAATGATTGCACATAAACTCTGTAAAAGTTGTTCTCCACTGTGGCTGGACTGGTATCAAAAGTTTCTTGACTTCTTTAAGTTGCTTGAAGACGTTTCACCTCTCATCCGAAAAACCTCTTCAGTTCTAGGGTCAAATGGTGGAGAGTCCCAGATTTAATCCCTGTGGGAGTGTCCCCCCAAGAGAACATGGACCCCCTAATGATCCTCTATCTAATCACACGAGCCCAGGTGTGAAAACGGGTGTAGGTCACAATCAGCCAAGGTTTCAGGTGAGCTCATTGTGAAACCTAGCCCCACCCTATCGTGATTTCATGTGTGGGTCCATTTGGCCTCTCGGGGGGTTACTCCCACGGGGATTAAATCTGGGACTCTCCACCATTTGACCCTAGAACTGAAGAAGCTTCTGGGATGAGAGGTTCAAGCAACTTAAAGAAGTCCTGACACTTTTCTTTCCAAGCTCCTTAAACTACGATGACCTGGATGACTGAGAACCTTCACAGATGTATCAAAAGTTATTGCGCTGAAGTGCACCTTAATGACTTAGCTGCAACAGGAAATCCATTCTTTCACTTAATGTGTGTAAAATGGCTGTTGTAGAGTAAACCAATGTATCCACACAGTCCTGGGGCATTTGTAACTGCTCCTGCAAGTTTTCTTTTATATTACCTACATCGCGTAATGCATGACTTAGACACACTGTGCCTGTTGAATCTTGGCAATGTCAAATAAGGAAGTTTTTCATCATAATCTTATACTTCCACGTAGTAATTAGCCATTGTTGCTTTTCCTTACACACATGCCTAACTTGTGTTTTTAGCTCATCAAACATCCGGATAGAAAATAAAGTCAAGTGCAGGTTCAAGTGCTATGTATATACACAGAACCAAAGAGACCGTGACCGTGCCACGTGTTAAGTCATGTTTGACTGGTTGAGCAGGTATTAGGTTGCAAGCACCAACTGTATAACGTTCAGCTTCAGTAGATTTCCACTTGTCACATCTTGAGTAAAATGTTGACAGGGTTATAATTAACTCGCTAACTTAAAAGAAACCCAGTGGTGTTTACTGCCAGTCAGGTTGGAAAACAGAGGAAAAACACTTAATGCGTCAATAGCACGACTAGGTATGGACTTTTGCATGTTAGCACTGAAAAGGTGTTAAAGCAAAAGAGGTTGAACAATGACCCTTGTTGATTACTTAAAATGTCTAAGCCCAAGTCATTTGTGTATGAATATTAGTAGAGTAGAGCAGCTGGTTGTACACAGAGTGAAAATAGGGTTAAAGGTAAATACATGAAAATTAAGAGAAAGAATCATATTAATTAGGACAGGATGTGGGACTAGCGATTAACCCAAGAAGGGATCTGCTGATGAGAGATGTTTGAAAATATAACTAAACTTAAGTATAGCATGTTCTAAAATGGTATAATGAAAAAACTGGGTGTATTTTGGCTTTGTCCATGGTGATCTTCCTGTCTAGTCAGTCCATTTTCTCTCTCTTCACACTTCACACTGTTATTCTGGTACAGTTATGATTGCTCTAGTCAACAGCTTGCTGTACTTTCATGACTACATTGATATTATTGTGTAAAAAGTGCTCATTTAGACATATGTCCAATACTTAACTCTGCTTATAGTTTCTTACAAGGTATTTATTGTCTGTTATGCTGTCCCTTTATGACTAATGAAAGACCTTTACACAGTTTTAATATTATAGTGCCACAAAGTGTAAGTAATCTCTCCATAAAATCCTTTTCAGACACAGAATAAGTTATATTACTGGGTTTATCCAGCTCGTAAAGTGATGGCATTTTTTTCATTCAGACACGGCTCATTTTTAGCTCATTTCGGCAAGGAACTCAAATACTTACATTTGATGGTTCTGGGTATGACTGTACGTGAGCCTCCTTGGCTTCTCGGTACAATTTAATTGTCATTAGTTTATGCAATACAGCCAACCAATGACAAGAAAACATATTACTTTCTCTTGTTACATCACACATTACAGTAACTTGTAGGATGTGATGGATCGTGAGCCAGATGAGCTTTAATGTTAATGACATTCTGGTTTGTAGAGACCTACTTGTGATGGGGAGAGGCGTGGTATGTGTGCAGTTCTTGCCGTAAAAACAAGACATATTTATGGCAAAGTGAAGGCTGAATGTGCTTTCTAAATATTCTTTGTTCTCATTAAGAGAATGGTCTGTATCTATGCTGTGCTGGTGCTGCAGCGAGTAATATTCAAGCCCATTCCCTCACACATGGGCTCAGGATTGAGCATGCGCTCTATTAAATTGGGAATACTGAAAATGCACGATAGGCAAATATTTACTGGATATCGTAAATAGAGCTGAAAAAGATAAACCGTTATCACTGATGTTAATTGAATTCTACCAAAACATGTTTATCAGTTAACTCAGTAATGTGTGCGTCAGTCAACACACGCGGCCACATGGTTCACCTCAAGTAAGACTTTTAAAATGACCAGACAAGAAGTAACATTTTCAAAATGCTGTGAGATTAACAGAAAGCACTCCCTGTGTTTCAGTTATGTTTTGTTTTTTATGCATATATTTAATTTTCAACACCGTCTCTATCTGACTGCCTGTCTCTTTAAATGTGTCATGTAATGGGATGCAGTTTCAGTGCATAACAGCGGCATTCGTGGAACTCAGGAAGTAGGAATACCAACATACACGCATGCACAGAGGAAGGAAGTGTGTGTTGCGGACAGCGATGAAGGCCGGGTCATTAAATCCAGGAAGTTGCGGTGAGGAATGTCCTGCGATATCACACATGGCATGAAAGCTTGCAGGCCTGAGGGGGATTTAAAGACCAAACATCTGCGGAAAAAAACATCTCTTCAGAATAAGTGAAGAGAAAAAAAATTGTCTTCAAGTGTCACCTATTCACGTTAGGAGTTTTCTTTTTATTACACCTGTTCACATCACACCTTAGGCCCCGAGCCAACATTAACAATATACAGTATTGTACGCAATCACGCAGAAATGTATTAGTGAGCCTTTCCCGCAGTCCTCTCCCCATGTTTGTTTTGGATACAAGCAGTCTGGTGTGGTTTTAAGTCAAAATCAAATTGTGGAAAATTACCTGCTTGGGTCAATGAATTATAATTGCTCAAAACCACAACCACAGTTAGGACGCACTGTGTAACCGCAATATAGTCACTCTAAGGCTTATATGACTCATAAGTCTGATGTTTGGTGCTGTTTTTGATCGTTTAATGGTTTTTGTACTCGTGCCTACAATGTGCCAAGAGCACACAAGCACAAACTGCACACATGCAAGCACAGTGTGGATTTTGGAGGAAAATATTGCATTGCTCAATAGTTGTATAATATCAGGAGCAGTACGTGATTGAAGGTTTTCACTGCTAGATGAAACACTGTTTTTGTTCTCTGTGCATGCATGTCGTTGGAATTTCAAGATGCTAGTTTTTCTTTCGAGACCAGGGCCACATTTTAGATCTTCCATTCTCAGATTAAGAAAGGTCGTATATTCTACTGCCATTATAGTCAGTGCACACCCATGGTTAACATTATAACTGCCATTACAAATAGTTTTATATATGAAAAGTTTTTATATATGAAAAGTGCATATGCCCCACACATCTACTGTACATACTTCTACCTTGCACATTACCTTTGGGAATTGGGACTGCTTTTTTTTTAGTCTAAATCTAAATTATGTATTTTGTAAGGAGCAACAATGTAGAAATGACAATTTTGGACTACTCTTTAATTATTAAGATTTATTTTATAAACTCAAAACTTTAGTGGTATTGGTGAGTAAAAAAAGGGTGACCTGCCTCTTTAAATGCCCCAGTATTGACCTTTACTATATCAACAGGAGATGCAATTAGTCTTTTATTGTGCATAGTGTCTTCCTTACATACTCTGACACTGATGGACTGTTGACACTGTTGCAGCTGTGCAAAACTGACTCAAGAAACTTCACATATGTGTAGTAGCTCAAAATGAAGGGTGAACTGGAAGATGGGTGGAAAAAAGGGGGCTGGAAGGACCAAGTGATTCTGTATTAAGTATTGTGTTCACTTTCTTAGTTTCTATTTCTCCCTCCTTCACTCGTGTGTGTGTGTGTGTGTGTGTGTGTGTGTGTGTGTCTAAAATGATAAAATGTAGATCTGAACACATCCACTATAGCAGAATGCACCACAAACATGATAGCACTTCAACATTACAAGATCCATACGCAAAACAAAAAAATACATCCACTTGCCACTTTAGGTATTTAGGCCTGCAGACATGGTCACGTCAACCTGCTGAAGTTCAAACAAAGCATTTGAATGAATGAAGGAAACTAATTTAAGTGACTTTGAATGTGGTCTACTGGGATTTTCTCACACAGACATCTATAGGGTTTACTGAGAACTGTCCGAAAAAGAGAAAATATAGGATAATGGCCAGACTGCTTGAAACTCATAGGAAGGCAACAGTAACTCAAATAACTCATTATAATCAAGGAATACAGAAGAGCACCTCTGAATGCATAAAATGATAAAGCTTGAAGCAGATGGTCTACAGCAGCAGAAGACCTCACCAGACTTTCAGCCCCTTAGTACCAAATGAGCATAGTTTCAAGGTCACAGCTTAACTGAGTGTTGTTGCATCCATCCATGCACCCATCCACACCCACAGTATCTTCTGGTGCAGCAGGATAACCCACCATGTCACAATGTCCAATCATCTCAAAGTGGTTTCCACAGTTTCAGTATAATAGAGCACCTGTGGGATGTGGTGGAAAAGGAGATTCACTACATGGATGTCGAGAAGACAAATCAACATTAACTGCATGATGGGTGCCCAACACAGCACTAGCAAGGCACAACAACCCCCATTCTCTTGGACTGGTTCATTTGTGGGAGGAAATCAGACAGTGTGTAGGGAGAGCTCCATACAGAAAGGCCCCAGGAAGATCTGAATCCAACAGCTGTGGTGCTAAATATAGCGTACTATTCAGATCTGATTGCAAGATGTCCTCCAGTTTAGTTTTTAAATTCAGATTCTTTCTAGAGATAATTGAGCAGGTGCTGAGCATTGGTAGAGTCATGTCCCTAAGAATTTATGGCTGCAGCTCAGTCTTTCACACATACGCAAGAGAAGATTTTGCATGTTTGCAGCTTAAAATAACCTCTTGGTCATGACTGCAGAATGTCCTACAGTAGCACTGGTGTGAGAACTATTTGCAAATTTCAAGTTTAAAGGAAATGGAGGTATATTTGTTTTCTGAGAAATGTTTAAGTCTGTCACACGAACATTGTTTCATGGAGCATTTCCCTTTCAAATGACTGATGTGCTGCTGCTGCAGCAGTGGCGTGGCACGATGTTTACAGACAGCATTCCTCCAACAAAGGTCTTTAGCCTGCTCCCATAAGAGCAAACAATTTCACCATAAAGAGTCTTTGTCCAACTTGCTCTTTACCCCTAACCTCTTTGAAGGTGTTGACAACTCAAAAAGCAATTTAAAATGGTATAATCTACCAAGAAAAACAAATGGTATTTGCGATTCCCTGGTTAAGCGAGTGCATATATATATAACTGCAAAGCTCTTTTTATGACAGGTTAAACACTGCAGAGATGGACAAGGAATTCCAGCTATTGCTGCCATTGCTGTGCTCACAAAGACTCGCTGACATCAGGCTGACAACTTTCCAAACATGCCTTCCTTGTAATAGCAACTTCAAGCAAACTCTTAACAATGAGTAGGATACTTTTGCAACTCAACAAATCATGGTGGACGTTACTGTTACCAAGGTTCTTTTAACACGGCATTGTGTGAGGTACATGTGTATGATTTAGTGTATATGTGCGTTTACGTGCATTTAAAGACATAAATGTGTTTCCACAGCGTGTGGACCCGCCTGGAGACAAATGAATGTCACCATCATGCAAATCATGTGTGTTTGAGTGCATGTGTGTTAATCCTCAAACACACAACCTGGTGGCACGCTATTTTAATGTTATCTTTTTAGCCTCTATTGCCTTTCCATCCATGCTTGAAGAGGAACAGTTCCTCCTGTATGCACGGGACACGTTTCATCAGTCAAACCAAAATCGTAACACACAAAATGAAAACTTGTCTGGAATTGATGATTCCTTTCGCCCTGTTGTTGATTCTTCTTGGATCAGAGCCTAAAAATTTGGAATTGGCTTCGCTTTTTCAAATCTGCTTTGCTTAACTTGGAGAAAATCTGACTGATTTTTTTTAAAAATCCCTCCCGCTGTTTGGAAAATAATGAATAAATGAGATGCCATATGTTACCTCTAATTTATGCGTAAAGCAGTTGCTGCTTGTCTGAACTGAGCTACGGTGCAAATTCTTTCTTCTGTAACGTGGAAAGCTGCACTATATGGTTATGTGAACCTCACATAAATCTTATGTAATTTTTATGGGCCCATAGGAGATCTCCTTGGTCCTAGTCCAACAGAGTTACCTCATTTTTTCATAACAAAGGTTAACTCTGCTGCTGCATGCTTGTCATTCACACTCTCCATCTCTGAACTTCACTGCAGAGAAAACACTTTGGAGACAATAAGAACATTTCTGTTTATTTGTGTGTTTGTTATGTTGCCATGCCAGCGTGTAATTTATCAGAACGCACCGATGGTGCACATACTCCTGGCATGTGATGCACTCCCATATCCATCTGACACACACACACGCACACACACACACACACACACACACACACACACACACACACACACACACACATCTGCTGCACGCTTCTTCAAAGGTATGTAGCATTCCAGATGATCCTTTAATACTAAGAAAAACACACCTACCTCTTGTGAAACAATCTTATAGTGTGACTGCCCTCAGAGGAGAAACACTTATTTTTGGATTCGCACACACACACTTAAAAACATAGGTACAGACCAGCACCTTGAGCTATGGTCAGAATGTGTCTTTGCATGCTTTAACGGGTTACCCTTTCTTCTTATATTGTGACTAACTGTAAATTGGGTCTAATTTTTGTAGTTTTTGTGGATATTAAAACATCAGATCTTGTCAGTCTGCATCAACGACTCCAAATCATCTGCAATGCATCTTTCCAATAGGGGATTCGACTCAGCTCGTTGCTAAATGGTTGTATTCTGGTTATAGTCCTGCATAAAAGCAAAGGAGCCAAGTGCCTATGTCAGCTGTTGGACTCTGAATGTAAGTAGATGATGTGAATTTCTGCATAAGTCAACAGCAACAGGTTTGTGATTGTCACCTGTTTGGCAGAGTTACTCATGAGATCATCACAAACAGATTGCATGTAATTGCCAACTTGTCCCCATTCAGTTGCAAACTGATAGCAGACTGATGACCATTTTATCACCAACTTGACACACTGTAAATGACTGCAAGTGGTTATAGACTTGGTCCCTGTCTTCAAGGCAACCGTTTTAAAGGCAATAAGATTACATACGATTGCAATAACGCTGCTTGGTCTCAAAACACTGTTTGTGAGATTGTAGCATTAGACACATGAATTAAATCAGACTGTTGGTCAGAGACAAAAAACTGTCTTTTCTCACAAAAATTGTGAATTCAGTTCAGATGAGCTGATATGTGTCTAACTTATTATTATTACTGCAACAAGACGATCCAGTTTTTATAAACTTTTATTCTTTAATGTTATTTTCCTGAATTAAATGAAACCTTAAATAAACAGCAATTAAATTCCCCAGGACCCAATAGGAGGTCACACCATGCCTCTGGTTAGGTTAAGGCAGGAACAGCACTTTGGCAGACTTAAGCCTAGATTAAGACTTAAGTGTGGTCACAAGAATAACTCTCGCGCTAAGCATCTGATGCCAAAATTTGCGTCATTTTTTAGGAATAGGTCGTTTAGTTGAGTGTAAATGAGTGACTGTTCTTTAACATTTATTCTACTAAGAAATGGACTCAAATTTTGCAGAAAACGTGTCTTTACAGTGAACACAAAACCAATCAGAAATTTACATGTATAGATGTTTCTATAAGACTACTGACCTCGGATGCCCCCCTGCAGAGCTGGAGGGGCCAGCTGGCTGAGTCACTGATATGAGACACTCTGTCAGACCATGTGGTTATGTGGTTATAGTGAGGAATGCTGAGAGTCAAATGATATTATATCACTGACACGCTTGTTCTCCTCCGTCCAGATGGCAAATGGAGGCTTAAAAGGTTAAAGGACTTTGAGTCATCAACAATGTTAAAAAAAAAGAAGAAAGAAAGAAAGAAGGAGTAAAGAGCTCTGTCATAGCCGTTTTCAAAATGACATTATCACATACTGGATTTCTGGATTTTCATAACAGATGCAGAAACATTAAGTATTTTAACGATGTAGTTGGATGGAGATGGAGCTCATTTTAATGGCTTAATGCAATGTGTGGTTATAAAATAATCACAGTAGTACTTTGCTATACTTGTTGTTTAATAGCCACACTTTATATGACCAGGCAACATAAATAATCCCTAATGTGTGTCTACCTTAAAACTATTGGAGAACAGCACCTAAGAGAGTCTGTTTATTTCAATCAATTACTGTATTCTCTTGGTTAAATAACCAGTTGTTTCCCTCTATTAGTGATTTTTACAGCAAACAACATGATCAAAAATTGCTTTGAAACATGATTATGCTTCTATACTTGTGAGGACCACTCTCTGATACATTTTATTTGCTTTCCCCTCACCTTTACCTTCACACCCCTACTGATCCTAGCCCTAAAGTTCAGAGCTTTTTAAAGGGTAGGTTTTTTTGCGCTCAAGTTGTAAACTCACAAAGCACCTATATTCAGATGAACATCATGTTTAATTATAGAAGCAGCTATCCTCCTACTTGTTTTGCTACTAGGAAAATTGATTTTGATCACCACAAAGAGGCGGGGGAGGAGAAGGGGATCAGACAGCATCAGCTGGTGCTGACGTGAAAGGGTTTTATTTATGATCCATGAATGTTTGTAAGAAATTAAGATTTCTGCTGGTTTGATACAAATATAATACTTTTCTGTCTGACTGTCAAAGAAAGTAGAGCTGGAAAGAAAGAGGTGATTTATGTGATAGATAATGAGGGTAGAATACAAGAAGAAGGAAAAGGTCAAATGGTCATATCTGGGGTATTAAATTGACTTGTGGGACTTTCCATAGATAGCAAAGTAGGGGATATCTTAATTAGGGAACATCTTTTGTTTTTGTTTTGGTGTCTGTGGGAACATGTGGTCCACTACATGTAAAGACCAGCCTCATGCTCATATTATGTGCTGTTGCTGACTATTTACACTGTTTTTCCGTGCACTTTTTTGTTAGCTAACTGGGGGAAAGGTCAAGGGTCACACTCTCTCAAGTTGCAAACCTACAGCATGTGTTGTGACTGAGAGATAAATGTTGTGTGTCTGTGTGTGCGTGTATAGATAACAGCCTATTTCCTGTCTTTTCAATGTCAAAGTTCAGTGGGTTGTGTGCACGTGTGCGAGTTTATCTTCTTTTTGTTTGCTTCTGGACTTGAGTCGTGTTCACTGGCAATATCCCCTGTCCAATTCTCACAAACACACAAACTAAACGACCTGAAATGAAGCATTTCGTGTGTTTCGTATGCTAACCCGAGCCCCCAAAGGAAACAAGCCCAGAAAATGAGAAAAGGGCTCATTAACTGGCACTTAGCAGTCAGCTGACTTCTAAGAGTTTTTATGATTCAAAATTAGTTTTCAGTGTTTGCCCTGAAAATTGGTATTTTTTAAAGTAATTCTGTATTGAAGTTAAACACATTATATAAATTATGAACTGATAAAGTTGAGAAACAGATGAGCACATATAACTACTGAGAATAACTACTGTATTTACTTCCTCTTCTGCAACTTCTTAGCTCTTTCTCTGATATTTCATATCATTGTTATGCAGATGATATTCAGCTATATATCTCTTTGAGCCCACCTGATGTTTCTAAGCTCCAAATCTTGGAGTCCTGCTTAGATTCCGTTAGAGATTGGATGGCTGGTAATTACCTTCAACTAAATGCTGATAAAACGGAAGTCATTGTCTTTGCTCCTGAGAAATTTGTTCCCCTCGTGGTTAAAAATCTAGGCCCTCTTGCTTCTTACATTAAATCCTCCATCAGGAACCTTGGTGTTACATTTGATCCAGCTCTGATGCTGGACACACGTTAAATCTTTGGTTCGCTCTTGTTTTTACCATTTAAGAAATATCGCTAAGCTGAGTCCCATTGTGTCACGTTCCGAATTGGAAATGATTATTCATGTTTTTGTTTCATCTCGCTTAGAGTATTGTAATTCCTTGTTTACTTGCTTAAGTAATGCCTCCCTGGAACAACTGCAGGGTGTTCAAAATGCTGCTGCTAGGCTTCTGATAAAGCATCACAAATACTCCCATGCCACTCCCCTGCTGATTCAACTGCATTAGCTCCCTGTCAAGTTCAGGGTCCATTTTAAGATCATAATCATGACTTATAGGGCCCTACATGGTGTAGCTCCAACTTACATAAGTGATCTTCTTCTTCCTTATCACTCTAGCAGGTCCCTGAGGTCTTGTGACCAGGGGTTGCTGGTTGTCCAGCAGACAAGGTTAAAAACAAAAGGTGACAGAGCGTTTGTATCAGTGGCTCCCAGACTCTGGAACTCGCTCCCTTTGAGTTTGAGATCTGTGGACTCAGTCATGTCTTTTAAAAAGCAGTTAAAAACGTATCTGTTTAAACTTGCTTTTGGTTGACTTTGTTTTGTTTGAGATTTTAATGTCTGTTTTCTGCCTTTGTAAAGCACTTTGTGATTTTATCTTGAAAGGTGCTATATAAATAAAATTTTACTTTACTTACTTTACTACATCCCATCATTACCTGTCATCTGGAGCAGATGGCAAATGTGGCAGCCTTCAAGTTAAAATCAAAATCCATAATGGATTTGAAGGGTGACAGGTGGGTACACCCTTGGCAGGTTACCAGTATAGGATAAAACGTCACATCTTACACCCTTAATCTGGAGTCATTTGTCTCATTTTTGTTTGGTTGTTACCACGCCTCAGATAAAGAAACGTCACTTTAGCTGCTAGATGCTCCTGTTTGGTTTACCAGACCATAGACTGTATATAACAGATGGAAATAGCCACTGTGACTCACTGATTTGTTGACTTCTATTTCAAACTCTTGAGACCCTGTGTCCTCATAAGGAGACATTACATTTGGACTTTTCTGCACCTTCATACAGTGTTTGATGCTTTGTGACTCAATAGTGCTTTTAATAGTTTTAAATTTACACCAAAACTTAATAGTTTTCCCAACCACTGTGGCCTGGCACAGAGGTGTGCTGTGAGAAATGATCAGGTGTGCCGCGGAAGATTATCTGGTTCCACCTAATTAGTACTCTAAGTGACCGGCATGAGTAACGGGTAGAGCAATTACATTCTCTTGCTCTAGAGGGCAGTAAAACTACCTGCTCTAATTAAATGGGTTGCCAACTGGCAGTAAAACAGAAGAAGTGAGACAATGCTGCAAGTAATAGCGATAGATAATTACTGAAATGAAAAAGTGGTCAATCTAACCTGGGTCTTGGAGAAAATTCTGACCCAGATGAAGGCCCTAGCATGAGTAGTGGTCAGAAAAAGGAAAAAAGGTATACTGGGGACTAACCAAACCAATTCCGCTATCCTTTCTTTAAGTGATGACGTGATGAATCCTGCTTCCGGGCCCAAAGTTGTCTGAATTTAATAAGGCTGTTGTGTTTTTAACATGTTTTAATGCTTTGTATCTTGTTCTATTTAATCTCAACAAGCCCCTAAAAACAGTCAGTGATCACTTTCAGGCCTCTCTCGGTTTTTATTACTGCTAATCACTTTAAAGCTCAGTTTTTAAACCCTTACAATGTAACTACAGCCCAGCCCATGCAGCAGTATATTAATGACTAACCTCGTATTTTGGATGGATTATCTCGGTGGTTCTCCTGACTGACGTTTGGTCTGTTTACAGCATCCTGCCATGCGATTGTATTTGCCCTTAACCATTAGGAACCCTCACGTTTGAAAAAAGTACTCCGTTCGTTAGCGTTCGTCCTACAGCTTTACTGTTTATATAATGCTAACATAGCTTTGTCGCGCTATCGATCACGTAGCATATCATTATATACCAGCTAACTAAACTTCAGTAACCCTACAAACGTCACTGCTGTTTACTTTCCTGTCTTCGTTTTTGTTGGAAGTGATAGCAGAGCTGTACGTTTTAATTTGTTTCATAAATCCCTCAGTCAGAACATGGTATATTATATTTAAACGGAAGCTAGCGAGCTAACTCCCTGCTAACTTCCAACTCCGTTAAATATTATAAATTCTGTTTTCATGGATGCCTGGATGTTAAATTTAATTGTTACACCTGGTAGAGCAGCCACACTGATCATTTTATTACAGATGAAAGAGTTTAGACAGTTTTTCAACTCTCAGTGATGCCGCAGTGATCATTCCACTTAAGGACTTGCAGCAGAATTTGGGCCCAGACACGGCTAATGACGTCAGACTTAAAGACCAGGTATCCGGTTCTTAAAAATGATTAATATGCTTTTTGTGGCATTTTTGTTTGGTGATGTGCTGTGTGATTTTTCTAATGTGAAATAGCATATCGACAGTGATGCAAATTTGGACTAGCAATAAAAAAAAGTATAAAATGAGTCACTTTTAGCTGGAAAAGGGGGTCCAACTTGTTACACTCATGCCCCGAATAACCTAATAATTATAGGGTCTTACAAATCTTCCATCAAATGGGTGAGCCATGCTAAAAAATTCAGTTGTCATGAGGAACTTTTGTGTGTGTGTGGGGGGGGGAATCAGTCCTTGCCTCTTTGGGGAAAGAAGCGATGGTCTAAGACCACTTAACATTGCGGTACTGTACTTATATGCTTAACACAGAGGAAAGATGGTCAACAACATTGTCGGACATTACTCATAACAGGTAATGTACACACACAAGCTTTTTCCTTCACATCACAAAGGTTCATATTGTTTCTTCCGAATTCTTGCATGTAAGCATTTTCTTAGACTATCATAGGTCTCATGACTTTATGCAGGTAATAGGTCTGATCAGAGATCAACAACCTGTGACTGTGTTTTGGAAATTCTTTGAAGAAAACTATACGTTTGACATGACACATCTTCTTCCAATCTCATGCTTTATTTCAGGGTGGGATACAACCTAATCTAGGTAAGTCTTAACTAGAGACAATACTCTGCTGCCACTCAGCCAGTGAAAGGAAACACATCTTGTCTTACTGCCTTTCTGCCTCCATTTTTGATGACTATTTCTCTTTCTGTCTGTTTCTTTTCAGGTACTTTTCTGCTTTCTTCCAACTCCCTCACCCTAAATGGCAGTTTAAATAAACAGAAAGATGTTGCCTTTAGGCATTGAGAGCCTTGGAAGAAAGAAGAACAAGAAAGTCAAGCAAGTACATTTACACTGAGTCAGATACTCAGTAAAATTAAGATAGTAAAGGAACACCGGAGGTCCACTCCTAGTTGGGTTTCCCTTTTCATTGGCCCTCACAGTGACCAATAAGAGTACAGGGGTGGAGCACTTCCTTTGAAGATGAGGGGGGCCTCCCATGTGGTTTGGTGTGTATGTGCGTGTGCATTCACAGTGTAAAGATGTACAGTTTTGTAAGCATGTTTTTGCGTGTATTATTGGAACAAATGTGCTTGCCAATACACGTGGGGCAACATATTTTTGTATGTGCCTCATAGTATATGCATAAGGCAAGTATGCATTATTTGTCTTATAAAGGGTTTGTGTGTTTGGGTGTGGATTGTGTACACTATGTGATATGGCACAGTGCCTATGGTTAAGGTTCAGTGATGGGGGGGGGAATGAGTTTTACAGGGGCTCTGTGGTTCTGGGAAAAGTTTACTATATAAATCCAATTTTCAAAACCACAAGAGGAAATAGATCTTCTGTGTGCAGAAATTTAAATTTTCTTCCCACCGTAGTGTCATGATAGGGAACCATTAACTTATATAAGAATATTATTTTACTCTACACTATTTCATAGTAAACATACTAAATTATGGTTACTTTGCATCTAGTAAATTCTTTTGGACATTATGTATAAGAATTTCTGGAGTGGGATCACGCCTCTGTCTAACCACGCTCCTTCCGGTTCTTATCTGTATAGGTTCCACTATTTCTGCAAGCTGTTCATTCTCGTTTACGTACCCCACCCTCCCTCCCCTTTTCAATTCTTTAACTTCTTCACTTCTATTTAGTACACGGGGATCTGCCAGGCCGGGGAGCCGTTGCCAGTCCCCTTCGAGGCCTTTCCCAAACCGCAGCTCAATTCATGTCCAAGTATCACCTTTACCTCCTAAAACGCTGTCAAACCTAAAATGAGGACGTGGGCCCAGCTAGTGAAATTGTTATTTATGGCTCACAATGAATACAAGAATATTCTTCGAGATCCACAAAACAGCCAAAATTCTGTTTTTCATTAAAATGTCATAGGAAATGTTTGATGAAATAACTTGAATATTTTTATTGTAGTAACTCTGGTAAACTTCTTCTTCTGTATCATCATGCCAAGTTTTTACTCGGCCACATTATTAGGTAGGCAAATATCTAATCAAGCAATCACATGACAGCAAATCAGTGCATTTAGGCTTGGAGACAACTTTCTGAATTAAAACTGAACATAGACCATGGAGAAGAAAGATGTTTTCACCATCCATTTTATTACACTTATCCTTATTAGGGCAATGGGAGGGGGCTGGAGCTACCTTAGGGTGAGAGGCAGGGTAAATCTAGGTACACAGACAACCATTCACATTTACACTTATGAGCAATTTGGAATTACCAATTACCCAGCCCCGCTAACAGAAAGGTGCCAGCAGTGGAGTCGAACTCAGGACCTTCTTTCAAACACTGCTGATCTGCTGGGATATTCAATAGTAATTCAAATAGCCACTCACTACAACCAAAGTATGCAGAAGAGCAGTTTTGAGCACACACCATGTTGAAACTTGAAGCAGATGGGCAGCAGCAGAAGTCCACACTGAGTAACATTCTTGTCAGCTAACAGGAACCAAGGCTACGATTCACATAGACCAGGCTTGGCCAATTCCAGACCTCAAGGGCTGGTGTCCTGCAGGTTTTAGATATCACCCTGGATCTACACACCTAAATCAAATGATTAGTTTAAATCAGCTGTGATGGATCAAGGACACATGGAAAACCTGCAGGACTCTCGAGGCCTGGGTTTGGACATCACTGGTATAGACAAACCACCCAAACTGTACAACAGAAGACTGGAATAAACTGACTCGTCTGATGAGCCTCAGTTTCTGTTAGTGTAAACAAAATTCAAGCTTGATCCTGCAACAGTTCGGGCTGGTAGTGGCAGTGTAATGGTGTTTTAGTATTTTTTCAATAATTCTGCATGAAAAAAAGAAAAAAAATCTTGGTTCTTCATGATGAAGCTTGTCTCAGATCAGCTTTACAGCCTAAATGTGTCCAACTGTCCTAACCTCATCGAACTGCTTCTCCTAAACCCTGCTGCAAATAAGGACTTCTCTCCGTGTGTGAAACAACAGTTAAAAGAACTGTCTATCATTCAGTGTTAATAAATAAAGATAACTGCAGATTAAGAATGATAAAAGTGCAGTCAGTACATTTAGAGAGACATTACACTAAATGAACACACATGGTAAGTAAATCTGTATAGCCCACTCCAATGTTTTGGTTGTGGTGTGCGTCTATGTGTGTGTGTGTTTGTGTGTGTGTGGGTGTGTGTGTTTTGGCAGCACTCCCAAGGCTGATGTTGATAAAGTGCGACCACGAGTCCCCAAAGGAGAAAAAAATGGAAAAATGCCAGTGTACAGGCATATTTTTTCCCCATCTCGCTCTTTCCAATGCTGCATATTTTTTCTCACTTCCTCACTACCCACCCTGTGCTTCTCTCTCTTTCTGTGCTCTCTCTCCTAACTCTTACCAAGTTTCTGTCTCTTTCTCTCTCTCTCTCTTACACACACACTTAAACACAGAAAAGCTGCGGTACATGTGCTCATGGTGTTTTGACAGTCTTACAGTTCTGGGAATTGCCGAGTAGTTTCTCGGAGATCTACGCAGTCTGGATGAAAATGTACCAGAGGATGAAATCAAGCTTTGAGCACTAAAGTACACCACAGGCACTATTTTGATGAAAATCACAACATTATGACAGATAAACTGCCAACCACAGAAACATTTCAAGACTTTATATCCTGGGATTGGTAAACATCTGGATAAAGTGCAATGTAAAGTATATTCAAAAATACCGAGTAAAAACAGAGCTACTTTTTCCTCATTGGTGAAAGGACAGTTTGTTTTGGTTTGCGGCACTTGAACCGAAATGTCAGCATCAACAGCTTGCTCAAGAAACTGCAGCAGCACAGTTATGAGAAGCCACAGACCTCATATGAACAGTGTCAGTGAAAGCTATTTGCTACCAAAGCGCACCTTGCAAATCGCCGTCTCCATGCAGAAGGAACACATCCAGAACTTGTGGAGTGAAAGGAAAGGAAGAGGATGTAAACACAATGGCTACGCTAGCAGCAGTTGTGGTCAGAATGCAAGGAAGACACCTAAACATGTGACCTTTAAGAACGCTGTGTTTACATCCTTCAGAGTGCACCTACTCTACAACTTCTGGAGCGTTTCCATATGTTCACTGAGCCAGCAAACTGGCAAAACAGCGTGATAGCGACTGCTGCCAGGCTTTTACGATCATCCAAACATTTCTGTGTTCTGACCACCTCATCAAAAGCGGACAAATCTGAAACCAGCTTCACTTATTTTAAAGGTGTGTTGAAAGAGAGAGTAAGCAATGTGAGCCCTGCTTACTTTTGCACGGCAGCACATCTGGCAAAGGCCTGTGTGGTGTGGGTGTGCTGGCTCTTGGCTTTTGCAGAGCTACAAACATTTCAGTTCAGAAGATTGCTTTGTTCAGATTCATTGTTGGGTTTAAGATAATAAACAAGTGGTTACGTTTATGGAATTATGTTTTAAAAAGGACAGGCTATTAACAGCTTTCTCTTGGGTTGCTGCAGGGCATTCACCCCCCCCCCCCCCCCCCCCCCTCCCCCGAGCCTAAATTATGCCATTACTTATAAAAATAGGAACAGGTTTTGCTATTGTTATGATTTCCACATGATTTATTATGTATTTTGTGGCATGGCAACAAAACACACCACATTTATTCAATAACAGATAATTTCCACTAGAGGGTGTCAAAACCACAGTGTTTATTACTGCATAGCATTACAGCACTGGGTTTGTGGCTTGACCGTGGCCATGTCATGCTTTACCATGATCTATGCAATAGTTTTTGCCTGTGATAGATTATAATAGTAATATCATCCTGAGAGGAAGAGATGAGCCTGATGAAGATGGTTTATATATATAACCAACAAAAGATCATCACATTGAAGACTAACTGCTTCCTAAAAGCATTCGTTCAACACATTGCTCAGAGGTTTTGGTCCATATTGACATGATGTTATCACACAGCTGCTACTACAGGTAGCATACATGATACAAGCCAGGATCAAGCACCGCTTGCATGTTGTTTACATCAGCAGAAATACATCAGCAGAAACTGACACTCATCCAACCACTTAATATTTTTCAAATCTTCTGCTGTCCCAGTTTTGGTGGATTGTCCTTGCACACTGTAGCCTCGGCTTCCTTTTTTTTAGTTCACTCTGTGTGGTCTTCTGCTGCTGTAGCCTATCTGCTAGAGTTGGTCTTTGTCTCGAGACCACTTTTACGTGGTCTTGGTCTTGTCTTGGTCTCGGATCCCTCGGTCTTGGTCTTGGTCTCGCTGTCTCGGTCTTGCTGTCTCAGAGCGACATAGTGGTCGGGAGATTTGGAGTCAACAGTATCCATGACACACAGCATAACGTTCGATAATGTGTCATGCGCAAAAGCATCAGCTCTAAGAGCCGTGCTTAGAGAGTGCTTTGTAGTGAATCAGAAGAGTCGACTCCCATTGAGCGAGAGCCGGCTCCTCACTTCATTTCCTTTCGCTGCTCAGCTCTCACACAGTGGCTCAGCTATGCTCCAATTCCTCCATATTGTGGCCAATCACATGCGAGGATATAGGATAATATCATTATGTCAAAAACAGAGAGGGTGAGAGACGCGACAGTCAAGTGGAGCGTGCGTCTGTCCTCTCAGTAAGTGAGTGACTCAGTAGACAGCGGTGAGGAGGGCTGTGCGAGTGCATCGCAAAAACACATAAATATGCCTGACACCCGTAAACGAAGCAGCATCTGGCTGCAGTTTAAAGACTTTTAAGTCTCTGTCTCAGTCTTGGTCTCATCTCGACTTTGTCTTGGTCTTGACTCCGACTGTCTTGGTCTTGGTTTAGGCAGTCTTGACTACTGTCTGCTTCAAGGTTCAACATTGTGTGAGTGTTCAGAGATGCTCTTCCGCATACCGTGGTTGTAACGAGTGGTTATTTGAGTTACTGTTGCCTTTCTGTAAGTCACTACCATGTAACTTGCTGGTTGCATTAAAGGCCATTTAAACCTAATGAAAGGCCTTGTGAGTGTGTCTATAAAGTCAGATACTTGCTATAACCCTTCTTAATGCACATGTATATGGAATATACATGGCTTAAAAGCTGAAATTAATATCAGTCGCAATTGGTTGGTGATTATAAAAACAGACGCGGCGCAAACAGAGGAGCTGAAGTGTTAACAATTGCTGCACATGTACAATGTCAGCGCTGTTTATTTTGGAGCAGCAAAGCACATTAAAGCACAGTGAGGTCATGAGGTGCAATGTGCCCTTAGTGTGAATATGACTGACTTCATTTATGTGATCTATGTCTTCCCTAAGTGCATTTCTCTTTCTATGCAGGCTGAAGAAAAACAGATTTATGGTACACATGCATACACACAGCCATCCATTTGCGAACAGAGCACTTTAGTATATAGATAAGTCTTATGTAATCCAATATGTGCATCTGCAGTCTGTGTTCTATAGCAGGACAATTAGATCTAGAAAATTTTAGCCCTTTATATGTGCTGTGAGTCATACAGTAACGTAATGATGCCTCATGTTTTCATTTCTTCTCGTCTCACTGCACACGTTCACTATTGCTACCTTTATAAAGATGGTAATGCACATTCTAAGCTCTCCAAATAGTGTAATAGTGTAATTAACCGTACATCAACACACATGCACACAATTTCAATTTATGAAACATGAGCCACAAACTGCCTAATGCACTTCTTCTCTTGCAGTTCTCAAACAGTTAATTTGTCTGTTAATAGATTGCATAGAGGAGTATCAGATGAACTCAATATACCAACTTTCCCACTCATCATATCTCTGGTTTTCCTTTGGTTGCAAATATTGAATATGATAAATAATATAATAGATTATTCTGTAACCGTATCCTTGGTCTGTACTGCCCTCTTGTGGCCAGTTACTTGTTAGAGAAAATGATGTTCAGTACAGTATTTGTCTTAGCTCTTTATATTTGTTGATTAATTGTTTGGGGGTGAGATGAGTGTTTGAACGCTACTGAGTTATATTTTTAATAATTTCTGATAACTTTAAAAAAAGATCATTTTAAGGAATCCAATTCAGTGTTAAGATAAGATAAGATAACCTTTATTAGTCCCACACTTGGGAAATTTGTTTGTTTAAATAGTGTTGTTTAAATAGCACCAATTCATGACAACAGTTATCTGAAAACGTTTTGTATTACAAGGTAAGATCCCTGCTGCATTATAATGGATGGAATGAGTTTAAATGTAGTTTGTAAAAAGCATGGCTTGGTATTTAGTAACCAAATGACTGAATATTTGGGACTGCATTTTGCCATCAGTATCTTACACTCTTATACTTCTACTTACTTGAAAAGAAGTGTGTGGATACAAATTGTAAGATAACCCACTTGAAATCTGTGTCTCTCTATTGCAGGGTGGTTCAGCCTCCAACCTGAACATGAACCTGTATGCTACTAAGAAAACAGCAGCTGAAGGCATGCTGGACATCGCCTTGTTCCTGGCTAACATTACACACATGAAGACAGTCATTGAACAGGGTGCAGGCTACAGGTACAATATATGTACATATGAAGAAGGCAAAACCGTAACTGTTTACCTGTGAGCTGTTTCTCAATGATCACATTTATGTTTGCCAAAGATATTATCTATTCACTATCCTTTTGTTTGCATTGCATTTCCTTTTCGTTTCTAGGTATTACGCCGCTGTTCTGACGCTCATTTCCTTTTCCCTGGCTCTTCAGATAGTGGCTGGAATCCTGATCATCATAATCGGTAGGCATTATAGATTTAGGCTGGACATCTTCTGACTCAGAAATCCATCTTCCATGTTTTTAACCCATCATATTAACACACTAATTTACTGACACTTGTTTGTAGTCAAATACAGCTAGTGCAGGTTTAAAGGTAGTGGCTTTAGGTATAAAATCCATAAGCAATCTAATGCATTTTATATGCAAGAACTACAGAAACACGATGGTTCCCTGCACTTTATGCTCTCGTTTTGTTGCTATTTTTGGTATGTGTTTGTATATGTGCATTGCAGCCCGGCGAGACCTCAATGAAGAAGCCAACCAGAAGCGCCTGGACAGCCTGAACAACACCCTAACCATCACCATCTTCCTCGTCTTTGTCACCAACATCTTCATCACTGTCTTCGGGATGGAACGCACTGGCCTCTTTGCCAGGATGCATTTCTGACTGTGTAACGTAGGCAATGGTTCTAGTATGTACACCTGTTTAGAAAGTAAGAACAGATTCTGACCCACATAACTAGGTTGTGGTCACACAAGCACACAATCATAACACATACCAGTGTAACCTATTGTCCAACTCACTAACTAATCAACTATATTACTATTGTATTGTTTAGTTCAGTATGGATGGATTGGGCCAGCGGACCAACTAGATGTGTGTGTCTGTCTCTGTTTTTTCTGTCTGCATGGTTGTGTTCTGGTTATGTGTGTGTGCAATGTATGTATGCATTTTCCATTTGTGTGTATGTGTGAGTGCAGCTCGACTGGAGCTGACCCGCCTCCCTTCTTGTCAGCGGTGCTTGAACTTCTTGAACAATCTAATTACCGGCATCATCTGCCTCACTTTCATTATCAACATTATTAAATCGGCCTTTGGGACACAGCGCAGCTGCTTGCTGCGATGGTTATTTCAGCGCTTTATTCTATGAGACAGATTAAGCAGACAAATGTATGTACATTGATAAACATAAACATTTGATTAATGTTGCTGATGAAATGTTGAACTTTGCACACACCAAATTTGGCCACAAAGTAGTCCCCTTTAACATTCATTCATCCACAGCCACTGAACAAACAGCTATTACTGTAGCATAATAACTGTTTGTTCAGTAGCTGTGGATGAATGAATGTTTTTAAAAGGTATACACACTTTACAGTCAAAGATTGCTTCAACATTCAGTCTTAGAGCTAAGTGGGAGCAAGCTCTCAGTCATGCCAGTAAAGTTAAGTTGATTTTTAAATATACTCATTAGCTTACTTGCTAGCAGTGAGCAGCTTCTGTTCGAAGGAGCAGGGCTAACTTTTCCCTCCTGCGCAATCTTTGAGCTCTATCCTTTGCGGTTTACCATTATAAAACACACAGATTTATGGTATATATATTAAAATAAGCTGCTTGCACAGACTATATATAAAAGGTGGGTGTAAAAAACCTAAGTGACTTATTTGTTAGACAAAAATAAGTTGAGAAAGTGGAGCACTAAGATGCTAGCCAATGCGAGCAAGTTTGGCTAGCTAGCTGGTTCTGTAAGCCCAGTCTTTTTTTTACATTTTTCCTGTGATCGATAATTTCCTGATAGTCACGGACTGCTCTCTAAGACTATGTGACTGAGAGCTTATTCATTCGACCCTACCTTGTCACACTTTCAAAATGGAGACAAATGACATCACATGGTTTGCTGTTAAGTTCAATGCAAAACCTCAGTAGAGCCCAAACGTTATTTTGTTACCAGGACGTACATTGGGCATTTTAACAAGGAAGTCTTACAGGACTGGTGTACTTTTTGACCTAGCGTCACAGTGCCAGTTTCTGCAATGGGCACAACACAGAGCTTGCTCATCAATCCAAACTTTGGTTTAATCCTGTTCAGTTTTTATGTTTTACAGTGAAATCTGAACCAGTCAAACTCACATAGACTACAAAGAGGATGGAGGGCAGCATGAGTGATGAGCCAACAATATTGCCGTTGTTTGGATTACTGAACGTTTGTATGTATGGGTTAACTGTGAGAGTGGTGGTTGTGTTTGAAATGTTTGAAATTGTGTGTTTGTGTGTCTGTCTGTGTGCATGTGTGTGCATGTTGCAGCCCGCAGGGACCTTAACGTGGTGTCCAATCAGAAACGACTCGACTACCTGAACAACGTTGCTACAGGCATCATCTTCGCCACCACAGTGATTAACTTCTTCATCAGCTTCTTCGGCTCCAAGAGGACCGGATTCTTCCGCTGGCTGTTGGCTCGACTCCACTTTTGAGACACACAAAACTATGAAAATATATCCAAGTCATGCACAGACCCACCAACATGCTTTGCAGCAGTATTTCATCTGTGCAGTAGCATGACACATTGGCCTAAGACAAAGTTGGAAAACAATCCCATGTGTTCAAACATTGCATCTTAATTCCTATTCAGACACTTGTCAAATTTCTCACACTGTAATCGAACTAAAATATTTTTAACTTTAACCAGCTGTCATTTAAACATGCATGGTTTTATTTGCTCCAATGACATGCTTGTGCAAATATTGTACTTTTTTATTGTAGATGTCTCTACTTTTTCTGTGCATTTTACATGTATTCTTCCCTTCTTTTATGTGCCTAATCGGTAAAAGTGTAAAGCTTGTTTTGATTTTAAATATACATCTTATTTTAAAACATCTTTGACATCAGAAAAATAGAAAAAAAAATATGAAATGGATAAATATCTTTGTGAATAAAAAGCTAAATAAAACGAGTGATTATAAAGAAAGCTATACTTGGCTTATTGTATTTTTACTGAACATTGTTATTTTGGGCCTGCATCTATACTATTCTTTTGGCAGATTAAAAATATATATAAGGCATTTTGGTCAAAAGAAATGTGTCATCATCTGGTCTCATGCCTGTTTTTCCTCTATTGTGTTTGTGTGCGTGTGTGTGCGACACAGGCCGTCGGAACCTGAACAATTCCACTCTACAAAAGCGTCTGGACTACCTGAACAACATAACCACCATTATAGTCTTCATCACCTCAGGCATCAATTTGTTCATCAGTACCTTTGCCATGAAGAGCACTGGATACTTCCCGTGGCTTATGATGCGCATTCACTGATATACACATGCACATGTGTAAACTATTGCACTTTTAGAGTTGCGCCACCATAAAAGCATGCTTGCAACAGCTTAAAATGTACGTTTGTTCATACTAGAGAGTTTTTCATGCAGGTTTTGGGCATTTCATGGGTAACTGACTGCGCACACATCCATTTTAACAGATTTGTATGCATTCCTTACATGTAACATGTATAGTCCCCAGTTTGTTGAGCTCTAACTCTAGCAGAACACACAAGACTCATTCTTCTTTGTCATGTTTCTAAACAGTGAAATCAAAATATGTGAAAACAATTTCCCTCTCAGTGACTTACACTAAAGATCACACTTTATTTGAATGCAATAAAAGCTCTAATTTACTGTTTGGGCTCTTTTTTTCCACAATGCCTTCATCTAATGGGGCCAGCTAGTGACCAGACGGGGGAAATGGACAAGGGAATATATTTCCAGATGTTATCAGATATGTAAAACAGGTTTATGGAGCTTTCTTAAGAAGATAATAAAGTCTGATTATATGTGTGCAATACTAGCACGGCAGGTGTTTCTTGGTTTTAGTAACTTTTTCCAGGAAAAGGTGACCGGAAGCTATCTTCTTCTTGCCCTTATTCTTCTTGTTTCAGTTCTTCCCTTTAGGAGCAGATCATCTGCTTCCATATTACCCTATGCCTTGCACACTCCTCTCTCTATCAGCTTTTTGCATCCCTTTCACCACATCTAGGAATTTTCTCTATGGTATTCCTTTTTCTCCTGCCTGGCAGCTCCATGTTAAAGATCCTTTGCCTAATATAGCAAAGATATCTCCTCTGCACATTTCCAAACCATCTCTACCTTTTGTCCAGACCGCTCAACTTGAGCTGTCCCTCTGATATACTCATGTCTAATTTTGTCAACCCTGGTCACTCCCAAAGTGGCCATGTATCTTCTACTCTGCTACCTCCAGCCCCACCTCCTGTCTTTTTGTAAATCCCGTTGTCTCTAAACAATAGTTACCTTTCACTCTTGCTGCTATCCTTCTGTCACAAATCACCCCAACAGTCATCACCATCCACTACACCCTAGTTGCTCTCATTTCTTCACCTCTTTTGTGCATTGTCCATTGCTTTGGTAGGTTGACCACAGGGTTTTAAACTCATCTATCATTCCCCAGAAATTAAATTATTTGCAAGACTCTCCAGAAGTTGGCTGCAGCTCAGCCGAGCTGGTAATGGACAGAAGATGAGATGAGAAAGTGAGACAGGAGGTGGTGGAAATGGGAGTACAGTACACAAAAAGGAGAACAACAGTAAGATGGTTCACTCTCAGAGAAGGCTGTTTAATTTACTGGCTATCAAAAGAAAATTGAAAGGGAGAATATGGACTGATTTTGAAATGGCCCAGATTCAGGTGAAGTCACAGGTGCTATTGGATCATTGTTATCTCCCTGTAAGGACTGTCCACCCTAATGGAGTCAACTTGCATGTAAGCCTGATTAATGATGTAAAAAGGTATCATCTCAGGAAAAAGCACAATGGTGCCAGCAACTCAAATGATTGAAAATGTTGTAGGAGTAATAAGGCAAAATGCCTCAAAGTCACCCCTGATGGTGAAAAATGACAATTGCTATCTAAACTGCTTTCTAAAGTACCTGATATCTGAATTGCAAAACTTTGGCACGTTTGCACTGTGCAAAGGCATCCAATGATGTCGTGGAGAACAGAAATATGGAAAATGTGACAGAAGCAAGGCTCAAGTTGCTGGAACCACTGAGGGCAGTGCTCCTCATCGAGGTAAGAGAGCAGCCAGTAGAACTGTCAACGATACTCTTTACTTTTTTAGAATAAATAAAAAACCTGAAATTAGTTTTTGGCACCATAAGTCTGTAGCCTATAGATTAACAACCAATCTCAAAATACTTGATGATCAGTCAGGCTGACAGTTTGCACAGTGTGTGCAGTGTCTGATCATTTCAGTTTGTGATTTTCTACAGGAATTTTTTGCTGTATCACTGTTTTAGTCAGTTCAAGTGTGAATCTGCAGTGACACCATCTTATAAACAATTATGTTGGTCAGTTCAACAAGAATGCCTCTTTCATTTGACTGTACCCATGCTAGGCATCCGGCATAAAATCTTTATCTTTGCCAAATAAAGCAGATGAAGGTGGTCAACTTGGCTCTGGCAATTTTGGCAGGTGCTACCGTTATTGAAATCTTCCCCTTCTGAATATCATTTTTTAATGCTGTTAGTTACAATGTAAATGTAGTCATGCTTTAAAATGTTTGTTTTTTAAAACCAAAATCATCCTGTGATTTATCTGTCTGCATGACTTCAACGATCCTGTCTATACTCCATATGGACACAACTACAAGATTTGTATCACAGAGTTCTGACACAGCAGTGATGTGACAAGTCTTCCCTCTGCAATTATCCCACTAGACAGGAAAGCCGGGCTTGAGAATGTAACATCAGAAAGAAAAGAATTAGAATAGACTAAATCCAGGGATGTGTAGGCACAGCACTGGTTTATCCCTGGAGTTCGGTTTATTTTTTATGCTTGAGTTACTCGTATGTCAGTGTTAGCTTAACAAAGAAAAACAAAACACACAAAACACACACACACACACACACACACACACACACACACACACACACAAAACCCTTCAACACAAGGACTGGACTGAAAAACATTTTAAAACTATTGCTCAAGACCACTTTTAAAAAATTCCTAAGAAAGTCTGTCTCTTTAGAAGTAAAATATAAAGAAATTAGGGGTTGTTATGCAAAAATAAATAAATAAACAATTTTCTTTTTTTTAAAAAAACAACCCTATTTCCTTCGGAGACTGCGCATTAACTGATGGATGATGAAATGGGAAATGAAACTGCACGCCTAATGTGAAAAAGCTGCATTTTGTTTTAAACCTCAACGCTACATTTGGGCAGGTAAGCTTTGACATTTTTTTTATCTTGTGTAATTTCTTTTAAAACACTCCGCAAAGATAGTTGAAACGCCGACGTGATACGGTCAAAACTGGGCGAGGTACGACGGCAGAAATGTGAACCCATCCCCGGACTTTGACGTTGTTTCCGCGTAGAGCTGAGCTCTTAGACGGTCTCTGATAAAGTTAGAAATATAGATTTCTTTTATGCTCGTCTTCTTTTTTTTGGCAACTAGTATAGTTAGGTCATGGTTGTGAACAAACGTCCACACAACGTCGTCTTTTCGACGTACACAGCCTCGTGTTAGCGATGTGCCAAACGCTAATCCGCAAAGTCAGTCAACTTCAACAAATCTCAGGGTTTTGTGGTTGTGCTTTATGAATGTGTGTGTGTGTGCAGTAAGTCACAAGCAGAACACTTTGCTAAAGCTAGTACGATAGGCAAAGAGCAGCAAACTTATTTTTTAAAAACTGTTTGTCTTTTAATAACATGTAACTTTGACTTTCCGGATCTCCACCATGGGATAAGTTCCGTATTTTGCCAGCATAGACTAGAATAGGTTGCTACTTGCCTTGATTTTGTTCTTAAAGTTTCAGTGGAGAAATAATGAATGTGCATATAAGCATATCTTACAACTTCCAACATCTTTGTTTACTGGTTTTGACTCTATTTCTATTTATGTCTTACACATCAAGCTCTTTTTTCTTCCATGAATAACCTGTTTTAAGCAGAGATAATTCTCAAATGAAACATCAAAACAAAACAAACCACATTTACAATCTGATAATACCAGAAGTATCACTTATACATGCACTGGCCAATACATTAGTTACACATTACTGGGCTGGGTTAGCAGCAATGCTCAGGTAGGCTGTGGCGTTTAAATGATGCTCAGTTGGCATTAAGGTGCCCGAAGTGTGACAAGAAAATATCCCCCACACCATTATCCAGCCATCATCAGCCTGAGCTTGATGCAAGACAGCATGGATCCATGCCTTCATGTTGTATATACCAAGACACATCTTCCAATCTTCTGTTGTTCAATTTTGATGAGCATATGTGAATGGCAGCCCAGTTTCCCATTCTTTGTAAATGGGAGTAACGCCTAGTATGGTCTTCTGCTGCTGTAGCCCATCTGCTACAGGGTTCAAGATGCTCTTCCAAGTGCCTTGGCTGTGTAGCCACTGTATAGCATCAACAAGGAATTATCACCCAGAAAACTGGCTTCCTCAGGATATTTCGTCTTTTTCAGACCATTCTCTGTAAACCCTAGAGATGGTCGTGCAGGAAAATCTCAGCAAATCAGCTGTTTGTAAAATACTCAAACCAACCCTTCTGGTACAAACAACCATACCACATTCAAAGTCACTTAAATCACCTTTAATTTTCATTCTGATGCTCAGTTTGAACTTCAGCAGCTCATCTTGACCATGTTGATATGCTTAAATGCACTGAGCTTCCTCCATGTGATTGTCTGATCAGATATTTGCATTAATAAGCAGTTTGAACGGGTGTCCCTAATGAAGTGGCTGGTGAGTGTATGTAGCATATTGTAGTAATTCAGTAAATGTCTTAATTAAATTTTTTGGTTTTGGTTTTATATAAGACGGTGCTATAATGTTTAAAGTTACTACTAAAGTGTAGAAGAGCTGACCTGTTGATTTTTGTTTTTACAAATAAGGAATTTAACAAAAAAAACCAAATAATTATATGATATCCAGAATGTTGTTTTCAGTTGTGTTTTCACTAAAGTAAAATATTAGGTCAAACAGATTAATCTCAGCGTTGCTAGCCATATATATGTATAAGTTTTACCTTGAAAGACACTTTTTTATATACAATTTAATGTTTTGTCTATTTGAAATTCTAAGTCGTCTTCATTCTTTGTTCGTTTGTTTTTTAGTCATGGCCTCAGCCAGCAGCTTGCTGTGTGAGGAACAGTTCCTCTGTTCAATCTGCCTTAACACATTTACTGATCCTGTCACTACTCCATGTGGACACAACTACTGCAAGACTTGTATCACAGAGTACTGGGACAGCAGTGATGTAACGCAATGTCCCCTCTGCAAGAAGAGGTTCCGCCGCAGACCTCAGCTTCAGGTCAACACAGAGTTCAGAGATATGATGGAGTGCTTCAACAGCATGAGAGTAAAGGATGGAGAGGTTCTTGCTAAACCGGGGGAGGTGCCCTGTGATGTCTGTATCGGACCAAAGCGAAAGGCCCACAAGACGTGCCTGGTGTGTTTGACCTCATATTGCCAGGCCGACCTGGAGCCTCATCAGAGAGTTGCAAGCCTAAAGAAGCACAAGCTGATCGACCCCGTATCAAACCTGAAGGGCAGGGTGTGTCAGAAGCATGACAAGATGTTGGAGCTCTTCTGCTGCACAGATCAGGTGTGTATTTGTTTCATGTGCTTGAAAGACGACCACGTGACACACGTAACCATCCCCTCCGAACGTGCTTTCAGAGAGGGGAAAGCCTGGCTTGAGAGCTTAACATCAGAAATGAAAGCAATGGAAAAGACCAAATCCAGTCATGTGAAGGAAGCCAAACGCTCGGCTCGGCAAAACAAGGACGAATCAGAACGAGAGGTAGCAAATATTGCTGTGGTTTTAGGAGCTCTGGTGGCCTCTCTGCTAAAAAACCAGGACGAGCTAATTAAGCTAATCCAAGAGAAGCACAAAGCAGTAGAAACACAAGCTGAAACCCACATAGCTCTGCTGGAAGAAGAAGTAGATGAGTTAAGAAGGGGGATAGCTGAACTGGAAGAGTTTTTACAGACAGAAGACCATCTCCATTTCCTGCACAGCTGCTCGTCCCTCCACTACGTTGCATTCAATAAGGACGTATTTAAACCTCTGTCCCACGGTGTGCCTCCTTTTACAGACAGCCTTTCTAAAATGAGTCAACAGATATATTTGGGGATGGTGAAGAAGTACAGTACTCAGATAGAAAAGATACTCAGTAAAGAAGTGGGCATGCTTGTTTATGAGCTCAATTCGTCTGATGGCTGTGATGCTGCTGAACAGGCTGCTACAGCAGAACCACTAATGAGAGACAATTTTATTGAAGGAGAAGGGATATCAAGAGAATATGATTTTGAAGAGGAGTGGAGACCACCTCGGGACAAGCTAATGATGATCCAGCTGTGTAATTCGATGACTCTAACTTTTGATCCCCATGTAGCCCATCCAATACTCAAGGTGTACGAGGGTGGCAAAAAACTAACACTTAATATACGTTTACGGCCTTACTCTCCTCTTTTTGAGCGACCATTTTTAAATCAACCCTATGTCCTTGCGACTGAAGGATTCTCCTCAGGCAGATTCTACTATGAGGTTTGTGTCAGCAAGAGTAAAGTCTGGACTTTAGGAGTGGTCAAAGAGTCTGTGAACAAGCACATGGGTTTTCCTCCCACCCCCAAAGATGGAGCCTGGACATTAAGCGCACGGTACACTGGATGGGATGTGCAATATTTTGCCTGTGATTCCGAGATTCTTCTTTTGCATGTGAGACAGACACCCAAAACAGTTGGTGTGTTTGTCGATTACGAGAAAGGAGAGGTCTCGTTCTATGACGTGGATACCAGAACCCTGATGTACTCCTTCACAGGATGTACCTTCACTGAGAAACCATCAACATTAAAAGCTCTTCTGTATTATCTGCTTGGCTTTCCTTTAAGTAACAGGTGCAAGCTGTATCCTATTTTTGGAATCTTTCCGATAGGTAATAATTTTGCCAACCAAATATCCATCACAACTTAACTGTGGACCTCACAACTTAAAGTGCCACGTGTCATTAAGTTGTTATCACTGAGGAAGAGGCTACGTGCTTTTGAATACATAGTGCTAAACATGTTCTGCAGCCAAGACCTCATAACAATTTAGAAGCAGCAGACGTAGTAGTATGACATAGTAACGGAGGACGGATTCATGTACAAAGTAGTTATAAACATAAATGGTTGCATTACCTGTATTTAGCCAGTAGGTAGCACCATTGTTTAGCCATTGTGCTGATGTGCTGCCTTACAAATAAAGGGCCTTGAGGGTGGCATCATGGGAAATTAACTGCATTTATAGTCAAAAATGCTTATATACATATTTTATGCACATGCTAGTTTTGGACTCATTGTCTACAATTTTGCTTTTGACATCACTGACTGTCAACATTTTTACTGTCTTGTGTAATTCAGTCAACAATTTTACTTTTCTTTCAACTTATCATCAGTGCATCCAAAAGCAGAGCTGAAGGTTCTGAGTTTTCTGTACAGAGTTTACATGTTCTTCCAGTGAGTGTGTGGGTTTCCCGATGGACTGACGACCTCTCTGAAGTATAACCTCTCCCTTTACAGCTGGGAGCATTTATGAAAATGACTAGATGGATTTACAAAATGCCAAAAACCATCATCTGACGACAAGCTGGGTTTTTGGGGGGGGGTTTTGTATGTTGTATTATACTGCTATTAAAAATCTATTTCTTAGAAATTTCTTCTGGACCTTTTTTTTCTGTAACTTCAGATTATATTCACCTATGCCTTGTTTATGAATGCCCAACACATGGAGAATGTTAAAAAAAAAACTTTAAAAATGCTCACAGTTGAAGTTTGCAAACACAGTTTACAAAACCGTGTTGGTCCACCTCTCTCAGGGGGAACTTTAGCCAGCAGACTATTTATACCTTAGTTGTCTGACTGACTGGCGCCGAGGGAACTGGGACACTAAATGTGTGTCTGTGTGCATGCGTACTTACTTAGCATCTAGTTGGAAATATTTCTTTAGGATCAGGTGTTAATAGTGCATTAGAGAGACAGATAATGCAATACACTGACTGGTCACCTTTTGCCTGCAGAACTGACTTAATTCTTGGTGGCATACATTCAAAAAGGCGCTGGAAACTTTAATCGGAGGTTTTGGTCCATATTCTGACCCTAACATGTGAGTGTCAGAGCAGAAATCAAGATGCCGAGCTGACAGTAGTGGCAAACAGTGTGGCCTTCTGCTGCCTTAGCCCATCTTCTTCAAGCATTCGGAGATGCTCTTCTGCACACCTTTTTTGTAATGTTAGCCTGAAGCAATCTGGCCATTGTCATTTGACCTCCAGCATTTACAAGGCATTTTTACCTAAATGACTTCTGCTCTCTTGATATTTTCTCCTTTTTGAACCAATCTCTGAAAACCTTAAAGATTGTTGTGTTTAAAAATTTCTAGTAGATCAACAGTTTGTGAAATACTTCCACAACCATGCCACATTCAAAGTCGCTTAAATCACTTGTCTTCCTGATTCTTAGTTTGAACTTTGTCTAAAAGCCTCAATGATTTGCTGCCAATGTGATTGACTGATTAGATATTTGAATTAGCAAGCAGTTGAACTGGTGCATCTAACGAAGTGGCCAGTGAATGTAGAGCAAGAAGATGAGGATAACCTTATGGGAAATCTGCAAACATACTGTATGCATGCTGTATTCCAGTCATTTACTCATCAAGCAGCTAGCTCCAGGAGTGCCATAAATCTGAAGTATAACTTACGAGCATCACACTAAAAAGCTGACAGGCCCATTCAGTAAAAGCACAGAAATAAATTAGTAAAATTGATCTTACTACAAATCAAATGTGCTGACTGTCATATGGTATGGAATAAAGAATAACGCAAGACCGACGTAGCTACATTTTTTTGTTGAGAATTTTTGTCACGGCGTGATGCGCCGGTGTGTTTTTTGAAACAGGACCCAAAAGCAGATGTGGACGAGGTGTTGCAGGTTTAAACAGAAAGCGATCCTTTATTTGGATGATTGCAGGGGTTAAACAAGGAACCCTAAGCAAACTAAATAACACTAAGAAACAAATACTATGAAGTTCTATGACTATGGTGGGGATAACAGACGCCCCGACAATGACATTCAGAAAACAGAGGACTTAAATACACACATGAGGTGATCAGGGGAAGTGGAGACACATGAGGAAACAGCTGACTAGGATAAACATAATGATGCACAGGCAAGAGTAAAACTAACCACATGAACACAGAACACAAGACCCTTTTCAAAATAAAACAGGAAACATGCAGACTTAGACACGACAACACAACTTAACAGGCCTAACACACATAACAGACTAGACAAGGAACCAAACATAACCACACATGACGCATGAACCAGGGAAACTTAGTACAGGGGAGATGACATAACTAAGAAACAGGACTACACAGTAATCTAGAAATTAACTAGGTGAACTAAGCTAAGGCACAAATAAATACAAAAGATACATAAACTCAAACACTGGGTCGCTCGACCCAGGACCATGACAATTTTGTTAAAACATAAAAATACTGTAGACTTTTATGATGAATCTGGCTATTACTGATCTAAAGAAACTAAGGTTTTCATCCAAACGGCCTTCTCACATTCAAGTTAAAATAGTACTCATCCTCAAATCCATCATCTGATAAAATCAATAAAGATCCATTAGTGTGGAGGAAGAAAATCACATAGCCAAAGGTTTACTTTATAAATCCTCTGTGACTGATAGGATAAAGGTTAACTTTACTGGTATTGCCTTCCTTCAGATAAATCCTTGTGCCGTCCTTTTAATGGCCGAGCTTTTTTTCTCATCTTAATATAGATTATTTATGTTTTGGGATGTTTTTTTACCTGCAGAAAAGAACATCAATACAGGGCAGCATCTAATAACATTAGTTACATTTGTGTTTTACAAGTCAGAGGGGCTATTTGTTCTGTCAACAAAAGAACAGGTGATCACCTTGAGTCAGTGTATTAGGTAGTTAACTAATCATACCACATTTATTTTTAAGTCACATTAAACACCTGTACGGACAAATAACATATACAATTTTGCTTTACTGTTTTTTAAGAGTAAGTAAGTTCACATGGACAGAAGATAAATTAAAGGACAAGCCTGAACCCTTGACCACTACAACAACAGGATCCGGTGGCTCTGTTGGCATGGTTTGCTGCCATCGAGAGAAGAGTGAGTGTAAATTAACACTGCTGATTTGTTGAGGATGATTATGATATGACTCATGCGCTACGGCCTTCACAGTCACCAGATCTCACTCCAGTTGAACACTTATATGAGATTCTGGACTAACGTGTTAGACCGCACTTTCCACCAGCATCATGAAAACATGAATCAGGGGAATATTTTTGGGAGAAACACATTTCCAAAAGGTTTGGACAGGGACATGTTTACCACTATGCAGCATCCCCCCTTTATTTTACAACAGTCTTTAAACATCTGGGAAAATCTGAGAGATCAGCTGCTGGACTGTTGGGAGAGCACCGTTGTCCCATTGTTGTCTGATATATGATTCTAAATGCTCAGCAGTCCTTCTTTGTCATATTTTTTTAATGTTTTGTTTCATGATATGTCAAATGTGTCCTACAGGCAGGCCAGCTCAGCACCCAAACTCTTCTAGCGTGAACTATTCAACCATCTATCACAAAATAGATGCAGTATGTGGTTTAGGTTTCATCACTGATGGTGTCTTTCCAAAAGTGCAAGCTGACAGTTCACCCTCCTACCATCATCCTTTTAAACGAGCTTTGGCCCGGGGAGATCCACACCACCGCTGGCTGAAAAGTGTCCCAGTCCATGATAGTAGGTCGTTTACAGGTTGCTGTAGACACTCACTGTTGCACTTCTCTCGTTACCTCCTCTGTATTTGTTGATTACAATTTGAACCAAAAAATTTAAGTTTGGATTCATCATCCCGTAATTTTCAGTCCATTTCTTGTGTATTTTGGCATACCTCATCCTTTTCTCCTTGTTTTTCCCTTTTTTAATATTTCTTAAGGAGAAATCTGCTGTAGAATTTTTATTAGGCCTGAAACTTCTTTTGTCTGCCACACAGTTTGCTTGATTTTTTTAAGGATCTCAAATTTTTGGGTAATAGCTTTTTGGGACTAGCCTTGTTGGCACAAAAATAAATAAATAAATTTTATGCAAGCTAAACAAGTGGTAGACATACCACTGGTTCGTCCCTTGAGTTAGGTGGCTTTTTTATGTTTTTATGCTTACCACTGACCTTATTAGGTCTAAAAAAGAAAGGAAAAGAAAACAAAATTCCTGTGACTATGATTAGGTAAAGGGATTGGACTAAAAATGAGTGAAAATGGAGCCAATGTCCAAAGAAAAACTTTGACCTTCAGAAGCCTGGAGTACTATTGCTCAAGGCCACTCTTTAAGAAATAATAAAAACAATAAGTCTGGCTCCTTGGAAACAGAATATATAGAAATGAGGGGTGGCTCAAGACTTTTGCACAGCAGTGTATGGATGACAGAACTAAAGGAAACCACAATAGGTTCATAGGATCAAACCCAATTTCTATTTGTCGGCAAATTCGGGAAATATAGTATTCTCAGGTATATTTAAATGAAAAAGCAGCGATTAAAAAAAAAAAAAGTGACACATCACCACGTGATAAATGGATAATAATCATGAGGTGTTTTGTCATTGCGACTTTTAATGAGGATGGTTTGACGTGCACGAGGGAGAGGGAGGGAGAGCGGGATGGAGAGGTGGAAAGGGGAGGGGGCGGGGTACGTGTCGGAGGCGCGCGCTCCACCGTCGTGACGTCACGGGAGCGCCCGAGCAGAGCGGTGGGGAAGCCACCAGTGGTAGAGCTGGCAAAGACGGAAAAGAGGGAAAGATAGAGGAGATAGACAAGAGACGGAGAGGAAACGGGAACACAGCCCGAGACAGAGCGTTTCACCGTCCGCCACCACACGCCACTTTAACCCCTGACAGCAGCAGAATAACTGAAGAGTGTATGTGACTGGCCTTTTTTCCCCCCTTCTCTTTTCTTATTTCACAACCGAGGGCAGGGACGTTAACACAGCCGCAGTGAGTACTGGAAGTTCCTTGCCACTCTTGAGTGTGTGCGTATGTACACACATGCATGCTTTATAACACAGGCCTTTGTGTATCTCTGTGTTTATTTGTTGTGTGTGTGTGTGTTGTAGTCATATTGGCCACTTATTGGGTCAACCCCACATGTGTGGTGTCTCTCTGCGTGTGTGTGTTTGTTTGGATTTGAGAAATAACAGGAACACTGGCACCTAACATAATTAAATAATTAATATTTGATGGTCTCCTTTAAGCGAAGCAGCAGCAGAGGCGGCAGCAGTTTTGGGTCAGCTGTGATGGGGCTCTCCGTGCGTGCTTGACTGTCATTGTGGTACAACGACAGTGTGAGCTCCCCCCCCCCCGCTTTTTTATTGTTCAGTAAAGCAGTTGTAGCTGTGCAGCCTGTAGACTTACAACACTACGTCTTGTATTGTACCTCCAAATGCGATTATCAGTCTGCTCGGCGTGTTGCAGGCGGCAGATGAAGCTGACAGCCCTTCTCAAATCCACGCTATGTGGCTATAATATTTCTGTAACATCACAGCGCCCATTTACTGACATTACTGTCTCGGGTTTATCTCATGTGGTATCGCTGATACGCCCTGGGGCACTTGAAGTGTAGGAAGTCGATCGCTTGAGTTAGTGTTTCGTCTCTTCCCCATAATAATCCCGTGGAGACTTTTTTTTTTAGTTGTGTTGCAATATTTCCAACAGGATGCTTCAGCTCTTTGTCAGCTGACAGATTGCACGCACTGATTTTGCAAAACCAGTGACAACAGCGTCTTTGCAAACTTTAGCAAAAACATAGATTTGATATGATCGTGTTGATAAAGACAGGACGGTGGGTGGTGGTGGGGAGTGGGGGACGCTCACAGCTCCATTTCTTTGCACCGCCCCTCCTCCGGGAACATCCACTCAGGGAACTGAGCTGCTTCCTTCCATTGAGTTTATTGTAAACACTGGACATTTTTAAAAGCCCAGGCTCCACACACCTTAGTCTGACGAGGCCTTGATGTCATTCTAGCACTCCCTTCTTAGAGTTAGGTTTAGTAGCAATACTAATATGTTTTCTTTTAGCTTAGCATGGCCTGGCTGCAAACTTTTGACACCGACTGAACAATTTCCACACCCCTTAACAGTGTCTCGGTCTCCCTACATCAAAGGTAAAAAAAAAAGGGTTTGTCTTGAGGGCCTGAGGCTTTGCAGCAACACCAGCATGTGACACAGAAAGCAGCTCTTCTTATCACAGACTTTGCTTTTACCTTAAGACCGTATAATCTTTGGTGGTTTGTTTGTTTTTTTAATCACTCTGGCAGGGTGAGGCTGTTCCTAGATGGGAAGATGGGTCACCCTCTCCTCTCGCTTTTACTCTTGTTTAGCCTGGCAAGCTGATGATCACATTCTTCTTTAAAGGAGAGCCTGGGGGAGTTGCACGCTCACTTTCTCTTCCATTACACACTCCCAAATTAGTTTTGTTCTTCCCTGGCTTGCGTTAATTGTCTCAACGGTACATTTTCCATATTTGTTATGTAGGCAGAAGCCAAGATTAGATAAGCGCGGTGTGTTGCTGCGTCCGTATGACATCAGTGTATATTTTTTGTGCATGATGTGGATGTGTGTGCTTGTGTACGAGTTATAGTGCATGTATGCATGTATGTTTGCCCAGCCCGCATCTTAGATTAATTTCCTGTGGTACACAATAGCCTGGAGCTGATTGTATCTGTCCCTTATCAGTTTTGGGCTTTCCAGTGACTAAGCCATATTATATGTGTTACAAATAGGACCAGTGGCACGGACCAAAGTTGCAAATTTTATATCTGTATCATGCCAAGATATCTACTGCCTAACACTGAATTCACTGTTTACATAAAGGCCTCTTTCAAGGCATTTCAGAAAATAATCTATAGCTGATCCTAAATAGACTGTCTGAAGTGATAAAGGTGGGCTTTTTTTTTTTTTACTAAAATCACACAGAAAAGTGTTACAGGTGTTAAAAATATGTTTAAATGCATTAATCAGTATGGATGATGGTTTCTTTTTGTGGCATCAAGTCAGATATCCCTAATAATGCATTGCTTAAATACAAACAGCATCATGGGATTAGCTATGAAGTGCACAGTTGTCATAAATGAACCCCAGTAATCTTAAATACATTGTGATGTAGTGAGCAACAATACTGGGAGTGACCTTTGGCCTAAATCTATCAAGCTGCTCAAATAGAAAATGGACTTGTGTGAAAGATAAAAGCTATTATCCTTCACCTGGGTTAGGGTTAGGGTTAACCCTTACCTGCAAACCATTTAAAAAAAGCTTTTAGTCTGACTTGCGTGAGTCCTAGGTGCCTTCTTGGTAAGGTGTTTCAAGTTTGTTCAACTGTGATGCACACCAGAGGGAAGACCCTCTGGTGTGCATAGACTGGCACTGTCATAACCTGGATGGACCCAGATAAGCAGCAGAAAATGTATGTATGGATGGATAAATTAGAGCTATAGTGTCATTACAGCACTTGTAGCTTAAAAATGAGAGTAACCACTAAGCCACAAAGGTTGGATAAATGTTGGATAAATCAAAATGTGAGTCAAAATGTGCGCAAACGTAACTACTCTTGAAAAAGAGCAGTCGGCTTTTCAAAGGAGTAATCCTGTTGCAGGTTTAAAAAAACCCTAGTGAACAGCCGGCATCTCTTTAAATCTTGCGTTCGGAAACGAGTACGTCTCTCCCCTTCAGCGGGGCTGTCGAGATGACTTTCAGTGTGATGTGTAACCCCGGACAGCACCAGTGAGTCCTTTCCAGCCACATCAAATCACAACGAGCCTGACAGGAACAGAGAGTAATGGAGAAATAGTAATATTCAACATGAACATAATGTGTTTTTATGAGCCCCAGTCCTCAGGCGGGAGTCGAACTTTGTCAAAATTGTCTCCCACACTGAAATACCAGCCGGCTAAGTATAGGTTGAGTGGTGTGTGTGTTTTTGTGTCGCACTGTGCGGTGTGACGGACGGATGTGTGGTTGCCACATAAATAGAACATGCTGAACACCTTCAGGAATGCTGATGGTAAAAGAGAGAGGCAGTGAGAGGAAGCGAAAGCATCAGGGAGACAAGGGAGAGTCAGAGAGGGAAAGGAGGCATTATAGGAATGAGTGTGATGAGAGAAAACAAGACATTCAAGTCTAGGTATTCTAACCAAGCACCATCTGCCGCTCATATTAGGTAACAAAATCAAAAAAGCCTTCTTTCTCGACCAGATTTTCTGTTTGAGCCATCTAGGATGTCTGCCTGGTCCTATCACAAACTCTGCATTTGTATCTGCATCATTAGAGCTAATTAAAACTACTATAATCAATAGTCTTTTTTTATCTTGGCTGAAGATTACATGACTGCTTCTATGTGTTTAAGATAATCAGCTGAGCTGCAGAGCTTTGTATCACATTATAGGTAGTTTTGATTTTACAGCATACATTTTTATCCACTCATAGCACTGTTTTCAGCTGCAGCAGGGAGCTGTTTATTAGCATAAAATCTCTAAAAACCCAGCTCAACACTACTTACCAGTCACTAACTGCTAGACAGCAATGCTAGTAATTATATGGTAAATACCCTGGAGCCTTTAGCATCTAAAAACCCTTCTGTTTCCATCAGAAACTGGTGTAAAACAGCCAGAAATAGTGAGGATTGGATATGTATTTATTAGCTAGGGAAAAGTACAATTTTGATATGAAGTATAACATTGTTCTGTAGGTCCTACATATCTTGTTGTCTCCTAACAAGTTAACTTTAGTGAAGTGTAGTTATACTGTTATTGTATAGAAAGCTTCTTTTTTTTTTTTTTTTACTGAAAATGCCCAAAAGTTATTTATTTGTCTGGGATTAGATTTTGACTTACACATTGATCTGTGGTTATTTTGTAATACAAAAATAACTGGGGTTTTTCCACTCTCAATGTACATAATGGATGTCTACACTCAAAATTTAAGTGCTTGCCGTTCAACCATAAATACTTCTATGATTGTTATAGTTTCAGCATCTAAGGGTGCACGAAATTGTTACCGGATTATCAGGTCAGAGCAAATCTTTGGGGAGCCTTTCCATTTTTGTTAAAGGCCTGAAAATCTCTCAGTGAGCTCCTGACAACCAAGGTCACTGGTTGGCAAGTGGTCACCGGGAGCTGCTTTGGTTGCTATCAAATTGCCATACTCATTCGTAGTATCGTGTATGGAAGACATCTTTTTTGGATGTACAATTTTGGTCCACTGAAGGGGTTGTTTTGTTTCTTTTTTTCTACGTCTAATGAACGTCTAGTGTTGATGTCCGTAGGAACTCTAAGTACGGGTTATTTATAATCCAAATGCGCTCATTGTGGACGTCTTTTCAATGTCAAACCTAGACTCATTTTAGATGTAGTTTTTATGATGCTTCTATAGGCTCTGTTGTCCAATATTTCCAGAAGGTGGAGGACACGTTTTCTTTACAGAAACAGATATCTCAGTGGCGGCGCAGGCTCTTGACGCTAAAACAAAAGTGAGCAGCTGCACGGTGGATTTCGAGCAGAAATGTCCCCAGCTTCTCGTAGGTAGTTTGCATAATGTGCGTATCAACAAAGACCGTCGAGCAGATAGTCCCGTTCATACACACACACTTGCACAAACTTCTTGTACTTTCTGTCGCAACTTCTCTACGTCCTGCTGAAACACTGTTGAACCATGTGTGAAATAAATAAAGAAATGAAATGAATCACAACCACATTTACAACCGCATTAGCTGGGGAATACACAGATTGCTAGGAAGTCGCTAACTGGTGTTTAGACCTGCGTGACTGAAGCCTTAATCCCATTGTACTCAGATTGTCTATAATTCACTTAAAGGGCACTCACATAACAGCTAAATTGTCAAAATAGTTTTTTTTTTAGACCTGTTATAGACAAAATGATCAGTTTTAATAGTCACAAAAACATTACTGATGATATGTATGGAATAATAATAACCTTTTCTCACAAAGAAGCTTGCCCATAAGACATCCTGGTAATCCATGTTGATTGGACAGTTGAAAATTTATGACATGGCATGCTCCAAACAATAGATGAAAGGTGCATAGTTACATCAAACTTCTTCTATCAAAAAAAGAAAAAGAAAAAAGAAAAGTGAAACTGGAAGTTCCAAGAGTGGGAGTTCTTAGAGACTGTCTCTTCTTGCACCTTCTGATTCGTTGCTATTATGTTACCAATCCTTGGTAGTTTAGTTGGGTATTTTAGAGGTTCAAGAAAACATTAACAAAGCAAGTGTTGCAACTTGCAGCCATCTTTGATGCCCGTATCTAATGAACAGACAGAATCAGTCACCTTATTTCAGTGATCACTGGTAAAGGTATAGTATAGTCAGATCCAGTAAAAGTTTCTAAAAGGTTTATCAGTTTTTCCCAAAAAAATAATGTTCAGAAAGCTTCCCCCCCCCACGAGCCTTACTTCTATTACACTTGAGCACAGTGCACAACATTAGCGATCAGTGTGTCAAAGTTCCAACTTGAACAGCAGCTCCAGTTGAAATGGCCGTGAACCTCAGTTATATGGATGTGTCAGTAGAACAGCATAATAAGCTAAAATGTTTCCCGTGTTGCGTGTCATTGTTCTAGAATTCTCTGGATTTTCAAAAGACATTGTGGCTTTAGCAGAGCACCACAGAGAGCTACATCAGCACCAATACTGAAAACTGCTCAAACAATATTTCTAATCGAATAAGGCAAAAAAATAAAAATAAATTTACTGTTTAATCGTTCACACTGATTTTCCCAGTGTCTTCAAGTGCAGCAAACTCCAGCTGCTGATGAATACTGAAAGACGGAAAAGCTCTGATCTGATTTAAGCCAGTGAATAGACCTTAGGTGTAGTTTTACTGTTTCCAAGGTCAAGAATGACCTCATTGAACTTTCAGTGTAGCATTGTTTAATAGATGTTTCTTAAGGCTGAGCAATATTGCCCTTTTTACATTTGTGAGAAATGGCGTGAGGAAGGGCAAGCCTCTTGACAGATGGGTCTTTGAGAGTCATATGCTAGTGCTCATTTGATCTCATGATACCAGCTGCATCATAGGTGGGTTTGTGTGAGTTGTTGTTGGTGTTTTTGTTGTGTATTTTTGGACCTCTGGCTCTGGCTATCAAACCAACACAAGCCTCAACCTGTGAGATACACTGGTGGTTTATTCATGTGACCCCCAGACTTGAACATCAGAAAACACAACACAGGCAGTGCTGTGTTTTCCATGAGGTCCTCAAGGAAATAAAAGTAAAGAGAGTCTGTGTGTGTGATAGATTCTGACTCTACGTTGTGTACCCTGCCTCTTGTCCAATATCTTATTGCCACAACCACTCAGTGCCCAATGTAGTTTGTCAGTCATAGCAATTTGAAAATCAGCCTTGTATGTGCCCACAAATGCTTAAATAAAACCTAAAAAAGACTTTGACTCTGTAGATTTTTCTATTAAAGCAAGAATTGGGACGTGAACACTTGGATTATCTACAGGTCATCAGATCTTTAGGGAAGGAGGAAGAAAGCCCCCAATCCACCCTTTCTGTCTCCATCTCCACAGACTCATGTTCAAATCAAGCGTTAGATGTATCTGTGTTTTTAATGACACGATCACTCACTGCGGAAACTTGAAATGTTTCTATTTGGATTTTTTTCTGTATGGATGGATTCAGCTCTCCGTATATATTCATTTTACTCAGTTTTGATCTGTGTGAATGTGCATGTCCATACTGTATGCCAGTGTGTGCATGCGTGGGTGTGTGCCTGTGCTAGAGGGAGGTCTTTGGCCTGTTTCTATCCAGGTGTGTGTTTTTGGCCCGTGGGGGGATAGAGCAGATGGTCCCTGTTTTTGTTTCAGAGTGTATGAGTGTGTGTGGCTGTAACTGACTGGCTGTCAGTAACGTTTCCCTGGCCAAAGATCTGTGCCTAGCAGAGCATCACTGGGGAGTATACGCCTGTTTAAAGCCAGGCTCGGGTGAAGGGAAATTCAGATTGTTTGACTGAGGGGCTGCACAACTCACATACTCAGGGAAACTAATTAAATAATAAAACTAAGGAATGGACTTTTTTTTGTTTACATCTAACTTTTATTGCTAATATTATTCTTTTTATTTTGAATTGATGCCCCAAAGTAAATGCAACAATTTAGATATGACCTTGCAGATAAACATCAGCTTCAAGATAAAACAGCTATATGTAAGTAGAGGGTAAATATTTCTGCATTTTCTGTAAGTATTATTGTTTAATAGTGAAAAGGCAAGGCGCAAGAAAAACAAGTTTCCATTCTTGTGTGCGCTGACTGTATCTGAAGCTGCACTTCTTGTAAGAGATATGGATCGGATGACCAGTGTGGGTGTCCATTGGGTCCACTGACCTGAAGATAACATCACTGGCTTAAAGAGTAGCCAAACAATGAGAAATTCTGAAATTCTATACCGACGAGTATACAGACCAAATTGTTTTAGAGTTTGAAATATACTCTGTATACTAAAGATGGGTGTCAGCACAGGAAAATAACTAAGTCGCTCTAAATAAAAGACTAATAAGATATGGAAACATCCTCCAGACTGAAGCACTGATTTGTTGGATGGTGTGAAAGAGAAAGTTTTCACAGGTCTCTGCAGAGTCCTGTGAAAAATCCACTCCATGATTCAGTAGCTTGTGGAATAACCTTTAGGAACAGTAACTTGAAGTAATCGTTTTCTGCATGACTTCATCATTCTCTGTTGTGGAGGAATTTCGGCCCGTTCTTTACACCAGAAACAGCGTTTCAGTTGCTTTTTGGGCGATTGCAACACCTTAATTCTTTTCTTTTTTTCATCTTCGGATCTCACATTTTTTTCTCTTTTCATCAGCCACAGTGTTGTAGATTCGCAGCTGTTTCTAGGATCGTCACCAACATCGCCAAAAAACATATTCGAGGGCTCTTTTGTAGTGAAACAAACTTATAGAAGCTGTGAACATGCTGTTAAGTTGGGAATTTTAACACAAGAGTCTGCATTTACTCACTTTTACCATTTTCCACCCCTAGACATTGGTGCTCAGTCTGTAACTTAGTCCACTCGATTCATAATTAGTGGGTTTCACATACTACATACAGTTTTGAAACCCTGGAAGCTTATAGCCTTCATGAAAGGAAGTTTGAAATTTCAGAAACCTGAAAGACATTTATCACAAACATGTGAGCCCAGGCTCATAAATCATGTTCAAAATATTTGGGATTACTCCTTTAAATTGATTACACAGGCGAGCGCAGCCGGGATGGCGTGTTTCATTTTTAGCACCACAATAAAAAAATTTAAAAGAACTGTTTGATGTGACTGACTGATCAATTTTAGTAAGTTATTTTTTATCCAACACACACTCGCACGCACAATTACCACTGTAACTGATCTCTTTATTGAGGCTTTAATAGAAATACAGACTGCTGGAAATTTATTCATCATCTTTTTTAAACACGATTTTTTTCTTGGCATCTTATTGCATAATTAAATTGAATTAAATGAAACAAACAAGCAAACAAACAAAAAAAATGTAACTGACTGAAATGAACAGAGGCAAAGCAAAGCTTGTTCCAAATATGAAGTCAGCTGATTGAATGTTATCTGATGCTGCACAGCTCTAGGACACAGTGTTTGATATGGTGCACGGTGTGATTAAGAACAAGGCATAACGGGTGGTGGAGAGACAAAGCAGCCTTTGTAGAAAAAGAAATCAGCCTTAATTTTTTTTGCTGTGAGTGTGCATATACTGTAGCTCAGTGTAATACTCTTGCCAGTAAGGTCGTCCTTTAACCTGCTGTTAATTTATGCTGACATCTGTGGCAGCTTTACGCCTGGCTGCTAAGTGTGCCTTAAGTGTCTTTGTGGACACAGTTTTGTGGCCACTGCTGCAGTGCAAATGCTGCAGCAATGACTGTCTGAAATAGTCAAGCTTCCATCTAGAAACCCAAGAGGCATTTTCAGTCACATTTTGTCTTGTTAGCAGATTAACATAAAAAAAAGTCATTCAAAATAAAAACAAGTAACGAAACCTTTGTTATGACCGGCAAATGTTGTGCAATTTATTTCACATCAGATCGCTTTTGTATTTGCTAGCTACACTCAGAGATGTGATTACCCAGCTACTGTGCTGAACCAAACCACAGCCTAGTAAAAATCGTATTCCTTTGTGCCTTAAGTGCAGCTTGTCTTTGTCCAGTAATCAAGTCTCTTCATCTCTTTTCTTTTTAGGTGATCCCATCATCCAAGCCCTTGTTGACTGCCTCGCTTGCTTTATCCAGAGGGATGCCCTATTGATTCCTACTTTCTAACAAAGCCCATGGATTACAGCAAGGGTGTTGAAAAGGCCTTGATCACAGCTGCATCACCACTATGACATATTTCAAGTCAAAAAGAGCCCAAGTTGAAGACTGACTGATTTTCTTTTTGTGGGGGACATCCATCTAACTTTTTTTTTTTTTTTTTTAATTTTGAGCATGTTTTTCTTTGATTAAGTTGATTTACTTGTTCGATCACACACATCTCTGTAGTGCACGCCACTCTTCCTGTCACCATGTACGGCAGTTCCCGTTCCGTCTCAAAGCTGGATGTTGTTGGATCCAATGGGAACGGGTCAGCATCTGGGAGTCCCGGTCGCTCCCCACGCCTGTCTCGCTCCCCACGTTTAGGACACCGGCGAAACAGCAGCAGCAGCTCCACTGGAGGACTTACAGGCACTGGTAAAACCTTATCCATGGAGAATATTCAGTCTATTAATGCTGCCTATGCAACTGGTGCCATGTACTTCACTGACACAGCTGAAGACCCGGTCGGCGTTGGGAGTCTGAGCAGTGGGTTGAATCCCTCGCTGCCCAAAAGCACCATGACCCTGGGGAGGGCTGGGGCCAGGGTCCCCTATGGGGTCAGAGCGGCTGTAATGGGGAGTAGTCCTAATATAAACTCTGGAGGAGGAGGAGGAGGAGGTGGAAGTGGAGCGCTTGTACCCAGTGATGCAATAGCGTTTGGTGGGGAAATGCAAAACCAGTCTCCACAGGCGGCTACTGTGCCTCACTCTATGAGACAGGTAAAGTGCTGAATTTTCTTATTTTCAGGACAGAATTTTGTATATAGCATATATGACATACCTAAAGTGTGGTAGAAGGGAAAACATTTTCAAAAGGTGCTGTATTATGTAAATACCCAATGGTGATTTTTCTAGTTCAGCTTTTTGGTTTTGAGATGTCAAAATTCACTTTTCTCTCAATTTAAGCAAAATACAGAAATCTGAAACAAGCATTAAAAAAGAGAGAAGTGTCGGTGATAAATCTCAAACTCATTTTACATCATGAGCCACATGGGACCACTTTGGTCTTAACTGACCAGTTAGACTCCTTTTTCTGTCAGAGTAAAGAAGTATAGAAAAATTTTAATATCAAAAAGAAATTTCAGCAATAAATGTCAGTTTTTCTGCATAGAAAAGAAACGCTGCTTTGAGCTTAAATTGTAAAATTATAGAAAAAGTTGTGCTAACTCACTGTGCTGACTGTCCTGCAATTATAAAATGGATAATTTTTGTTAATTGATAGAATGCCCTCTTTTTTTTTTGCGATCCTACTGCAGTAATCATGGATTTCATTAGTAAATAGTGAATAAACAGGACCCTCCTGTCATTTAATTGTTTATCTGTTACTTATTTACTTTGGTGTAGTATGAAGTGCCATGAGGAAGGTCCGTATCAGTAAGAAAAGCTGTAAAACTAATGAAAATACAGTTAAAAAGTCTAAAATTTATGCGCTTCTTCAAAAGCATTTTCCAAAGCAATCCAGTTGGGCACTTTGGAGTTTTAGGCTGATCAATTATGGCCCTGTGCCTCATGTTTAACACCCGTGGTCTAGATGCAGCATGTGGGATTTTTGAGTTGAATGGTTAATTTTTCCTCTTAAGTCCGCCCTACACCAAATGAAACAACAAAAGTGTGGGCATTCACACAGTGTGTTTAAATAGACTAAGGTCTGCCGTCCTACTCCCTCTGCACTATTAGTCATAACCTGCTAGCTCATCTCTGAAGAGTTAGCTCGCCTCCTCCACTTGTTTCTTATTTCTTTAAAAAAGCAGCAAAAATAAAATTTATCTCTTCAGCTGTAATTACTGTTACAGGGTTTTCTATTCTGCATTTCACACGCATGTTTTCCTTAACCTGGTCTACTTTTGCACTTGCAAAACTGGCTCTGCGCACAGCCTAGAAACCTCAAATAAGTTTTTCAAAGCCAAAGCAGAGTCTGTTTGTTAAAAATGAATCTGAGTTCTGTTTAATTCTTAATAGAGTCGTTCTGGTGGTATCATGAATGAAACATTGATATTTTAAACATTTTCTCATTCCTGGTGAAATGTTTTATGTAGTATATGAAGGGAATTTAAGCAGTTATTCATGACCTGCTAAAATACACTCAGTGGCCTCTGTATTAGGTACACCTCACCAGCACTAGGTATTTCCTTCATAATTGCCTTAACTCTTCATGGCATAGATTCAACGAAGTGCTAAAACTATTCTTCAGAAATTTTGGTCTATACTGATGTGATGGCATCACACAGTTGCTGCAGATCGATCAGGTGTACATCCACGATGCACCTGTTCTACCAGACTGTGCTATATTGAATTGAAATCTGGTGACTGTGGAAGCCATCTGAGTGCAGTGAACTAATTGTCATGTTCAAGAATCTGTTTGAAGTGATTTTAGCTTTGTAACATGGTGTGATATCCTGCTGGAAACAGTGTCCTCATCAGGAGATGGGTACACTTTGGTCATAAAGGGATGGATATCGTCAGCAACAGTGCTCAAATCGGCTGTGACAGTTAAGCAATGCACATTGTGAACTATGGGGCCCAACCCCTGGCAAGGAAATATGTTCCATACTATTACACCATCACCATCATCCTGAACCATTGATACAAAGCATGTCCACATACCTAAATGCAAAGTCGCTGCCATATGATTGGCTGATTAGATATACAAGCAGTTAAACACATGCACCTAATGAAGGGGCTGATGGGTGTATATCTCGAATACCCTGTTCTGATCTTCTAGCGATTAATTATTTGCCTTGTTAGACTTTAAAGGCAGTAACTCTCCCAAATGGCTGCGCATGTTTGTTTTTTCAGATTTGTGTGGAATTTCAGCGTCAGCTGTTGCTTTTGCACAGAGTGCTTCATGTTCAGTGTTGTCGTCCAAGATCACTTCACAAACTGCGAGCAGTGGCAGCTTCAAACAGAAAAAATGAAAATGATACGGATGAGCAGAAACTTTTAACATTAATGGTGAAAAACATAGTGGACTAATACTGTTTGTGTGTGTGTGTGTGTGTGTGTGTGTTCTCAGGTGAGAGAAGGTGCAATGTCAGACCTTCAGACTCAGTTGAGAGAAGTGCTGAGGGAGAACGAACTGCTGCGCAGAGACGTAAGAACACTTGTACTCGTACACCCACGGCTATGAAGATAAATTCATTTATAATGCAACATATGATATCTTCTGTTTGTTTCATTGTGACCTCCTGTGGGAATTGCTGTTGTAAGATTATAGCTATAAGGAGAATTTACTTATGCAAACAAATAAACACATTTATTAACATGAAGTCACTGTGCTTGATTTTGTATTCCAACAGCTAGAGGCCAAAGAGTCCAAGTTGAGTTCTTCTATGAACTCCATTAAGACGTTCTGGAGTCCAGAGCTGAAGAAAGAGAGAGCGCTGAGGAAGGATGAGGCCACAAAGATGGCTGTCTGGAAGGAACAGTACAGAGTCGTACAGGAAGAGACACAGGTAGGGAAATGATGTGTGCGTCTGTGTGTGCTTGTTTATGTCTCTGTGTGTTTCTGTGTTGCAAAATCTAATACAGTGATTCATTGTTTATATCCCTGGACTGTCTTAGCTCACTGCTCAGCTGAAGAACAAATTAAGACATGGACAGAGCAGTATGCCAACTTTAATATCCTGTTTAGACTTCAGTTATTTCCCCCATCATTTCAGCTCATCCTGGATTTGTAGAAAGTCTTTATAGCTGTTGCTTTAGACAGCTTTTAGCCTCAACTAGCTCTGGCATAGCTCTTCCTCTCAATTTAGCCCCATTTTTTAAATGCAAAAATGCTAAAGAAATCATATCCTGATAATTTTTCTGGACTGTTCTGGTGGATTTGTCTTGCTGCTGCAAGGCATCAGCAAAGATGAGTAAACAGATGAAATAGGCTGCTTGGTTGGGGACTCCCAGCTGTCTGTTGTTGCTGAAGCCATCTGGATAAGAAAGCGATGCAGCAGGCTGAAATATTACACAAGTGATGACACGCAGACATGTGCACTTGCAGTCACTCACACTAAGTAACACAGCATGGAAGATGCTAGCAGCAAAGGGCCAGCAGTTTAGAGGTACTTCACAACGTGACTAACTGAGAAGATACGAAGACGCAGTTTCCCCTGTTGCCTTCTCCCTTTCTCGCTCTCTCACTTTCTTAAGCTTTGGAAGCGTTTGTTGCACTTAAGGGAACACAATGTGTTGTTGTCAACTCACTTAATATTTTTACTTTACCTATCTCTGTCGGCTTTACTCCACAGGAAGAGGAGGTGAACTCAAAGGGAAAGGAGAAACTAGCACAAGCATAAATGACAACGCTAAGCAATGACTCTAAACTGAACTGAAAACAGAGTAGTGAAAATAAATAGGACAAATAATGCAAAATTGATTTTTTTTTCTTTTGTTGTTTATTTATCTTGATACTCTTGTCCAATTCAGTGCATTTATAGACTTGCATGTCCAAGCCCAGTGTAAAAAAAAGAAAAATATGTAAATAAAAAATAAAAACAGAATGCAATGATTTTCAAATCTTATAACAGAAGCTGTCAGCTGATTTTAATTCGATGGGAGCAACATGTGTCAAAGATATGAGAGATGGAACAAAAAAAAATATGGCAAAAGAAGCAGCGGTAAGAACATTTTGAAACTAATTATGTTAAATGGCAATAGATAGAATGCAATTATCTGGAATAAAATCCATCTGTAATTTCAGAATAATGTTCCTCATCTTAGAATTGCCACGACTATGAATAATTGAAAATCTAGAGAAATCTCTGTGCGCAGGGACGGAGGACAATACTTAATTTTGTATGCCTGTGGCATTCAGGCCCTCAGATAGCACTGGATGAAATAACAGCCATGATTCTGATGGGGAGACCACTGCACAGGGTCAGGAAGACTTTTAGAAATCACCGTAAGTGAACATAGTTCACCGTGCCATCTACAAATATAGGTCATGCAAACAAAGTAGCAGCCAAGTGTGGATGTGACGGAAACACTGCTCTCTGGGTCAAAGCTCATTTAAAATGGACTGAGGCAAAGTAGTCAGACAAATCAAAATGTGAAATACATTTAGGAAAAAATGGACATTGCATCCTATGAGGTAAAAAGGAGCGACACCATCTGGCTTCTTATACGATACAATTTTATTTATATATCACGTTTAAAGCCAGGGGGTACACCAAAGTGCTTCACAGTAAAAATAACAGTAAATGATTACACTAAACAGTAAGTCATTAAAACAAGGTAAAATAGAGAAAGTAGAGAACACAAACAAACAGCATTAGTAAGTAGAGATAGGGAGAGATCATGATTATCCAGAGAAATGAGTAGCGATACAGCAATTAATGAGCGGTGAGAATTAGTTGGAAAAGCCAAGTTTTCAAGCTTTTCAAGGATTGAATGGAGTCAGAGGCACAAATGGTAGCAGGAAGACTATTCCAGAGGTTTGGTGCTATAGAGGCAAAAGCACGATCACTCCTAGTCTTCAGGCAGTGCCTGGGCTGGGCCAGAAGTAACTGACCGGAAGATCGTAAAGAACGGCTGGGAGTATAGAGACTGAGGAGGTCGGTGAGATAGTCAGAGGCAAGGTTGTTTAGGCATTTGAAAGTAAGCAACAGAACTTTAAAATCAATACGAAATGTAATAGGCAGCCAATGTAAGTCAGAGAGCACTGGAGTAATAGAGACAAACTTTCTAGTTCTGGTTAGGAGACGAGCTGCAGTATTCTGAACGAGCTGTAATCTTTGGAGGTGAGCAAGTTGGAGTCCAGAGTAGAGCGAGTTACAATAATCGAATCTGGAATTCACAAAGGCCTGTATCACTTTTTCAAGATCAGATATTAAGTGTTTGACCTTTGAAATTTGGCGCAATTGGAAGAAGCCAGATTTAACCACTGAGGAAACCTGTTTATCCAGCTTAAATGAACTATCCAGACAAACACTTAGATTACTTACAGTATCTGTAAGAAAGCCAGCAAAGGGACCAAATCGGGCAGCTAGCTGGTCTCGTGGAGTGTGACTATCAAACACCATAATCTCAGTTTTCTTCTCATTTAAAATGAGAGAAAGGGCTGACAGCCGCTCTGTAACCTCTTTCAAGCAGTCAGACAAACGATTCAATGAAGCTGGCAGGTCATTAGACAATTGGAAATAGATTTGAATGTTGTCAGCGTTATAGCACTCGTTTCTCTAATGGTATGGGGGGCTATGGGTGCTGAAGAGAATATACACATTTTAGAGCAACATGTGCCATCCAGATGATGTCTTTTAACTGAAATCCTTGCAAATTTCAGTAAGACAACGCTAAACTGCGTACTGTATCCAATACAACGATATGGCTTTGTAGTAGAAGAGTCCGAGTGCTGAACTGGCCTGCCTTCATCCCAGACCTTTCACCAGCTGAAAACATTTGGCCTATCATGAAACGAAACACAGGTTAAAGAAGACGAAGGACTGTTGAGCAGCTAGAATCAAGAATAGGACAACATTCCCAAATGTCCAGCAACTCTGTCCAGCACCTGGAGCCCATTCTTCGTACGTCGCTTACTACATCCAAGATCAAATGACACATCCAAGACCAAATCATCGCGCTAACCGTGAGCTCGCTAATCCAGTTCTCCGAACACACCTGCTGTTGACGATTAGTACAGCTGGATGAAGTAATGTGAGATAACTGGGTGTCGTAACAGGGGCTACGCATCGATAGTAGAAACATTGATCGGCAACCCTTTGATTGGTCGGCGAAAATGTCGAAGGAGCGCGTTCGGTATTTTTCGGCAGCAGAGCAAGAACTCTTGAGTGAGGGATTTCAGGAGTTTCAGAGTTTAATCAGAACGCAAGGGAACACTGCAAAGGCTGCTAAAGCAAGGAGAGAGGGCTGGCAGAAAGTTGCTGACAAATTAAACTCGTAAGTAATTTCATATCACACTATATTATCCAATATTATATTACATTATATTATATTATGTTATATTATATCCTCTTTCACATTAGAGCCACAACAGGACCCACTAGAACATGGGAACAAGTAAAAGTGCAATATAAGAATATTCTACAGAATGGTAACATTTACCACTTATATTGCTTGTCGTCTCTTGGAAAGAGACCCTGGAATACTCTGTTTGTTTGTTCATAACAGCAACCAAGAAAAGGGCAGAGCAAAAAAAAAAGACAGGTGGTGGTCCTGCACCCCCTCGTCAACAAGTTGGTTAAGTGAATAATACCCTCACGGGAAAATCAATATCTCTCAATGAGCACACTGTCGCGCTGAGCTAAAGGATCCTGTCTATCCCGCAATATATGCTGAATTCTGAAAACTCTCCTTATCAATCTTGCACCTTCCGCAATGGGCTGCTCGCGTAAACGGACAGGACATGGCTGCGACAGACTTCCCAAATCCACCTTCGCTTTTATAGCCGTGGTCTCCCATCTTGATTACACGAAGTAATTTACAATTACTACTCTGAAATATGAATGACATCTGAAATAATCAAATACATGAAATAGAATGATTAATAGTACATTTCCCTTTTTTAGGAAATGACCTGTATGTATCTGTGTGACATCAATAAAAGGATCAAGTGCTGCATTATCTTTAGTTACATTGATGTTATTTATTTATGGTGAAACAGTGGTGGAATATCGCTGTTGCTTTCGTATAAATGAAGCGGACATACCTGCGTGGCCGCGATCTAATCCTGTTTACATAAAGTAAACCTGCTCCCGAGCAGGTTTACGCTTACGGCTCTGTTGCTACGACAGCAAGTCCCGGATGAGCTTCGGGGAACCGAACGATCCAGGATCACGCGAAATCGTCAACAATCAAATCCAGCTAACTTACTTAGCGAGGTACGAAGAACGGGCCCCTGGTCTCCTCAGTTTTCAGATGTTTGCAGACTGTTACGAACTTTTTGAGATGTGCTGCTTCAATAACGTTGCTTCAAGATGATCTTATTTGTTCCTTATAATGGTACATTTTCCAGGTTATATATGTTTTTGTGTTCAATTATTAACAGATTAAGGGGTTATGAGATTTATAAATTGTTGCATTCTGTTGTTTGTTTACATTTTATGTAGAATCCAATGTTTTGGAATTGGGGTTGTATTTGTTGGAAGAAGGTGATGGTATGTCTAGGTGGAGTTAAACGGTGTCTTATGATGTTTTTAAGTGTAAATGAGTCATTCCAGGATTTGGTGGTGGCAGCAGACACCTAAAGCTTCTAAAGATCGTTGCAGCCGTACTTAATGTGAAGACAAGGCTTTATGCTTGATTGGCGAGCTAACAGATGATGTCACATTTCTGTCATAGTGGTGTCACCAGTTCCTATAACATTTTACACATAAACCTGAACTGATCGTGTCATCCACTTTTGCTGATACAACCATGTCACTGGCCCATGTACTAGTTTGTCACATTGGCAATTTAACACCTGCTCTGATCTCTGCATGCGTGTGTGTTTGTGTGTGTGTGTGTGACAGGCTTTGATGTTTAAATGCGGAAAAAAAGTGGGAAAGGATTTCAGGTTGTGAAATTACATCACCAAATATTAAATCAGTGTAAGAGAAATTGCAGCCAGTTTCACAGGTGTTGGAACATGCGCGGTGTCTGCGTGGCTCCTGATATGCTGAGTTCAGATGTGTGTTTTGCGTGTCCGCATTAATTCAAAGTGGTTCAGTGTGTGAGAATAGATCAAACAAAGGAGCACATGATAAGTTGATTAATCTATCATGTACTTGGCCAGCTGCCAGCCCTACACTAATCCTCAGCTGCCTTCACACACACACACATGCACACACTGCTTTGTGCGTGTGCATGTGTGTGACTGTGCTGTGCCATAACAGTGAGTGAATGCACATGCCAAGGCATGATCTCTGTTATTGGAAAATATGTTCTGTACGCTCACCCCCCCCTCTCCTTTCACTTTCATTCCCATTCTTTCCTCCAGATAAATCACACCCATTTAACACAATCCGTTTCACTGCCTGCTCTCGCCGTCCTGCCACTTTCTCTTTTTCTGTCTAATTCTTTCAGTGTTTTCTGGCTTTTTGTTTTCCTCCCACTCCCATTTTTCTCCCCTCTTAGTCATTCTCCTTCTCTTCTATTTCTGTCATCACATGCTAAGTCAGCTTTCACATTCTCTTTCCACCCTCCCTCCTGCCGCTCTCTGTCTTCGCCATCATCTTCGCGTTAGAAATCAAATTAAGTTACCTCCCAGTAATTTTGGGATATGTGAGTTCGGAGACGCACGCACACACATGCACAGTGGCTCACGCCCCTGCTGAGGAATGCTCATCTCTTCTCCACCCTCTGTCTTTCCTTTCCCTCCTTTCCTCCTTACTTATTCACCTCCTCCTACATGCTCAGCCTACTATCTTTACCTCTGTTCCACCAGTTTCTTTCTTTATCTTTTCCTCTTTTTTTCTCTCCGGACTTCCTTGTGTCTTTCCTTTCCTCACAAGTACATTCAGTGTCTCATTGTAAAAGCCAGGAAGACAGGCAGCCTTGATCTCATATGTATAGAGGCAAGATCCAATTAATAATATAGCTTGAACATATATATTTTGAACATGTGTACTTTATTTAGTCTTAAATCATGCAAAACTTCACATCTCATTTAATTCGATGAGTGTTTTTACTGCTTTCTTAAATTAAATTGACTTATGATTGGAAAAAAATAGAGCAAAAATACAAAAAAATAAGCAAAAATCTTTTTAATAGTCTTCACTGAGGCTTTTTGTGTGATGATGGACTTAAAGGGGTTCGTTTAGTGTGGCATTCTTAAAGATTGTTGAAGTTAGGATTTTATTAGTATAATATGAATACCGATGCTCTTGGTACTAGGGCTGTCGAGATGCCAATAACAGTAGAAATACACGATTCTTGGTAGTCAGTTCAATACCAGAACAAAATGCTTATCCTGTGTTCTTAAGCATAAACCCTGCTATTATGCCTAGCACCTGTGGCTAAGCTAGCAATGGCTACTCAGCAAAAAGTGCTTAAACCAGCATGACTCTCCTGTAATGAGGTAAATCTTTCAAAGACTGTTTTCCTGTCTAGCGATTGAGAAACACACAGCAATGTTAAACAAACTCGCCTAAAACCGGAAGTCAACGATGTTATAGGAGGGATAAAACTTTGTTTGTCCTGGCTTCTATCTGTACCTTGGTTCTGGTACAGGTACCAATTTAGTACGGGTTCTCAACACCAATCCCTAGTCGCTCCAGAGCTCTGACAAACTCACAGAGGTTTTATGTGTCTTTCAGATGAAAACAAAAACAAATAATTTGGGCAAATACAGGAAATTTGCCAGGTTCTCAGTTGAATCAAATGAGAGGCTTTTGTAAATGGCCTGTATTTATATAGCGCTTTACTAGTCCCTAAGGACCCCAAAGCGCTTTACATATCCAGTCATCCACCCATTCACACACACACACACACACTGACATGACACATTTTGTGTCATGTCCATGCTGAGGTTTAGATTATTATTCTCCTGCTGTACTCTCATTTGCTTTATATTGTTTAATTTTCTTCTACTTGTTATCAAGTTATTCCTCCGCCTGCTTATTGCCGACTCCCTCTCCATCTCTTCTTCGATAGCCTCACCATTTCACTCCTAGTATGGGACTCCTCTTCTCACTCTTCACCCGTGGAAAAGAATAGACACACCATAGTCTCACAAATCTATTGATCTGCATACACACGTCCACTCTGTTCAGTGTTGTCTGTCTTACTTCTCACGTTTAGTGCACGGCCTTGCTTCACTTTCTAAAATGTGTTTGAGTGTGCGTGTTTGAGTGTGCGTGTTTGAGTGCGCTCACCCGATTTGTTCCACCCCTTTGATCACAGTAGGTAAGTACAATGTTTCGTGCAGGAAGAGGGGAGGGTGGGGGAAAAAAAATGATGAAGGAATGTTTGGAACGCACAAGGGAAGCATCACTTTCCCTACTTTCTCCCCATCCTTTCCCTCTCTTTGTTAATTTGTTTCATAAACAAAGCAGTTTTATCTTTTTGTATCTCCTCTCTCCGTCACGCTTCCTTCAGTTTCCTTTAAAAAATATGTGACTTCACACACTCACAATAGCAGTTAGTATTTATGGCGTCCAGCAACTCAGCATCATAGTTTCCATTTGTTGGTGTTCTCTCCCAAAAATAAATCCGTGCACGACAGAAGAAGTAAAAAAAAACAGAGCATGCTGCTATTTGGTCTGCAATCCAACCTAAATAATCAGATTAAAGTGTAATGCGATATGCAGGTTGTGCTACACGTTGTAATTGTTAACAGGTTTTCCTCATTTTAAGTATAGGAGTCTTACTGCCTGTTCTACGCAGTTTGTCCCAGCGTTGAATCACCCCGTCTGAACAATGACCGCTCTGTCTGCCCATTTCTGGAGCTGCTAGATGCAATCTGTCATGTACTGTACTCGCGGCGAGTCATGTGACGTCAGAAGCAACATGTGTGAGAATGTGTGTGAAAGACACTCAGAGAGAGAGAGCGACAGTGTGTCTGTATGAAATAGGAGTTTTCGACCTGCTTGTTTTCTGATAGCAGCCTCATGCATGTGTCAGGAGTGGTTGTGATTATGTAAATGTGTGCGTGCATGTATGTGCTGTGCTCTCTATATTTATGCGGGGTGTGTTTGTGTGCATTGTCATTTGAATGTATGCATCTTTTGTTGTGTTTGTTTGCTGGATGTGAAAGAGAGTACCATGAGGGAATCTGTGTCCTTGTTGGCAGGCTTATGTGCACGTCAGTACAATTGGGCTTTTGTGTGCACATGTGTGTGTGTGTCTGTATTTGTGTGTCTGCGGGGGCACAAAATGTGTATTGTTGTGTATTTGTATTTGCATATGGGTTAAGCGTGTATACAAATCACGCACATAGACACAGACTTGCAGGTGCATATCTTGCAGAGAACGTCTACGTACTCTGTACTTACTATTTTTATTTTGTGCATATGTCTCTACTTGCATGCAAAAATTTGTGGATTTTAAAGAATTGGAAGGCACATGTCAGTGTTGTGATGTTTGTGGGATTGTGGGAGTGTGCATGCACGCTCACCCATGCGTGTCCTTTTGTTTTGGCTGCCAATCGCTTTTGTACTGCTGCACTGTTTTCATTCTTTTCAGTTATTTAGCTTCATAGTTAAGGTGCTGATGGGAAATAAAACTCTGTGTGTGTGTGTGTGTGTGTGTGTGTGTGTGTGTGTGTGTGTGTGTGTGTGTGTGTGTGTGAGTGTGTGTGAGTGTCACTGTAGAGAGGCAGAAAGTGTTTTTCTCCCATCATAATATATGAATTTGTTGGCATTCCTCTTCCTTCAATTCATTTAAAGTTGTCTACGCATTGCATGTACTGCATATTGGTCTAACTTGAAGCCATAGGTGCTGTTTTCTGTTTATTTTTGGAGAAATGAATCTGTGAAAGTGTGAATGAGGCTGGATAAGTAAGAGGGTAATTCAAACAGGCAGTTGTGCACAGTTCCCGACACACCTGGGTGACATTTTCCCTTCAGGTGGAGGAATAGAGGAGATAAACACAGAGGAGAAACAGAGAAGATAGTCTTTCTTTCGTGTTTCTTCTGTCATTTTTCCTTTTCTCTTTTGCCCTGAGCAGCAAAGTTGGATAGATAGAAACACAAACTGGCACTTGAGTGTATTTTCCACTTCATGAACATGGCAGTAAATCAGGCCTTCAGGTTAATGTGTAAATGGATGGTGCCACCAGAGCCGAGGTCTCTTCCCTCACTGCGGTGGAAATGTTTTTCTGAATCATCAATAAAATACATTTATGAATTGAGAGATCACTAAATAGAGAACAAGGCACAGTTTGAATTAAAGGTAAAACATCAAACTAAGAGAAATCCTTTGGACTTTAGCTTCTGTGCTGACTGATTCAAAACTTATGTTGTAATCATTCCTCAGCACTTAATGTTATTACACCTAGATTTAAGTTTTAATTTCATTACGCCGAGCTGGCACTAAGATTGTCCTCATAAGCTCAAATGAGTTCAAATCCAATAGAATCTGACGTCGTCAATTGTTTCCTGTGTTAGATTTCCATTCACTGCACAGAAAAGAAAAATGTTTCCAGTAAGAGTTTCTGTGCCAGCTGGCTGTGAAAATGCTTCGCCTGGCAATCTGTATGCTGCCGTAGATTTAAAAAAAGACGGGGGTGGATAGTGAAGAATAGATCAGGAAGAGTGGATTGAGTAAAGATGTATAAAATGTAGCGAGTCAGAGGGAGGAAATCACGAGAATGGAGGATAGATCAGCGTGGAAGCAGGGGGGTGAGTGGTGAAAGGAGAGATGAATAGCACAGACAAATTGGGCTTAAGATTGCAGATGAAATGTAGAGAAAGACTGATGGGTGTCGATGTGACAGGAGAGAAAGAAAGACCGGACTTAAAAGTAGGTGATGAAAAAGAACGTCGGGATGTGGAAAAATGAAGGGAAATACATGTGCATGAATAAAAAGTAAAATAAGATGCTATAGAAATAGTTGCACTGTACTACTTTCCTGTCATTACTGGCCCTTGATAAATATTTCTCAATAAACTAGACACCTGAGTCTTAACCACATGTAGCTCTCTGAGATGGGGGGGCAGATAAAACAGAAGAAGAGGAGAAATTACGGAATTATGGAAAGAGTCAAAGAGAAAAAGCAGAGCTTGAAGACAGATTTACTCTGTAAAGATTTTGTCCAGGAGTCCCACCTGCAGCCCTTCAGCCCTGTAATCTCCGGTGTCTCTTTTTCTGTTCGCTGATTCAGTCAGTCAGCTGAGTACAATGGGTATTTCTGTTTGGTTAGAAATAAAAACAGAATTACTTGTTGATAAGCCGATGAAATTTCTTCCTCCTATAATTAGCTTATGGGGCGATTGTGGCTCAAGAGTTGGCAGTTTATCTTGTAATCGGAAGGTTGCCGGTTCGAGCCCCGGCTCCGACAATTTTTGTCGTTGTATCCTTGGGCAAGACACTTCACCCATTGTCTACTGGTGGTGGTGAGAGGGTCTGGTGGCGCCAGTGTCCGGCAGCCTCGCCTCTGTCAGTGCGTCCCAGGGCAGCTGTGGCTACAATGTAGCTTGCTATTACCAGTGTGTGAATGTGTGTGTGAACGGGTAAATGACTGAATGTAGTGTAAAACTTTGGGGTCCATAGGGACTAAGTAAAGCGCTATACAAATACAGGCCATTTATTATTTGGTTACTTTTGGTTTCAGCTCTATTTGTTATGGTAACATTGAACTATAAAGGCAATTTCTGTGATCTGGAAATATCAATACAGCAAAATCGGATGATTGAAGAGGTTATAATGAAGCCAGGGCTTTAACCAGATTAAATCGAGCGTAGCGTTTGTTCAAGCATGACATCAGGTCAAGCTCAGTTGCAATCCCAGAAGATCATCTCAACTCAGTGCTAGCTGATTTCAGCGGATGGCTCAGCTGCTACCCTTCTACACATGCTATTGGTAAACCTCACATAAATCATGGTTTTGGTCATGTTGTGCCCAAATAATAATGTCACCCACGACTCACGCGCATTTATACTCGTATTCGCCTGCATAGTAGGTTTTGCCACTCGTCCAAAATCTCTGCAGTAGTGCTGGTAACGAAATTGAACCGTGATCTGGGAATCTTTGAGCTTCTGCACTGATATGTCATTGAAAAGCCAGTAAAAGCTGCCGGAGTCATATACCCCTGTCTTCAGCCATGCCACCCACATGAGGTTATAAAAATTTATAGGGACACAATCGGCCAAAATTACACCAAAGCATGATTTGTGCCTCTTCTGAGGACATAGTATAAATGTCTCTTTAGCCTGCCAACAGATGTTGTGCATCTGTGAGCTGCTTTGCAACTCACCTCTAGCCCCACTTTTCCTTCCCTGCTGTCTCACAGTCAGTGGCATATCTGATTGGATCCAAAATGCCACAGGGAGAGTGCTACCATGAACTACAAAGAGAGATTATATTTCTACAGTATTAACTACTCTTCACTGGCACTCTATTAAATCCAGAATTAAATTTATAATCCTTCTCCTCACATACAAAGACTTGAATGATCAGACCCATCGTATCTTAAAGACCTTTTAGTACAGTCTTACTTGCAGTCCCTAGAGTTTCTAAAAGCACATTGTGTGGCAGAGCCTTGAGCTGTCAGGCCCGATCAGGCAACCCTGAACCATCCCATAATTATTCTGTTATTGGCTCACGCTGCGGGGGAGACTTCACATGATGCACTAAATTTTTCTTCTCCACTCCTCACTCCCCCATGTGTTTATTTGCCACTACTGCATGTCATTAACTTTTGTGTTCTCTCATCTATAGTTTGTGTTTTGTCCTCGTCTCTCTGCAATCTCCTTTTTTTTCTCTCTTCCTCCTCACCTCCCAACCGGTCATGGCAGAGGGCTGCCCCTCCTTGAGCCTTTTTCCTTTGTTTGGAGGGCTTTTCCTGTTAAAAGGGAATTCTTCCTTTTCATAATCTCCAGGAGAATGCTCAGAGTAGATTGTTGAACTTTTTTTTCTAACATTGCAAAATAAAGCTCCATAACTGTTGTTTTGATTTGGTGCTTTATGAATAAAACTGAATTGAACTGATCATCTGTTCTGCTCCGTTCTCACTGCCTTACGCTTGCCATTTATAGACATAGAAGGGGACATGTGTTGCAGATGGAAATATCAATCTCTTTTTCACTATAGTGGTTGATATTGAAAGCTGTTCATTTGGAAATAAGCACAGCTAGTGTAAATGCAGTAGAATTTCATAATAAAAGCAGTATGTTAAATTGGGTTTCATAGCTGATCTTATAGTTTTCCTTTGGTTTATATTCCAAATAGTTTTGTGCAGTTTAAGGGACTGCATTTAACCACATGTCTGATTTTTTGGGGTGATCGTGGCTCAAGAGTTGGGTGTTCGTCTTGTAATCGGAAGGTTGCCAGTTCGAGCTCCGACACTCTCGGTCGTTGTGTCCTTGGGCAAGATACTTCACCTGTTGCCCACTGGTGGTGGTCAGAGGGCCCGGTGGCGCCAGTGTCCGGCAGCCTCGTCTCTGTCAGTGCGCCCCAGGGTGGCTGTGGCTACACTGTAGCTTGCCATCACCAGTGTGTGGATGATTGTGTATAGTGTAAAGCGCTTTGGGGTCCTTAGGACCAAGTAAAGCGCTATACAAATACAGACCATTTACTATTTTTTGTGTCTTTAATTTAACAAGTACAATATACATTTTGCAGTTTCAAGAACATTATTACAGATGGTCAAAAACTAAGACGTTGCTTCTGGAAGATTTTCTTTAAACACAGTGGGGAGATTGATGCTTGACTGAGACTGAGAGGATCTGTGATACAGGGTCCTTGTGGAGAAGACAGCAGGCAGGGCCAGTAAAGTTTTAAAAAGTCACTTCTCCACATGCAGTGATGATGATATCTTTGTTCTCTATCCTCTCTCCTTCTGTTGTTTGCAGTCTGTGCCTTTTTCCATCCTCTGCATGTGGACTCATGACTCATTATTACTGTTTTTTTTCTATGTGTGTGTGTGTCTGTGTATGCATGCCGTCATTTTGCATGTGCAGGTTTATGTACTTGTGTCAGACGGTCGCACCTTCTACCTTTTGAAGTCAAATAAATAAAACACTATTGCTGCAGTTATCCCAGCATTTGTGTGTCCTCCAATTATTGTGGTGGGAGAATTTTGTGTGTGTGTGTTTTCACACACAAATGCTCATCAGTAACAGATGGTCCCCAAACCTGTGTGTTTATTTAGTGAGGATGGAGAGATAGGTGAGAGAGAGGGATGAAAGGAAGAGGGAATAAAGTAAATACAGAGAGTGATAGCAGGGCACCAAAAAACAGATGGACAGAGAAGAGGACGACAAAGGTGACAAAGTGTGGGCTAGAAAGCACAAGAAGGGTTTATATCCATGTAGAGAGTAAACTGTAACTGAAAAGAGAGCAAGACAAGCGAGAGAGAAAAGGGAGGAGACTTGTACACGCAGGAGTGTTATAAAACTTTAACTTCAACGCAGAGACATGGTGAAACAGCACTCTTTCCCCATGGTTTTCTTTTCAGAAAGACCCAGTGTTCGTTTTACAGTGGAAAGACAGAACGATCTGAAACTGAAAAGAAGCACAGGGTCAGTTTTCGCTGCTTTCACACAAGGCTGTTATTTTGCGAATTTTCCCTCTCACTTACTCTCTCTGCGTTTTTGTGTATGTGTGTCCCTGCGGTAGCCATGGCTTTCCTTATAAGGAGTGAGTTTGGGAGAAGTTGATGGGGGAATGGACAGAATTACAGTACAGTCACTCCCCCCCCCATGTTTTCTTCTGCTGCTTGTCTTTTTTCCCTTCAGTCTGCCTCTAAAGTCCTATATGATTGAGCTTCTCTTCTCTTCTCTTCTCTTCTCTTCTCTTCTCTTCTCTTCTCTTCTCTTCTCTTCTCTTCTCTTCTCTTCTCTTCTCAGAAGCTACTGATTAGGGTCAACATATAACACATATATATACTCCTGCCTTTTCTGTCTTTTCTGTCACATACACTTATTTCCGTCCTCATTTTTTCCTTTTTCTTTTTTTAATAGATGCATGTAATAATGCTGTTTTTGCATTCTCGTGTGTCTTCCAGCCATTCTTCTTCTTTGCATTTTATTTCATCCTCTTCATTATGTTCCACCACCTTTATCCTCAGAGAAAGAAGAGAGGGAGTGTGTTAATCTGCCTGTTGTCTAATGCCTGAGTGGGCGATTCTTTCAAACTGCTCACGGTCATTACACACACACGCATGCACACAAACACACACACATACACACAGCATGACCGCTGCCTCCAACATTATGTTGTCTCCTGCATATGTGTGTATCTCTGCGTGTGGGCATTATCATGCGTCCATCCTAATGTGTGTGTGTGTGTGTGTGTGTGTCGTGTATACATGTTTCTGTCACAGTGTGTCTTTTTGTTAAGGGGGAAGCATGACTCACCCAATGAGTGCAAAATAAGCGAGGGATGAGACGGAGGAGTAATAACGAAGGGATGGTTAATATTGAACGACAGATGAGCGGTGGCCGGAGGGAGGGATGACGTTGGATGGAAAAATTGTGACTATGCGCACAAATGGATTTTCTTTTCTCCTCTAACCATGAATAGGAATTATGTAGACTGCTCATTAGATTACAAGACATCGTTAATTTATTTGTCTATGATTTTTTTTAATCGACTCATTCATGTTCTGTTTTAAGCAATAAATGATATTTCAGTATGCAAACATACAGCAGCAGTGTATCCTACTAAATTTTACTTTCTTTTGCAAAAATTTGGTTCCAGTAATTTTTCTAGTGTTTGGAAATTTGGTCTCTACCTTGCTACAAGTGCCCTCTGTCATTTGTGTCATGGGAGGGGTCACCCTCACCAGTTATGCTAGTGGTCCCATGCAATCTTGAAGACCTCATATTACCATATCCCCCTCATAGAGTATTTGAAAGTAAAATGGGAAGCAGAGTCTTCAGCTTTCAGGACCAGCTCCCAGTTTGGATTCAGGAGACAGAAATCCTCTGCTTTTAAAATTGGGTTAAAACTTCCTTTTTAGACAAATCTTATAATTTGGGCTGGATCAGGTGACCCTGAACCACTCTAGCAGGCCTAGGTTGCTGGGGGCTTTGGACGATGAACTGAGTGTTTCTTCTTCACTTACCTCTTTTCAGTTCTCTATGCCTTTACACACCACTTTGCATTTAATCATTTTTCCTGTCTCTTTCTCCTCAACCCCAACTGGTCGCAGCAGATGGGTGGCACTCACCTAGTCTGGTGCTTTCTTCCTGTTAAAATGAATTTTTCTTTCCCACTGTTACCAAGTGCTTGCTCATAGGGGGGCTTGTCTGATATATGTTATTTTATGGTCTTTACCTTACAATATAAGGCACCTTGAGGCGACTGTTGTGATTTGATGTTATACAAATAAATTCAAATAGAATAGAATTGAACATTTTGATATTTTTGCAAAAAAAAATACATAATCTGACATCCTTGGATCTGGTAAAAGAGCAAATGAAAATCACAGGTGATAGTCTATGTTCTGCTTAGAACATACCCTGTGTGTTTAATCTATGCCGTTATATTTTTTAGAGGTTGTGATTTTATGTAAATTTGGCTTTTTGAGTAACAGGTGCTGATGTGCATGTAAATGCAGTCATGACAGCCTCTATAGATAATATTTACAGTAATCATGACATTTAAGGAGTTGACTACTCTCACACTAAACATTTCAAACCACTGTCCTCCAATGTAGGGCTGTGCGATATGACCAAAATCTCATATCCCGATATAAGAATTCTATCGTAGATAACGATATAAATCACAAAAACGTAACATTTTCTGTAAAGTCTGTGAATCTCGGGCAGCTCGTCTTGCGGGAAGTGTTTCCAGCTGCGTCATGTAGCTGGAGTCGAGTGTTTTAACCGATGCATGAAACGATACATTTTTAGACACAAGTTGTAACGGCCGCCGTTTTCTTTGTGAGTATTTATTACACGGCGAGCTGCGGGGAAAAGCCTGTTCTAACATTTGACTCTAAGGTTTATTTTTTAGCACCTGGCGGCTCTTTTTTACTTCTCCGTAAATAATCTGCTCTTTCACGTGATTCTGTTTATTTTGAAAAGTCTCAACAGGATCTTGAGCTTTATTGTGAAAGGTTTATGTGGAACATAAACAAGCGGACACGCGATGCTGTTACCGTCATTGTTGCTAACGACAACGCATAAAAACAGGCGCTTGTCCGTCCATAGTGTGGTTATATTAAATATAAGAGAAAGCGAAAACTTTAAGAAATGAATATAGCCACTACAGTGACCATCAAAACGATGAAAAAATATTGTCATAAACAGTTTACTTTGCGACACCACGAAACAAACGATAGCATAAAATGAAACGATAGACGTTTTTATATCGTCATCCGAGATATATCGTTATATCGAACAGCCCTACTCCAATGTGTTCACATAAGTGGATTCTATCTGATTCATACATTTCATATGCAGCTTCAGCTCCTCTGAGGTAGAGATTTATCATCTTGATTTGTCATCTCATGTTTTTTGTCCCCGTTTAGATTTTCTTCTTTTCTTCGCTCTTAGGTGAGGTGTTTTTGCAAAGAAGAAAGAAAGAAAACTGATGCAAAGTGAAAGTAAAAAATTTCCTTATTTTCAGTAGCCATGCCGTGTTGCTTTGAGTAAAGTTTCTTTGTGATTCTGACCATACGCTCAAACCGAGTCGGTGTACATGTATGCATGTTTGGTGCATACGCCCCCATTCCCATGAGAAATCAGGAAATATTTGACAGGGTCAAAGGTGATAGCCACAGATGACTCAGCAGAAACTGAGAAGAAAAACAGAACTTTCTCTCTCTCCTCCTTCTGTTTCTAACACACACAGTTAACACTGTTTTCTCCCTTTTCCCTTTCTCCTTATCTCCCACTCTGCTTGCTTTATTTTCTTCTTGCTTCCTATAATATTTTCCTCCTTTCTCCCTCCTTTTTTCCTGTTCTGGCATTTCTCAGCACTACATTCCAGCTGTGTGTGCGTTAGGGGGAAGACAGTAACACAAACTCTGCGCGCATGTGTGTGAGTGTGTGCGCGCTCTGTTTCTGAATTGTTTCTGTGTAAACTTTGTGCTTCTGTATGTTCATGCTGCATATGGTTGACTTTGATGGAGAGGCACATGGATTCGCATTTGCGTGAGGATGACTGTTTCCATGACTCTGACATGCTTCTGGGTGCTTGATGTGAGTGTGTGTATGTGTGTGTACGTGTGTGTGAATGTGATGCATGGGTTCGTTTTATTAATGCGTGAATAGCACATGAAACACAGTACATACTATTCAGTATTATAATAATGAGCATAGTTATTTGTGTTTCTCTCTTTTATTCCTTTTGGCATGCCAGCTTTCCCCTGTATTCTTAATGTTGCCCCCAAGTAGTTATCCTGTCATAAGATACACTCAAATGGATTTATTAGGAACACTGTGGCCCTTTTTCCTTCTGAACTGCCATAATTCTGAATGACATAGATTTTTCTCTGTATTGATACAGTAGCATCACACAGTTGCTGCAGATTTGTTGGTTGCATATCTATAATGCAAGTCAGCTGTTCCACCACATCCCAGAGGCACTCTCTGGGTCTGAGACCTGGTGACAGTGGGGGCCATTTGAGTACAGTGAACTCAATGATATGAGTTTGGAGGCGTGGGACATTATCCTGCTGGAAGCAATCATCAGAAGATGGGTACACTGTGGTGATAAAGGAGTGGACATGGTTAACAACGATATTGCAGCCTGACTTGCTGATGCAAGGCAGGATGGTGGTGTAGATGTTTACTCTAAATTCTGACCTTACCATCTGAATCTCGCAAGAGTAATCAAGACTCATCACACCAGGCAGTGTTCCTCCAGTCTCCAGCGTGTGCAAAAAGCCACCGTTTCCTGTTCTTAGCTGATAGAAATGGCACTCAGTGTGGTCTTCTGCAGCTGTAGCCATGCTTCAAGGTTGTGTTGCATACCTTGGCTGCATTTAGTAGTTATTTAAGTTACTGTTAACTTCCTATTAGCTGGAAGCAGTCTGGCCATTCTCCTCTTACCTCTGACGTCAACAAGGTATTTTTACCCAGAGGACCACCGCTCACCGCTCTTTTTCTGATCTCCGTAAACCCTAAAGATGGCTGTATGGAAATTTGTGTTAACATGCAGCTGAACAGGTGTACCTAATGAAGTGACCAGTGAGTGTATATATCAGTTAATTTGTAGGTTACCATCAGTGTTGGGAAGGTTACTTTTAAAATGTATTCCATTACAGAATACAGAATACATGCCCCAAAATGTATTCTGTAAAGTATTCCGTTACGTTACTCAATGACAGTAACGTATTCTGAATACTTTGGATTACTTAATATATTATCATGCTTTTTACAACAACGTGAATGTACTATTGCTGTGTGATTTATTACTATTACTGAAGGTCCGCGACTCCGAACTGTAGTAAAGGGACCTCTGACTAATACGGCGGGGTCCCTGTCGGCTTGTAGCCGAAAACTAGCTCTACTTTGTTGTGTGGGTCAACTTTTCTTGCGAGAGACAGAGAGAGGCGTTGAAAGGCTGCTCCAACGGAACTTATTGTTTCGGAGGAAAACACGAACACGGTGTACAGTCGAGTCTTAATAGCTTACTTACAACTGGGCTCGTCAGGCACTCTTCTTGGCTGAAGTGGTTATTATTATATTTACATGCTTCCAGCTCCCGTTTTTCCTTGATGACAACACGTACCTTTCCACTCCCCTTTTTCTCCCTCCTCGCGTCCATTCTCCCTGCAACACGGACTACACTGCCCATGATGCTACATTCTTTAGAGCTATGCTTGTAGCATTCTGCCTGTTAGCTTAGCACAACAACAACAACGAAAAGGCGCTCTCTCACCCAGGAAACACACAGTCGCAGAGAGAGAGAGAGAGAGCGTCGCCCTGTAACCATGGCAACCGTAACGCTGCCGCCTTGAACAACAGATCGTAGCTGTCAAACAAAACCCAAACAGTCCTGACCCGCGACAAAATGAAACAGGAAAGTACCGCAGTGTAATCCATTTATTTCAACAAAGTAACTGTATTCTGAATACCACCTTTTTAAACGGTAACTGTAACGGAATACAGTTACTCATATTTTGTATTTTAAATACGTAACGGCGGTACATGTATTCCGTTACTCCCCAACACTGGTTACCATTATTTGCCAAAGCAATTTATATGGCAGAATTAAATCACTAAGGTGTTTAAGATATGATAATTAAAAATTGTTATGTGTCTTTTGAGCAACTAATCAATCACTTAACTTAGTGTGAACCCTTTATTTAAAGCAGTTGAAGCTACGGTGCATTTTTATTGGATATGGGTGGGTCATTGTTTGCATGTCAGAGGTAGGAATTAGAGTTGGGTTGGAGGAAGGAGGATTAAACCAGAGAAAGAATATTTGAGTGAGGAAAGGGATGCTTTCTGTCACTCTCTGTCTGGCTCTAAATCTTCAGGGGAGTCCTAGAAATGTCAGCCTCAGCCGTCAGATTTGTGTGCATGTGAGGAGCTTTTGTATGAGTCAGCAAACCGACCCACACATGGCGATACGATAAAGAGAGAAAATGATCAAGACAATAAAGATGTTCACCATCTTTAATTTGGTTCAATACAAATGCATAAATTTGAAACAAACCAGAAGAGATGCTGCGCTGGCTCTCGTGTGACATAAAGCAGAGTACAGACAGTTGCTACAGTATTATCTCATTACCTTTTATCCAATTTTTTGTGTCTGTTTATACGAGCATACAGTATGTTTGTGATCACTATCAGCTCCTATTTCCTTTTCCTTTCTTCTTTCTCATCTTTTATATCTAAGGATTGTTTCTTTTTGTCTCCTCACTAATCATTTTTTCCTTTTTGCTTGAATCGTTTCCCTTTTCTTCGTCAGTGTTCAGCAATCATAGCTGCAGGGGAGCGATAGCATCTCATCTTTTCTTCTTTTTTAATAACCTCTCCTGTTTACTTCTGCTCTCACTCATGTGCATCTCTCTCAGCGCTTTGGTACCTGTATTATTTTTATCTCTGGAAATACTCCATGACTAGTGTTGCGATGACCTGGCCGCTGTTCAGGTTGTTTGTGACGCATTTTAAAACAGCCTGGGGACATCAGTGTGACATCACACACACACACACGCGCGTACACACACACACACACACACACACACACACACACACACACACACACACACACACACACACACACACACACACACACTTTTATAATGTGCTGCTTTTGTGTGACTAAGAGGTAGCCATGTCACATCATCTCCTGTCATGATGGCTGTGATACTTACCTGACGGGAAACTTTTAGAACACATTACAGAGATGACACACATATGCTACCTCAGTTGGTCTGTCAGCTACTCACATGTTGGATAAGCTCGATCTTGACCTATTTTGTGCATGATTTTGAATAAAATCTAATGATTTACTTTGGGATTTCTTCATTTGACTCTCTGCAGTTTATTAATTACAGATACATTTTTGAAGATGTTAAAGGTCCACCCACACTTTTAGCATGAAGAACTTATTATTTCATTGATGCATTTCAGCCCATGGCCTCCATCAGAGACACTAATAAAGTCGATCCTTACACTACAAGTGCTGCTGACGTTTTAAGCTCGTCAGACTTTATGCTCTTCTCTTTGAAGAAGGTGAAGTGTTGCTAGAAGCCTCTTCTCTGTTTCTAAGATACACTTTTTCAAACCTTCTATGCTCCTCCGAAAACTGTAAACACACAATTTTCAGAGTACATCTGCAAAACATTGGACTCTTTTGGTAAAACTTAACAATCAAATTATAACTTGGTTGATTTATCCTCAAAGGATCACACACAGCCTGTAAAAGCAATAAACTACTGAGCATTCATTACACAAAATACCAGAAAAATGTAAAAACAGCACCACAGAAAAAACGCTCACACACACACATATCCATCCATCCATCCACCTATCCCTCTTGTTCTCCTTATCAGTTGGGTTGCTGTGACAGCAGGCTTAGCAGGTTATTCTACCTGCCCTTCTACCCAGCCACACTTTCCAGTTTCTCCTAGGGGATCCTGAATTATTTCCAGAGATAATCAGTATAATCTGCAGGTTGTGTCTTCTCCCAGCTAAGTGCACCTGGAAGACTACCAAAGGAAGGTGACCAGTAAACGTCCTTGTCAAGAGACCTGAATCACCTCAAATGCTCCTTTTGACATGTAGGAGCAGTGGGCATTCAGACATCTCTCTGGATGTCCGAGCTCCACCTCATCGCATCTCTAAGGCTGAGCACAGCCATCCTACAGAGGAAGCTCTGCTGATATTCACAACCTGATTTTTTGCAGTCATTTTTAGATTTAATAACCACAAGACAGGCTTGGGACACATATGAACTGGTAAATTGAAAGCTTTCCCTCTCAGCTCAGTGCTCCCTTAGACGCGACAATCTTGCAATCTAATCTTGCAATTCTACAAAAATAACATACACATGCACGCAGGATACACAAAATATTCAAGACTGTGGTAAATCTGCTGAGACTGGGTTTTATTATTTGTCCTGCTTTACTCATACTCATGGAAAAATATAAAATGAAATAGTCCATATTCAGGTTTCACATGCATTTTAGGGCTCATAAGACCCATCCATGTCTATTATTGTGAATGAATGAATGTGTTTGTTTTGACATTTTTCTCACACAGCATAATTTTGCATAAAGAATTCAATGAATGCTGTAAACATTACAGAATGTTGCATGAGAAAGATGTGAAAGTAGCTTCTGCTATGAGTAAGAAGAAGCTACTTTCAGCTGCTCCTTTATTCACGAGGGGTTTTCACAGCCAGTAGCTCTGCATCTTTTATTTGGCAGATTTTTAAACCAGATGTCCTTCCTGACACAACCCCAAAGGGATTCATGTCTCCTCTCAGGGCTGTAAACCACTACACTATGGAGCCACACCACAATCACAATATGTCATCCATCGCCATTCCAAGAACAGGAACACAGCCTGTCACCGCGGCTCAAATGTTAGCTCCTCTGCTTCTCAGATTATTTCCAGCCATTCTTGTTATAGATTCTTATCTCACCTTGCTGACTGTGCACAGGCACATAATTGGTAAGTGACATCACAAGTAAGAAGGAATAGTGTGAGGTAGTTGTGTTTAAGAAATGAAATCACTGTGCAAAATCTTTTTAACTGAGTTTAGAGTTTTGCAGTAAGTGTGAAAATGATGTGATTATTTAATATATTTATTAAGTTATTTAACTGCACAAGGAATGGTGCATTTCAGTTCCAGTTCAGAGAATTATATTTTTGGGTTGTTTTATTAACAGTTTAGAAAACTTGTAATATGCCTTTAAAAATGAGCAATCCCATTAGGGATTCATTAATTCAGCTTTTCTTTACCTTTTAATTCCTAATCCCTCACTGATTACATTGAGTTAAACAAAACACGAAGCAACATTTTACTATAGGACTACTGCTTGTGCATTTCTGATTGGTGTATTCCTGCTGACGATCTTGACGCAAACAACTAAAAACTTTAGCAAACAGCAAAGGTCCACAGTCTGGTTAAAACTGCCTGCTCTGTTGCATTTTTTTTATCCTTATCAGACTTGCAATGACAACAGGATGAGCACAGCAGGCCAAAGGTCTTTGCTTTGCACTGGTGAGCCCCAAGAGCTCCTGGGTCACCCTGGAGATACTGTATAATCCCTTCCAGCATGTTTAAGGCATGAGGTCAGACTTCTTAAAAAGGAGGTGGAAAAACAACACTGAGCTGCTGATAAAAAACACACCATTTGGCACACAGTGAACCAAGAGCCATTGGGAGATCTGGAGGAAAAGGACCTGCGTTGTTGTGGATTGTTTTACACTGTGTGGTGTTAAAGAAATCCCTGTTCCAAAGGTTACTGTATAGATGTGCTTATTGGTATTCTGGTGTACAGTGAGATTATAGAGACAGAGTGAGTTGGTGAAGTAAGCTGACCAAGACGTGTGACACTTACATACAAAGATGCACAAAAGGAAGGGACGGTATAGAAAATTTAGCAACTTGTAGCAATGACTTATAAAATTACCATTAGTGAAGCTAAGAAAGCAGGTACCAAGTTAAACTTATCTCAACTTTGGACTGAGCAAGCGAAGTGACTAGCAATAGGTGTAAAGGATTATAGGTGACATTAGACAGTTGCTATGATGGACATTGCACGGTCTGGAATATCCATTATAGTAATCGCTCACTCTTTCATTCGTAAGCTGAACATCCCTGTTTCCCTCCCACCAGCATCTTCAATGCACCATCCAGGCTTTGCAAGATGAGCTCAGAATCCAGCGCGATCTCAACCAGCTCTTCCAATCCGATTACTCCGGCCTCGGAAGCCAGCCCATTTCCCCTCAAGAAATGACAGAGGAGAACTTCTTGCGCCTCCATGCCGAGTATGAGAGGCAAGCCAAAGAGCTCTTCCTCCTGAGGAAGACTGTTGAAGAAATGGAGTTGAGGATAGACACACAGAAACACACACTAACTGCCAGGTAAAGATTAAAAAAAGACAGTTTAAATGTAATTTGTTAAGGTATGATTTCAGTGACCTTGTCTAAAGCATGCTATTAACTTCCTTGTTTTCTTGTTTACAGGGACGAGTCAATCAAGAAGTTACTGGAAATGTTGCAGAGTAAAGGCCTGTCATCTCGGGCAACCGAGGAGGATCATGAGCGAACGAGGCGACTCGCCGATGCTGAGATGACCATCCACCAATTGGAGGGTCTGCTTGAGCAAAAAGACAAGGAGATGCTACAACTCAGAGAGGTGCGTGTGTGTGTTTGTGTATGTGTGTCACTGGCAAAGAAGAAACAATATGCAATCAAGTATTACCATGTGTGCAGGGGAGAGTCTTTGTGCATATCCAGATGTGAATGTGTTCACATCAGAGTGTATCATATCCAGGCAAAGCCCTTGGCTTCTTCCAGTCTTAAGTGTACACTTTATCCCAGTTTCTCCACTCACGTTTCTTTTTTCTCTCCTTCTGCTGGTTTAATGTTACATTCACTTTCTTAATACAAAAGCCCCCCCTAGTGGCAAAATGCTGTCAGTGTACTACATCCATCCTTCCAGCACATACTGCCAATTTCAGTGTGGCAAATAGTCAAAATATACTCTTGTGCATCTTTTAAGCTGCATTTTCAGGAATAATTCACAAATATTTTGACTGACCTATATGTCTTCTTGAAGATTAAGAGATCTGTGATCCACAAAATTCTGCTTTTTCTGACATTACAGATTTGCACTTGTTCATATCTGACAATAGTAATAATAATAGTTATATCAACTTGATTTATGTAGCACCTTTAAAGACAGAGATTGCACATGCTTCAACGGGTGAACAAAGGCAGAATGCTCATAAGGTAAATTAAAACAAAAAAACAGGAGAAACTTGCAAAAATGCAAACCACCAATTGTCAGTATAAATGATAACAATAAATAACAATAAAATTCTGTTTAGGTGATTCTAAATTGCACATAGGTGTGTGACTGTGAATGGCTGTCTGTCTCTCTGTTAGTCCTGCAACACAGAGGACTCAGATTGGTGACCCATCCAGGGTGTAACCTCCCTCTTGCCCTATGGTAGTTGGGATAGGCCATTCTCCCATGACTCTGATAAGGATTAGCTGAAGACAATGGTTGGATGGATAGAACAATAAAAGAAAATATAAACAGTAAAACAATAAAAAAACAACATATGAAAGGCAACATATAAGCAAACAGGTGGTAAAAACATGGAAACATACAAATAATCAAAATATAGAAGTCAGCTAAAACATGAACAAAAAAATGCACAACAAAAACATATCAGTATACTAATGCATTAGCCAGGGTGACAAATGCACAAATGCAGCATAATGTTAGAGGGGTGATATAAAGTCATACTTCAGTAAATGAATCACAGCAAATGATAAGACCATAAGAAAGAACAACTGGGAGTCTCTGCATATTTTCTGGCTGATTTTTCATCTCACTGCATCAGTACACTGGACAGAGTTTTTGTTTCGAAGATGTTAAATACAAAGCTGGAACCAACCGAGAGAATGAGAAAAACATTTTGCAGTATCTGAAGTAAAGATTCATTATAGAGTTTAGTGAATGTTACAGTGCTAAATAATGCAAATTTCTATTGAGCAAGTCTTGCTAACTTCCTGATTCTGTGCTGACACTTCCTTTCGGGATATTGTTCATTTTGCTAATTAACAAACTAGACTGTAATGTCCTGCAGCACAATTTTCATACCCTTCAACAATGTCCCTCATGGGGATGCTGCTGTGCAGTTATTAAATAATCCTCTGCTTAAAGTACATGCAGCCTTTTAATCTAACCTCCTGGATTCTTGATTGTAAAATGCCACTTAATCACATAAAGTAATTAATCAGCAAAATCACCAAATATAGAACCTAAAAATATTCCTCCCTTCCTTCCTTTTGTTCAGACTTTTGAAAACATGAACTAATTTTAAAGTGCTCTTTTTAGGACACAGAAAGATCTTCCCTTCATGGTTACTGAATGTCAAAGGGTTTAGGAATTTTTCTCAAAATTTGTTTATGCCATTTGCATATATCCATATTAAATGTGACGTAGTGTGCACTAGATTTTTGTTTATTGGCTCAACAGGTGTAGTGTTGGACTAGAACTGCTGGGGTCCAAGTCTGAGACACAAAAGTTGACCATTTTGTGCAAAATTTTCAGTGACTTTTTTCAGCAAACTAATGGCCATGGCTGTTTTACCAGGCTGGTTTTTTGAGTAAAAGGAAAAGGGAAAGAGATATCCATGTCTGGTACTTGGGGGGATATAACTGTGCAAAAGATAATGTGTTGTCATTATATATGCCATTTATTTATCTGTTTTTTGTTTTTAAATTAGTTTTAGCTATTGATAAAAATTACTGCTGTAGCCAGCACACTTTAAAAAGTGTAGCTTTAATGTAACCCTGGCAATTATTTCATGGTTCAGGCTTTAAGATGAGAAAAGATGGCATATAATTCAATAATTAGCTGATTGTTTGGTGTGATAAATTTAAGTTTCAGTTCAGTTCAGTTTCAGTTTTATTTGTCATATGCAGAGATGGGCAGTAACTGTAATGTGATTACTTTTTTCAGGTAACGAGTAAAGTAAGGGATTACTGTTGCAAAAACGGTAATTAGATTACCGTTACTTTCCCGTAGGAACGCTGCGTTACTGCGTTACTAAAACCGTGATTTTTTTTGCAAGAATGTCTCATGACAGTGACGTAAGCGAGTGCGACGTTCGTGACAACAGCTGTGTGCAGATCAACAGTGCATCATATATCGAGTGCGGGAGAGAGTATGAGCGTGCAGCGTTTAAAGCGTGGAAGTACTAACCTTACTTTGAGTTTGATTCCATAAAAAGTGACAAAAACATTAGTGTCCGTTGTGCGTGGGAAGAAAACTTCTTTTTAAAGCGAAACCCCCCTAAACACACCGAGTGCGCTATGACGTAATGGGAAACTCACAGAGAAACTCGCGGATTCTTCCACTGACCGCTGCGGCACACCTGCACCAGGGTAAACCTCCGCCTATGCCACTCCTGGTTTACAGGTGAAAATAGAGCAACAGAACCGCTAGTCTTTGATTTTATTTATTTTCTTCTGTGTTTTACTTGCATCTATTTGAAAGAGTGAGTGTAAACACACACAAAAAATATATTTTATGTGCTGGAATGTGCAGAAAATAGGTTTAAATGTTAAACAAATTTCTTCCAGTCAGAGAATGTTGCATATAATAAAATTTTTGCTTGATGCATAAAGTTAAAACTAATAAAACAAGTTTTAAAAAGAGACTTTTCCATTTGATTACATTTTGTATGATGGATTATGCAGAAAAGTAGAATTGGGCTGAAAGATCTATCGCTTTATCACCTATTCAGGTTGTAAATCGTGTTTTTAAAATGTAACTAGGTAACTAAGTAACTAAGTAATTAATTACTTTTGAAAATAAGTAATTAGTAAAGTAACGGGATTACTTTTTTGGGGGAGTAATCGGTAATTAGTTACTGATTACTTTTTTCAAGTAACTTGACCAACACTGGTCATATGCAAGTTACCATAGGGTCAACATTGCAATGAAATGTGTTTGACGAGCAGCAGTCACTCAGCAGCATGGTACAGTAGAAGAAAATATAATAAAATATAATAAAATAAAATAAAATAATAAAGAAATAGAAAAATAGTAAAGAGCAAAATATTAGAGAGACGTGGTAAAAGAGAAAAGATGACTAAATATATATGTATCTATAAATATAAATATATGTACACTAGTGATTAAATAAGAAAATCTTGAAAAGAAATATGACGGGAGGGCAGATGGGATATTGCACAGGAATGAGCAGCAGAAAATTTAATTGCAATGCCGTAATATGACAGGCAGTATTTAGGCAGCATTGGCTATTAAGAAACGAGTCCTCGTGTGCCAATGTACTTTTATATAATTAAAGCAACAAAAAATACCTTCGAAATGGAAAAAATAATTATATAACACGAGTGATGTCAGGTGACTTGTGCATGCAAAGACCTCGGACACAGGTTTGACAGTCAGTTAAGCTACAACTCCTCTAAATGACCCAGAAAAGAGGTGTTAGGTTAAGATGAGGGTGCTGTAATCTCTAAAGTAAATAACGATGGAGGCAATTTTTCAGCAGTGGTTAAATTTTACAGTTATGTTTTCTGACATTTCATAATTAAAGCTGTAATTACGTTCTTGTTTTTGCAATTGCTGTATCAGTACTTTTTCAGTGAATACCACAGTGTGTGTGTGTGAGTGTGTGTGTGTGTGGGCATCTGTACCATCCTTGTCATCGCCTCTAGCAATGGCCTCCTACTATCCCTTTCACTCACATGTTCTTTTTGTGTGTGTCCTTCAAAGAAAAGCAGTGATGCATACACAGCCGTGTCCTCCCCTTTGCTTTCACTCCCTCCTTTGCTCTTTCTTTCTCTATTTGTGCCCTTCCAACTGCACTCCCCCTACTTTCGTCTCACTTCATTTGACTAGAAGACTAGTGATGAAGTAACAGCTGCTAGACATTTTACTGCATTTTTCTTAGTAAATTGGAGTAGTGAGATAGCATGTTTTTGAGAATTTTGATGATTTTAGAGAAAAAACACTCTGGACTTTGGGTTAATTTGGACTTTTAAACCATTTTATATTTTTCTTAATCCATGGATACTGAAGCTTGGGAACTAATTCATTGAATTAACACAATTCCAGGCTGTCAGATTTGATCATTAAAATCTAAACACAGGCTAAACACAGTTAGCGTCGTTAGTGCTGTTTCAAGTAGTTCAAATGATGTGGGATGGCCGGATTGATCCAAGGAGGCTAAAAGCCAGTGCTTCTCCTAGAGGGAAACCTCTAGCTGAATCTCTCTCCTTTCCTGTTTCTCCCTCGATCCCTATTCCCCCTCCTTTCCATGTGTCACCCCCTTTCCAGCCCTCTCCTGCTTTCTCCCCATCACGGCATCACCTTTTGCGTTCGTCTCCCTCCTTCCCTGTCCCTTCCCCTCCTTCTCACCGGCACTACAACCATCCGGTTGCCACCCCCTCCTCTTGTCCTCCCCACTTTCCCTCTTTCTTTGTTGCCTCTTCTGTCCACCCTTCCGCTCATCCGTCCCTCCAGCACTCGCCATCCTTTCCTGCACCTGCTCCTCGTCCTACACCAACGGTTCAGCCTTCACTCCATCCCTTCCCATCAGTTGCTCTCGTCTCGCCTCCTGGCCCTCGACCTTCTCCTCTCTTGCCCCATCCCTCGCTCCATCCCGCTGTGTCTCCCTCTCTGTCATCTGCTGATCGTGCTGTTTGTGCCTCTCAGGAGCTGCACAGGAGATACGAAGCAGCTCCAGAATCAACAAAGACCAAGGCCCTGCAGACAGTCATCGAAATGAAGGTAAACAAATGCTAATGTAATTTAGAAATGTGTTTGTATATATCTATATACAGGGATTTAAATTTATGTCTACATTTATAGAGGATTATTTTGACCCCAACAATACAAATTGTTAAAAAAAATGATCTGAAATGCTGCTAATTCTGTAGTGCTGTATTTAATGTGCATATTATGTGGATATTATAGCTATTAATGACATAGGATTGCTAGAGCATGAATGAATTACACAGTCCAAATACTTGGGACTATCACTGGTCTTCATCAATGTCTAAATGCACTGAGTTGCTGCTGTATTATTTGCTGATTATTAATAGTGTTAATGAAAAGTTTAATGAGTGTACATGTGGTTGCTGGGTAAATATGATGGAAAATAAGGTAAAGAATAGACACAAATACACCATGAAGTGCAGTTTCACTAAACAAGACTTTAAATATCCCATATTAATATATTTGTTGCATTGGATAACATTTTAGACTCAAAAGAAGAAAACAAATAATTTTTCAGACTCTCAGTCGGAGGTTTATCCAACACACAGCATGAACTGGACATTAGTGTTTCTGACCTCTAAATGCGTTCTACTACCTGCTGGAAAAACATACCTAAAGCATCTTTTTTGTTACGTTCTGTTGAAAGTCTTTCTGTCTTTGCAGTTAATATTGACAAGATAAAGTTGGCCAACTGCTATGTCTGTTGGGCTTCACTGATTATTATTGAGATACAGATTCAAGTATTTTAAAAACATAATGGATTATTAGATAAAGTCTTTAAGCATTCAACAATAGTTACATTTACATTATTTTCACGTAGACTTCCTTTAATTGCATTTCCACCTGTGCTCCTATTTCACCCCATTTTATTATCACCGTATATTTGTTTATGGTCTGATTAGTTAGATGTGTTTGTCTCCTGTCAGGATGCAAAAATCAGCTCGTTGGAGCGTGGCATGAGAGAGCTGGAAGAGGAGGTGATGATGCTGAAATCCAATGGCGCTCTGAGCAGTGAAGAGAGGGAGGAGGAGATCAAACAGATGGAGGTCTACAGATCCCACTCCAAGTTCATGAAGAACAAGGTGATAAATGTACAAACACATACAGTCCAGACAGTAACTGAAACATAATAATAGATACAGCATTAAACTGATTAAGAGTTGAGAATAGTTGTTAAGTTTGAGGACAAATTGCCTGTAAATAGAGTAATGAGGCCACCGTGCAAGTCTGAAAGGTAGCAGTGGGGCTCAAACAGCTGATAAAGTCTCACAACACAGGAATTCCCTGGAAGTCATAGGAACTAAAAGAGCTTCACAAAGATTTATATAGACTGATATCTCAAACTAACAGCCAAACCTCGTACAGACATTCATTCAGTTCTTTACTGCCTCAAGTGAGATTAAATTACATTTAAATTGACACACTTTTCAAACTAAGTCAGAAATATTCAAACTTTAAAATCTTTAAAAAATGATACAAACCTTATAATAATTTAGGGAAATACGAAACCGTTTCATCTCTCAAACATGGCAGTGGTTCTGTCAGCAACAAGGTTGCAGCAGTGAAGGCAAAGCATCAAATAAACATATAAACAATAATAAGAATATATCCTTATATCTATCAAAGGACTCTAAATAGAATAGTTAGCATGTAGGATTTGTTTGACCTTGTGTATTTACTTCCTTTTAAGTCCCAGTATGATTTAAAAGGGCTACACTGCTCTATCTTGTCAAATTTTAGTCAATGTGCTGGAGACTATAAAAAAAAGTGTTTTTGCTCCATTATTGCCTGTCTGGTTGTATTTGCTTGTCTCACCATTTTTTCCCTTTGTGTTTTGAACAATATCTGGATTTTCTTGCTTAGCTGAGAATAAATTTGCTTTTTCACACTCACTACCTTGACGGATACAACTTCACTGTCAGGAATAAAAAGTGTCTGGGAGCCGTGCTCATTAAAACGGAAACTCCGTATACGTCTGTCGTGTGGGGAGGCGATCCAGTTTGGAAATTCAGCAGACTTTTTGTGTGCGCGAGCTGATATATTCTTGTTTTTCTCTGTAGTGGATTTGTGTCTCAAAACTGGAAGGAAGTAATTTACATGGTGTACCTTTTTATAGTCGGATTTCATTGCTGTTGGCATGCATATCTGTGGTAATACACTAGATGCATTCTTGTTTTGGACATTATTAGCTTTAACGTGTATTTAATCAAAGGTGTAAAGCTCTCCTCAATCAGAGCTTTTAATAATAGCAACAAAGAGCCATTTCATTTGTTAATCAAAATAAAGATAATGCACGCTTCTTCACATGTTCAGAAATGCTCCAGTAAGAAGTCTTCAAAGGACACAGTACTGTAAAACAATGTAGGGGTTATATACATTATTTAAGCATGCCAGATGCAACTGTGGCAACATACTTGTTATGGCCCGGTGTGCTCTCCATTTTGCTAATTAGATGTTTGCCCTTCTTCAAAGCTCTGCCACTCACTCCAAAATTGATTCAAGAAACACCATTATCTGGAGTTTTTAATCCTTTTAATGCATTTTTTGGAATCTAAGCTGGAAGAGCAGATGCTCCCAGCAAAAGCTTTCGGTCAACATGTGCTTATCTAGTGGTCAGCTGATCTGATGGGGCAGTAAAAGGAGCAGGCAGGCTGTTGTGGAAACAGTTCAGTATAACACGGTATTATTTATAATACTGTAGGCAAAACGCACACAACAGGAACGGAGGTACCTGCAGAGGCTGTAAAGTTACTTATGTTAATACTAGTAATGATAAGATAAACTGCAGGCTGTTGCTGCCCTCACACCTCTGACTTATTGGAAGCAGGTTAGAGGCAAGGAAGAAACACAAGTAAGGGAAGCAAGAAGCAAAGCTTGGCTAATGGGAAGCACCCATGTTGATGCCCTCCTCTCCTGCCAGGTTGAGCAGCTGAAGGAAGAGCTAACTCACAGCGAGTCAGAGAAGGAGGAACTAAGGCAACGAGCCAATGAGCTTCAGCAGGAGGTGTCGGCAGTAAGAGACACACCTCTGTGTCTGTTTGCGCATCCTTTCTTTCTTTCTTTCTTTCTTTCTTTCTTTGACTGGCTAACGTAGTTCTAGTAGATTTCCAATAGATTCCCGGTAGCATGCTGTGTGTTCAGACAGCAGTAAGCAACTATAACATTCAAATGTCAAAACTATGCACACCAGCTGCAGAGAGCATCGTGGACCGTTCAAACAATATCCACTCATGAGGTGTACTTATTTTTCTCATGTAGTTATTTCATCATATTGCCATTAACATGGTCCATTTTGCATATATCTGCATCCTATAACTGTTTTGAACCAGTTCAAGACATGAGGAATTACAGAGGTTAAGTTTAAAGCCAGTCTAAAATGAATTGAGCCATTCTTCAAAACCTGGGTTAGCAAATGTGTTTTCTACACTTTGCTAAATACACCAGGAGAAAGCATTTTCTATTCTTTTGGTGAGCTGACAAAGTTAGTCTCTATAAACAGCTCAGGAATTTCAGTTCTCTTTGTGTGTGAGATCAGTGGCTTTTGATAGTAATAGTCGTACGCAGCAGTCTGATCGATACGGCTACAGAATTCCAGCAGAGTCCAGTTGTGCTGTGCTGCAGTGTCTGTATCACTAACACACTTCTCTTTGTCCTTGCATGAGGTTTCAGTCCATTTGTAGTTTAGACCACTTTGCTCCTGGGTTTGCTTTGCTTTTATATGACTGATTTACTGTATGGTTTGGGTCCATTCTTGTACTGTGTCATGTTAAATTCACCCCTAATCACAACACCTGCAAACTGAATTTCATGTTAAAAGGAGTGAAATTGTAATACGCAACTTCTCCAAATGTGGCAGTTTACTGTATTTGATTCCTGAGCTTTGGCCAGGTGAAAGAATTGACCCTGACCCATTAGTTGAAGTGTATAGCTAAGAGCAAAATAGATTAATACTGCACTGACTTCCATGTATGTCTAACTTTTGTTTACTTTTCAGGAGAAGAACTAAAATAAATGGCCGTTCTTTTCTTCTAAGGTCCTCATTGTGTCAAGATATATTTGATCATAGTCACAGCTTTAGGAGATAAACTGACACACTAACCTTTGTAAGAGGGATGAGTTTAAAACCACGGTCTGTTCTTGTTTTTCACTTTTTATGTGGATGAGGTAGCAGTCTTGTACCTCTCTCCATCACCGCAACCATCATCTCTTTTTACTCGTAAAGGGTAGACGTGTCTGCAGGCCTTAATAAAATATCTGCAATCTTCCGTAACAAGTTCTTTCCCCTCTGAATAAAGCAGTAAAGTTGTGCATTTAAAAAAAGATTTGTATCTTAAAAGCATTATCAGTCAGCTGCGAGCACTTCTTATTATTGTACCTGTTTCTTCTTTAACAGTTGGTCTTCTGCAGAGTAATGGCTAAAACTAACATTAGGACTGAGTGCTTACTTTGCAAAGCTTGTAGTACATTTTAATGCTTATATATGATATTAGAAAGCATATCGTCCTCTCCAGTACACACCTTTACACGCTCTTTTTTATCTGTCTGTCCCTTTTATATTTTGTGTTATTCAGATGGAACAGGCCAAGCAAGAGCTGAGCCGTAAGGACAGCGAGCTGCTGGCTCTCAGGACCAAACTGGACACTCTGAACAATCAGTTTTCTGACAGCAAACAACATGTGGATGTACTCAAAGAGTCACTAACCGCCAAGGAACAGAGAGCTGCCATACTACAGACTGAGGTTTAGCTACACCCTCATTACAACCTTTCTGCTTCTTCACCGTTGATATTTGGTGTGTGAATGTTTATTTGCACTTTTGCGTACCTACTTGTGGGTTCACAGGTGGATGCCTTGCGTCTCCGACTGGAGGAAAAGGAGTCGCTCCTCTCTAAAAAGAGTCAGCAGATCTCAGAGCTGACGGAGGAGAAAAGCACTCAGCAAGGAGAGATCACTGACCTCAAAGACATGATGGACGTCAAGGAACGCAAAGTTAATGTTCTACAGAAGAAGGTGAGAACACACAAAATGCACTCCATTAATATAGACACATAAAGCAAAGTTGAAGTCCTTGTGATCCCTGTTTTAGGTCTGAGCTAACCAGTAATTGTAGAGTCCTGGGTTAATGCACTGCATCTGTTATGGTTTAAAATGTTACAGGGTGAGCATTTATGGAGTGTTATCCTTAATTTAGTACACATTTAAAGTACACTGCCTCAATAGGCAGTGTACTTTTTTTCTTTTAGCTGATTCTGGTCATGTTGCCCTCATAGTACTAGCTTACTTCCAAATAAACCAGCATCACCATTACCTCTAATATCGTCAGTTTCATCTCTTTGTGTCCAGAGGAAAACTGCGATATTCAGACTTTTTGGATAATGGATAACATGCATTAGAGCTGAAGCAGACACACCTTTACTCCTTTTCATGCTGATAGAAATTGATGTTCTGAGAATATGCCAACATTTAATACTATGACCACTAGATGGGGCTCTAACACAGCATGTAGCATGCAAGCAGACGTTGACAGACAAACAGTCAAACAGACAGGTGAGCAGAAAGACACAGCTGCACACAGACAGGCCGTTTAGGCAAAACTGAAGTCTCTGGTGTTTTCTGCATACTTTTTCCTGGTCTTCACTATGTAGTTTTTGTGAGTATCTCTGCGGTAATGCTGTCAGTTAGATGGATGGGCCAGAGTGACCCCTTGTCTTGGCTGTCTACACACACACATATACAGACACACACATTCACCCTGCTATCCTAAAAACTCTTGTGCTTGTCAGATATGTTGGTGGAACTTTTGGAATAAGACAATTTAAGCAAACTACCATAACAGCTATTGTAGTGGTTTTGAATGGGGATATCTAAAGGAGGATTCTTGCAGTCATCTAGGCCACTGCATCTAACACAGTAAGTGCAAAGCTTACAGAGAAGCCAGTGTGAGGTTGCATTCCTCCATCATCAGTCTTTTGTGTCTTTTCTGCGTCTTAATTTTCTCCCTCACCCAGTCGCAGCATTTGTGTCCTGTAGAAAAAAATGCAGAAATGGAGACTGTGTGCAGATAATTGATACAGACAATCAAGCAGACAGACATAAAGCAAGACAGGGAGGGGGAGGAGAGAGACAGAGTGTGTTTAAAATCATTAGATGCATACTAATGAGTTCCTCTTGATTAATAAATGATGACCTCTGCCATCTTCAAATGGAAAACAGTTCAGAGCCTGATAGGGAGGCAGAGATGCTGCTGATTCCTTCTTGATATCATCTGAAAAAAGTATGAATTTGGTCTCCTTTTTTCATGTGAAAACACAAAAAATACCTTCTTTCCGTTTTGTGGCCCTCCGCCTCGTGTTTTAATAGTACATAGATGATTTCTGCTGCGAGGAACATTGTGACATAGCTGATCATTGTTTTTGTATTGGGTCATTATCACAGATGACTTGGGAACTAAAATAGGACAAGAGAGAAGCAGTGAGTGAGTGTGTGTGTATGTCAGGTTCAGGAAATGCAGATCAAAGGCTCTCACTGCCTCTCAATGTCAAGTGTGTGTTCACATATGTGTGTATGTGCATGTGTGAGACAGGAGACAGAGAGGAGGAGGAGGTGGAGAACGTGTCAGTCAACCTGTCAGGTCAACAGTTGATTAATGAGGTGCTGGAAATGTTTTACTGTATGAACACACAAGCACACACACACATGCTCGCAATTTTTGTAGTGCTGCGTGTGTGTGTGTGTGTCTCACCTGCAGTGATGTCAATCTGACTCCAGTCTTTTTTTGTGAGAGTTTGCCAATCATTTGATTAACTTTCTCTCTGGCAAGGGGAAGGCAAGAGAAGCATAAAGAGGGGGAGATTGAAATTGTGCAATAATCCCACCCAAGTTCACTCATATGAAGACATTACATAAGCTTTCAAGCTCTATTTTCCTCCTGATTCTGTTATTTCTGTATGGTTCAACCTTTTGTTCCATCCATTTCTTAATGAAGACCACAAAGTTGACATAACTTCTTATCTTTGTCTGTGATCACTCTCTGTCCCGCCTTCCTTTTTCTCACACAGAGAGCTTCACATGTGCTGGCACTTCTAGCTTTGCGAGGACCCTCATTTACATAATGGTTTCCCTGTGTAGTCACATCTAAACTATCCCTAACCCCAGCCTACAGTAATTCTAACCTTCACCCTGCAGTTTAACCTGAACCCTCAAAGAGCCTCAGACTTGCCTGAAGCTCAAGTTGTTGCTTATGTAGATTGATACATGTGCACACACACATACACACACTTTGTCCACATGTTTAAGATGTGCTGCTATATTTGCATTTCTTCTGCAGAAGTTCAATTTCCTGTGGACTTAAAAGCACCTGCTACAGTACTTCACTTTGGCTGAGTCTTAGAGCCAATAGAGCTGCCAACAAAATCTCACTGAGTGGTCAATGCGCAAATTATTCTTGAAAACCCCACAGAATTATTCTCTCCTTTTCTTTCTGCAGATAGAGAACCTCCAGGATCAACTGAGGGACAAAGAAAAACAGCTGAGTGGCTTGAAAGACAGAGTCAAGTCTCTGCAGACAGACACCTCAAACACAGACACTGCACTGGGAACGCTGGAGGAGGCTCTGGCTGAGAAGGTATACACACATGCACGTACACGCTCACCCGACCGTTTAACTCTTGAGCAAGGTTGCATTAATAAAATCTTGATGAGCAAAACTGCAGACCACCCACAGGATGACCAGATGGCTCTGGATAAATGGAAATCGACCAATAATCACACTGGCTGTTTCATTATTAAATCATCCAGAGCTTGTGTTCATAAAAGATTAGGAACTGTCCAATGTGCAGCCACATGGCTCAAAGTAGTTCATTGGTCACTCTTTGGGTTTGGACATTCAGGTACTTTAGCCACAGAGCCGACTGTTTTATGACTCTGCTCTCAGTGGGGATTTAACCCTGATTCTGGGAATCTAACCAGCGACATTTAGAGCGGCAGAACACTTTAAAGTGTTTGATGAGAATATATTTTTGCGGTGTTATGCACGATTATGTTACCAACTCAATCTCCTTTGCATTTGCACGCGCACAGGAAACAGGCCTATTAATTGTCCAGTGACTAATATTGAGGGTGTCAGTTAGACGTGTGAGTGTTGGCAGGATGATGTGGCCGACGACTCCTGCTTCACTTGCACGGCTTTCACAAGCTTTTTTCCTCTCATTTTCATTCTGCTGGCGCCTTTCATTTTTAGCTTTCTTCCTTTCTGCATCCATTTTTATCTCCTTACCCTGCTTTCGTTTCTTCTTCTGCTTCTGAGATGAATTATGTTGCATTTTAACTTTCCAGTGCTTGAGTTTTATGCACAATATTACTCATGTTTGATGGTGTTTGCAGCTATATTCTGTATTTTTGTCTCTGTAAACGGTAGAAACAACCATGACTGAAATATTTGCATCCCTCATTCTGTTATCATAATTATTTTGAAGAATGTTGATGTTACAGTGGTATTCTTCACGAAAACCAATAAACCCAGAATTAATTAATTAATTAAAGTCTTGACTAAGGAAGACCCTCATTGGTTTGTCTTTACAAACTATTGAGTTTAACCATTAAAGTGCAAGGTGCAAAATATGAAAAAATAGAGGTGGTAGAGAATTAGATGGAAGAGAAATATAAGAGTGATGATATAGTAACTATTTAATTCTTTAATTGCTTAATTCTTCATAGCATTGCTACAATATGGCGAAAATAATATTCCAGGATCACAGAGATTTGTCAGCTGGATGTCCGTGATGTGACTCTGAAGGCTATTTGAGTACAGCGAACTCATTGTCATGTTCAGGAAACCATACGAATGTCGTGGCAGAAATTGCGACTCATCAGACCAGGCACTGTTTTTCCAATCTTCTTTTTTCTATGCAAACTATAGCCTCAGTTGCCCGTTAGCTGACAGGAGAGGCACCCACTGTGGTCTGCTGGTGCTGTAGCTTATCTGCTTCAAGGGTCGACGTGTTGCACATTTAGACATGCTGTTCTGCATACCTTGGTTGTAACAAGTGGTTTTATAAGTATCTGTTCCCTTCCCATAAGCTTGGGGTTTTCTGGCCATTCTCCTCTGACCTCCAGGCATCAAAACGGCATTTTTATCCAGAGAAATGTCACTCTCTGGATATTTTCTCTTTTTCATACTATTTTCTATAATGATTGTGTGGCAAAATCCCAATAGATTAACAAGTGTTGAAACACACACTAGCCTGTCTGGCACCTACAACCATGCCACATTCAAAGTCACTTAGATCACATGTCTTCCCCATTCTAATGCTTGGCTTGAATTTCAACAGGTAATTGTGACCATGTCTGTATATCTAAATATATTGTGTTGCTGCCATGTGATTATCTGATTAAGTTTTTGTGTTAATGAGCAGTTGAGCAGGTGTATCTAAGATCCAAGTGGCTGCTTAGAAACCATGATAATATTCAAGCTTTGAGGATTTCAATGAGATGCTGTTGTTGTGAAATTATAAAAATGCAATGCTTTTATAGTGTTACAGATGCATAAATGATAAAAAGGGTCATGTTATCTCATTCAACAGGTCAATGTTAGGCAATATGGTGAGATCATAGTATCTGATGTACGTAAGAACATTCAAGATGTATCTGTGTGCCAGGTTTGATAGCTCAACTCCTGATAATATAGGATGAGAGTTAGAGATTGAATTTATTGCAGTAAGATTTAACACTACTTCTAAAGTCAACCTTAAACTAACCTTTAGCCAAAGTGCCACCGCTTTTATTTTGTACAAGTCAAATGAGGACCCATAATAATAATATTTTAATAAAACACACTGCAGACCCAGTATACACTCTTTGCACTGCTTTTGCACGTGTGAACTTTTGTACTTTGACTTGAACGGGCCGCTATGTTCTTCTCAAGCTATAGAGATCGGTTATTGTATTTTAGTGGTTGTGAATTTTACATCTTCTGCCAAAACATATTATGGGCCTAAAATCGCTGTTGGCTGTTAGATCCTGTCAAAGCTGCCATGTACATAAAGTTTAATATGACTGTTATTAGTATAGAAACTTGATATTGAGTGACTGTGAATGACTGTTGGAGGGTATGAGGTGATTTTTTTTCCTCTCTTATTTTCCATCACTTCTTCTACCTCGACTACCTTCTTTCACTCCAATCTCCTTCCTTCTCTCTCCCTTTCTCTCTTTTCACTCCAGGAGCGAATCATCGAGCGGTTGAAGGAGCAGCGGGAAAGGGAGGAGCGGGAAAAGGGGGAGGAAGTGGAGACCATCAAGAAGGAGCTGAAAGAGCTGAGGGAGAAAGTCTCCCAGCTGCAGGCTGAACTGGCTGACCGTGAGGTAGAAGACACACTCAGGAATTTAAAAACACACGTCCATATTTGTGCTAAAAGTCAAAAAAACACATTCTCTCTCCTTCCTCACTGTGTTCCTGTCAAGAAAATGTGATTGATCTATCACTGTAGAGCAGACCTTGAATCCTCCCAGAGTTCTTTCGCTGAAGGACAACGACGAAACAGTCATGTTTCCCTGACAACAAAATCCAAAGCCCACAACCAAAAGAAACAATGATCAGAGCTGAATTTTTCTGCCTGTGACCTTTGTGATTTGTACAAAACACCTCAGCAGAGGCAAAGACAGAGAGATGCAGAGAATGACAAAGCATTCTCAGACTCTGTTTTCTCTTTATTCACCCTGCAGCACAACAGAATAAAAGTTACTATTAGCCAATTCATGAAGTTGAGATTAGAAGGGGACCTGTTATGCCGATTTTGAGCTCTATAAACCCACCTAGATCATTTAAGCAAAACTATTCCAAGGTGATGTCAGCTTGACATGAGTCTGAAGCATAACATTTATACATATTTTATATTAAGCTTATACATCAGACATGCAAGATCTACTTTAAGGAAAATAAATATTTTAACATAGATTTTCTGTTATGAAAGCCTATCGCAGTGTAACTGATGGTCCTGCTTTAAAGCCAAAAGGCAAGAAAGCAAATTAAGAAGTAACACAACTATCAGAAGGGACACCGTCAAAACTAAACTATTGTTTACTGCAGGATTTGCAGTAAGAGCAAATTTAACTATGTGCCTTAGTTATTTCACTAAGGCATATAAGGCTCTAATCCAGTGAGCGACTGGGGCCTTTCTGGGTAGACTTTGCATGTTCTCCCTGTAACTTTCTGGGTTTTCTCTCGGTACTTCGGCTTCCTCCCACAGTCCAGAGAAATGAATGTCAAGTTAATTGTTGATTCTGAATTGAAATTTAGAGAGCAATACATGTAGAAATGCAGTTTTCTGTTGTAAAGGATTTTCTTCAATTTCAGTTCTGTTTTATTTAATGCAGAATCACAACAGGAGTCCCCTGAAGGCACTGTGTATTGTAACATAGCTACAATAATACAGAGAAAACCCCAACAATCAAATGACCCACTTTAAGCAAGCACTTGGCGACAGTAGGAAGGAAAAAACCTTTAAAGGGAAGAAACCAATAGCAAAACAAGACTCAGGGAGGAGCAGCCATCTGCAATGATGGGTTGATGAGATTTCCTTATGCATATATGGAAAACACAAGGTGGGAATATTCCAGTACAAAAACAGTGAAGGGATCAGACATGGCATTGATAAAGTTAGATGCAGCATGAAAATGAGGAGCTGGGGTTGAGGTGGGTTGCAAAGCTGCTTGCAGAGGGAGCAAGAATTGTAAGCAGGGTAAAGCAATCACATTTGGATGTGTAGAATGATATCGGCTGTGTCACAATTAGGCTGTGTGCAGGCAGGAATTGGACCCAAACGCAAACTCACGGGAAACAGGACTGAACTCAAAATACTTTATTGCTGACAGAAGTTAAAGGCGATACAAAATAATATAAAACTAAACTGGGAGATTCTAAAGGAACTGACTCACGAGGAAACACACGGCAGGACACACAGTCATGTGGGACAACACAACACAGAACTGAGGGAGACGCGGACATAAATACGCAGATGGTTAATGAGGGAAGTGGGAGCACACGGGGAACACAGGTGACACTGATAATCGTAACGAGACACGGCAGGAGTAAACACAACAATGGCGTACACAGACGGGAGACTATCAAAGTAAAACAGGAAGTACACAGAGACGCAGACCAGAGAGGAAGAGAACACAGACATAGCGGACCAGGGAAAGCGTGAAATAAAACACAAGGAGGAGAAACAAGGCATGGGGACTCAGACACGTGGAGGGGGACCCTGGGGGTAAAGACACGACGGCAAATCTAGTAAACTAAACTGAACAACCTAGGAACCATGGAATGAATAAAGAACAAAATACAAAAACATAAGAAACCTAAGAACACTGGGTCAAAATGACCCAGGACCATGACAGGCTGGCTAGCATAGAGGTACTGTATTCTTGATATGAAGACTCCTATTGATCTTTTTCAACAAGAAATTGATTAGGTAAAGTTACCAAACTCGGGCTGTTCCTTTAAAAGGGCAGTTTTCTACTTGTTACTGTAAAAAGTTCTCTGTACCCTGTCTGACTGTACTGTATTCCTTAAACTAATTTTAGTGATTGTGGGGTCATAAAACCTGTCACAGTCCTATAATATAATTTCAGAAATACATGGGAAACTCTCAGAGAAAACAAGCATTCCTCTCTCTGCTGCTGAAGGCAGATGTGGGGTTTGTCTGACAACAGGAGTATATATGCGTACCTAAATATAATCAGAGTAAGGTTTCTTTGACCAAAGCCCAGTCAAACATGATGATCCGGAGTCTAGAGTTGTTATTGTCAGTCATGGGTAAAATTACATGTCTGACAGTCTCTCCTTCTGGTCTCATTGGTTTCTGTTTCACTGCGCCTACCAAAAGAGGAAATCCCAAGAAAAGAAAGAAAAAGAGAGACTTCACAGACAGACGGATTGAGCCTGAGAGTGCGAAAAGAGACAGGTCACAGGAAATGCAATGACAAACAGAGTGCATGACCGAAGGGTTTAAGAAGGGCTTGCAGATTATTATCACTTTAAATCTGTTTGTCTAATATCACATATTATGAATAAGAATTTCTTTCTGTAATATATTTTTTTTTTTTTTTTTTTTTATTCCTATTTATTCTATTTATCCCCTTTGTATATTTTATTTATATTTGTCTCTGTATTTATATATGTGTGTGTGTGTGTGTGTGTGTGTGTGTGTGTATATATATATATATATATATATATATATATATATATATATATATATATATATATATATATATATATAACAATTCTGTAACTGTAACTTCGGTCGTTGCTGTGCTTTTTGGAAGTCGAATTTCCCAGAGGAACCCACCCGAGGGATTAATAAAGTTCTATCTTATCTCTCTCTCTTATCTTATAATCAGAAGCACACAAATGTTTTTTCCCTACCTCATAATAATTATTTTTGCTAAATATAACATTATTGTTATAGGTTGGAAAAAATAAAAAAATTTAATTAATCCATTGTTGTTTTCTAATGGGTGTGAAGAATAAGCTAAATAAGTAATAACTATTAAGGAGCTGTCTCCAATGTTTTTTCCTCCACCCAGACATCAGTGTTGGATCTCAAGGAGAAGGCTTCCTCTTTGGCCTCCTCGACTCTCAAGAAGGACAACAGGCTGAAAAGTTTGGAAATAAACCTGGAGCAGAAGAAAGAGGAGTGCATCAAGCTGGAGAACCAACTAAAGAAGGTTAGCTGAAAAGGCTGTAAATATAAAGTAAATGGCAAATTATTCATAGAGCTATGAAAGCAAAAACGCTGATGCCTTCAAAGAGAGAACGAGGGATTTTATGTCACCTGTTGTAGGCCGCATTTAGACAAAAGCAGGTGGAATTTTCTTGGCTCATTCCTGACGACTACAAGATTATCTACTGCATGAAACTCAGAGGTGAAAAGCTGTTTAGAGTAGCTACAGTTAAAGCATGGAAAACAGCAGAAAACTAAACCTAACCTCTCATTTCTTTTTGCGCCTTCCTAGGAAGGCAGAGAGTGTGTACGTGCACGTGTGTGTGTGCATATCACATACGTATTCTCTCCCACACAGCAGCCCAGAAAATGTTGTGTGTGTGACAGCTTGCTGACAGCCTTACAGTCACTTTCACAGACTGGTGAAGACAGCACACCATCACATGCCGAATGTGTATCCAGAGCTGTGTGTGTTTCTGGATGCATGTGTGTTGTTATATGTGTGTGAGAGAAAAGGGGGAATGTGTGGTGTTTTACTCATCAGACTTGATTTCAGTCTCTTTCTTTTACTGTAACGCGGATGGAAAAATTGTGAATGTGACATTGTGTGCGTGATGTTTCTTTCTTCCTTTATTTGTCTTTCTCTGTCTCTGCTCCACCCAGATCTTCTCAAACATTTCCTCTCCACATAAAGACTTATGAAAACTGTTGTACACTTCCAAAACTAATAGGGTTTATGTATTGTAGGAGCAAGGCATTCGCACATACACACACACATACTAAGTCCATCCCAAGAGCAACATTTACTTCTGGGAAATATACACAGCTGTTCTAACCTCTAAGCTGGTTATAACTTGTTGTATTTGTCTTTGTTTTTTTTCTTTCTTCTTCTCACATTTTCTGTGTCTTAAGTTTAGATGAACAGAGCAGAAGAAAGAAGAGAGCCACTAAAACTTAGATGCTTTTTAAATTTATTCACCTTTTCTCATCGTTCATACTAATATTTACCAGAAACTTAGCTTGTGGTTTTGTCTTTTTTTGTTAATGTTATATGTGTGCCAATTTGCGAGTGTGTGAAACACATATGCCTAATACTTTCATTTATATTATATTCTCCTCATCATCTCTTTCTCCTTACCATGGGGAAACAGATATTTCAGAGCAGTTAGGGCAGAGGGTGGTTTAAAAGTATCGTCTGACATGGGGGTAAAAATGAAGACACAATTCACCAAATCTAAGAAAGATGTCATCTAATAAACGTCTGTTTATTAGATGACATCTTTCTTAGATTTGGTGAATTGTGTCAAACGTGGCATTCTTAAAAGTCATTACTTTAAATATTAATTTGATACAAATATAAGCTTTTAGCATCGGAACCACACCTGTCTAGTCTTGAAAATCTTACAATTGAAAATCTAAAATCTATAAAAGTTTATAAGAGGCGATCATAGATTTGTTAGAGACATGTGGGCCAAAAAAAAGAAAAAATACAGTAAGCTGACTGAGAAATTAAAGTCCCCCAAACAATCAGCTAAAACTAGAATGAAGCCATTGCAATACAAATGGTTAATGAAAATTTATATTATGCCACAAAACCTGTGTTGTTTGTCCCCTGGCATCCCAGACGCCTGTTGGAAATGTTCAGAAGAAAACAGTATTGTGTTTCGCTGAGTATGAGACTGCTCAGAACTGAAGAAATACTGTTGTTCAGACTTTATCTGCTAAATTAAGGTGAAGGATGTGCACATACATTCAGCACAGGTCTTCACATTTCTCGCTAGTAATAAACAGAAATATTTTTTTTGAGTTTTTTGGAGTGGAAAACATGGAAAAAAACACTAGGAATATTTGGAAACAATTAGAGCCCTTTAAAAAAATGTGTAACATGCTTTGTACATAATTTCTACAATACTGGGGTGTCTATTTCAACAGTTTGCTTTATATGCTACTGTAAATGCAGTATCTAAAACCTGACATATACAAATCTTGTATCTTACCGCTAAAGCCTGATGTTTAGAGCTAAATGTCATTTTATTTAAGAGGAACACTTCCACTAAAAATTTTCTAAAAGCATGCATCTTTTTGAAATCCATCCAGCTCACCCTCCACACATGTTGTTACTGGCACGTCCTTTTTTGGTTTGAGCTTATCGTTTCAATCGCGTGATGGTCACCTCATTTTGAAAGCTAACACTTGGTTTATTTTTAATAATTAAATCCTGTTCCAGGCTCAGAGTGTAGCGGCAGAGTCTCAGGCCAACGCTGAACTCTCTGAGCGGATCTCCAGCCTTGAGCAGGAAGTGACCCGGTGCAAAGAGGAGGCTGGGAAGGCCCAATCTGAGGTGGAACGACTTCTCGAGATCCTCAGGGAGATGGAGAATGAAAAGAATGACAAGGAGAAAAAGATTCATGAACTAGAGAGGTAAGAAAGGATGATAAATATGGTAGATTAAACAATTATCGACACTGAGCAGTTTTCTTTTAATACTTGTGTATCTCTTTCCTTTAACCTAAATCAATGGATAAATTGTGTTTATTGGTGAAATGATTGTTTATCTAAGGCTCAGTCACACAGGCCTAGAGATCGGTCCCGATGGAAAAATTTGTATTCCTCCACTGGCTGTAAGGGGCTACTGGAGTTTGCTGGCTGTGACTGTGAAATCAGTTGCTAAAGCCTCATTCATTCATTCAGGGTGTCACTGACCTGTCTCTAGGTTGTGTGAAAGACTGTGTCTCAGATTCCACTTTACCACCCATTATTTTTATTTTCTGACTGAATCTGAAGCCGATTAGAGTCATTGGTGATCTTTCCTGTAAGACGAACTCATTAGTTGTTGCAGGCTCATTCCTCTCCCTCTTTTTCTTCCCATTTCCTCCTACCATTTTCTCCTTTATTTCTTGCACCCTAATTCATCTCTCCATCCATTCCCCTTCTTATTCCCATGTTTATACACAAATATGTGTATATTCACATTGGTTCGCATTGGTGTGAGTGCATTTATGGTTTTTTTTGTGTGTGTTTGCGCTCATAACATCCCGTAACATCCCAGAAATCCTGCTGCCTCTCATCTGTGGCGTTCTCAGCAGTCGCGAAAACAGGCCCCTGCCCCGGCTGCCTCTCAGCAGCCAATGGGGGGGCTAGTATGGGACTACCTGGGCACGTGAGTGGCTGACAGCTCTGTCAGTCAGTTATTTGTCTGACCACTGCACGAAAGAAACTCACTTTGCTTGTCAGAAGAGCACTGTGATAATAACCCCCACCCATGTGGAAAAGGCTATGAAGCATTAGCCACAGGGTAAGAAGTTTGGATTTTAGATGAAAAACATGCAAAACAAATTCATAAATCTGGATTATTAGATAAAAAATAATGACCGACAGCATCTTACACATATACTTCATTCATCATAGGTTGTGTATAACACTGAAAAAGATCTTCTCTCGTCAGGTTTTCTTGTATTTGCCAGCCCTTTCCACATGGGACAGAGCTGAGTATGTTCACTAATAATCACCATCAAAGAGTTGCGGCATTGGATCACTACTTGCTGAGTTTCTCTGTTATGGTGTACTTGTACTGTTCTCTCTCCCACGTCCAGAAATTGGAGCTAGTTGTACTCTTACATATCTAGGCATGAGCACAAAGTCTTAGTCGCCTGTTACTGCAGTATGACAAGCCAAACAGCTCCCCAAAGTTTGTAAAATGAGGGCACAGTTTGGCACCGAAGTTGCTGTACAGCACCGAAACTCTTTGAGCCTCTGTTCCTGTCAATGATGCAACTCTTTCATTTAGTGGCTCTGTTTTCTCGCTTCACTTTTGCTTCACTTTCAGCAGAGGATGCTTGACTTGCAGAGTTTACCTACAAATCGTTTTCTTTTTCAGACTCTTTTTCAGATGTTTCTATCCACTTTTCCACCTTGCTGTGCAATTTTGGATTAACCTTTCTCTCAACCTTTCTTGCCTGTGTACACCATGTCTACCTCATTAGCTATTCTTATTCTGCCTTTCCTTTCTGCTTATATCTGCTTATTTCTCTGCCTGTAGCTTCTGTCTGCCTGCATGCCTCCCTAACTCTGTGTTTACCTGAATACCTGTTTGATGTTGTGCCTCTGTGTCTGTTTAGCCCCAGTACTTAAAGAAATTATATTACGGACAGCAGTTCGATATTAGTGGTTTGAGTTTTTTAAGGGTGTGTTTGGTGCATTTTTAGTTGGTGCTGTTGAATAATGGAGAATGCATTGCTCTTGTGAAATTAGAGTTCATCTTCATTGGTTAAATGGGCCAGATGGTGTCTATAGCCCGCCTGTCTTCCTCTCTCTGTATGGCTTTTTATGCCTTTGATTTCTGAACTTTCTTATGCCATCTGTCAGCGCCTACTCGCTTGCTGTCTCTTGAATCTTTTACTTCAGTTTCTTTCTTGGACAGAATCTCCACCCATCCTAACTCTAGATTCGCCTCCTTTTCTCTGTCTGTGCATTTAGCAACGTGACTGCGAGATTTATGGTTGTTAATGATTTCAGGGAGATTCACTGCATCTCTCTTTGGCCAGTAGAAACACAGGACTATTAATAATTCAGCACCGAATAACTTCAAACATGTGTGTTTTAAGTGTGTCTGTGTGATGTTTAGTCTGCCAGTAGCCACAGATGCAGATTTACAGCAGTACTAAGTTTACAGACAACATTATACAGTAACTTTATAAGCAATTAAAATTGCAGATTGGTTTTATATGGAAAGATGTTTCATTATCCCAGTAGGGTACAATAAAATAAAAGCATCTTAAAAGTGAAATTTAATATCTGGAGTTTGAAAGCTGCTCTTTGGTAAGTGGAAAAGTGTTACATTTAGACTTAGAAAAGTGTCCTTTAATACAAAATTTTAGATTAAGTATGAGTAAATTTAACTTGCTCTTAAAGTAATTGCTGTGAAGTGAAGTGTTGTACAGCAGTCATATCAGAGGATATGCAGTTCTTTGTACATCTTATCATGTAGCAGATTCATTTAGCTGTTAGGGGTGTGATGAGGGAAACTATCCATGGCTAATTTCAGTGATTAAGCCATACAATCTCTTTGATAAGATGGTGCAACAGGCTTAGAGGTACATTTTCTGTAGGTTGGAGTGCACTGCTCCTTTACTGTGGCAGTGTTGTATATACAGGTTTCCGCAAATTACTAGACATAGCTCAAAAAGGTATGTCAGGATATCCTTTTTATTACTTTTGTTTCGATTAAATATCATGTGGATTGCAGTGATAGTGGTAGCGGATTTGCCTCTTAAAACGTTAATCCTTCGATTTCATATAAAATAGTTCCACTTGTCAATTCTAAAGTTGATTTTTTTCCGTCTTGGGACAGAGCTGCTTATGCTACCCTGCTCTGACGTCATCAAGTCAGATGGTGAATGCACCAACTGACTTGTTGCAGCGGTGCCATCCTATTATTGTACCACGCTCTAATTCAGCCAGCACTTTAGAATAACCAGTTCTTTTACAAATGTTTGTAAAAAGGAGACTGCATGGCTGAAAGAATAACATTTTTGTCTTTATAGTCTACTTTTCAAAATTTGACTGGAGAAGTCTGATAACTGCCATGTTAAGGATTATTATGATGTTTCTGGTTATGGCTGCTTATATCTGATAGGACATAAATCATTGAAGTTGAAGGATAGTATTGACCATATAGGTCAAGATACCAGTGAGCTGTTTTAGCATAGCTGCTGGTCTAAACAGATAGATGGTTAAAATTAGCTTGCAGTCCCTGCTTGAGATAGCAACCTTATATTCTGTAACAAGGCTTTTGCGAAACCTTATATGTACAAATGCTGATTTTATCCTCAAGCTGCCTAAGCCTGCTGTGAATTATACGACTTTGTCTGGAGCTAACAGGTATGTCAGAGGAGAATACATTTGCCACAGGCCAACTCTTAGCTTGGCACCGGGGCTAACCTTGGGCTACAAGTGAGCAGCGGGAGCATTACTAATGAAAAGATCAGATGTGGGTTAAACAAGGGTAAGAATCAAGCCTCTCTGTTTCCCCTGTAGTGTAAATCCAGCTGCAATGGCACCAGGTTATTTATTTCAGTAACAAGGACAGTAATTGGAGCAGACTGAGTGACTTCACACTGAGGGGAAATGGGGCTGAAAATCTGCCCTGATGGCCAAAATAAAGGATTTGGATGGAAGAGTGGAAAACGTAGAGAGGACAGAAAAAGGAAAGGGAAAGAAACGTGGTGGAAGAAGAAAAACAGCGAGAAAGAACAGAATAACGAGAGGAGACGTACAGAGAAGGGAAAGAACGGGCTGCGTCGCAGGGAGAGGGAAACAGAAAACAGAACTCACGGAAAAGACAGAAATGGGAAAAGGATAAGAGAGAAATATGAGAAAACGGGAGGAGGTTTGGCGAGAAGCAGAGTGTAGACCTGAGTAGTGAGAAATTAGAGTTTATTGTTATATTCCTCAGTAATGGACAATTTGTCTCTGGCATGCTCAGTCAAAGTTCAGTTATGAGGAGTTATTGCATGGAAAACGTTTTGGGTATGCCAGTTTAGGAAATGAATTTTCTTTAAGATTTCATGTCTTAATGATTGCATGCTGGTTACCCTTTGCTTGAGATTTTGCAAATCCACAACCGGTGAACTGTTTAAGTGGCCCCAGTGGGAAGCAAAAGAAGTCATCCACAAAATCTGAACCATTGAAGAAATATTTCATAGAGAGCTTGCCCTCAGCTTCTGCTTTGATTGGCTAATTGCTCACTTTCCATGGTTTGTCATTGTGCCCTTAAATGTTTGTAGGGGTCATTTGAGTTGAGCGGGCCTCTCATAGCCCTCAGTGTTGTACTGAAAGGAGAAAAGCCTGAGTCTAACCTGTTTTTATGAGACTGTCTGCCTGCCTAACTGTTTGCTTGGTCATGCCTGTCTTCTTGTCTTAGTGTCCGCCTGCTGTCTCTCTTTGGGTAATTATGTCTCTCGGTCTGTTCTTTTGTCTCTTACGTCTTTCCTGTGCTTTGAAGATTGATCAAGCTGGCTAACCTAGCTCTCAACTCCTGTTTCCCCTCTCACCTTTCCCTCTCCTTCTCTCTCTTTCCCTTTCTTTTAACTTTCCAATGGAACGTTGTCTCCCGCTCTACTCAGTCTTGCCTCAAGGTTAGTACAGCATGCCTATTTTTCTTCCTTCGTCATTCTCCCTGTATTTCTCTCATCTCTCTCCTTTATTGTCATACTGCGTGTCCTTGCATCAAGACACTTACTTCACTCTGTCATAAACTCTGATTTTAATAATTCTCATCATATCTGTCTGTCTTTGAAGGAGGCACCTTGACTTTCACTTCACTCTTGCTGTCACATTGGTGCCGCTTTGAAGAGGAAACATTGTTTCTTCCTTTCACTTTCCATTATAACACCCTGCCAGAGTCTTCACCACACTAGCAGTTAAACTTTGATACCAGAGCTTCATTTAATAACTTCAGATTTGAGGCTACCACAGCAAACGAGCAAAATGTATCTCCATAATTAACTTGGACAGCTGTGAACTTTTGCTCAGAGGTCTTTTTATCTCTGTTGGATTTCTGTCTGTGTGGCTCTTCTAAAGAAATTACTCCACTTTTCACATGTTCTTGACACCACTACTGAAAGTCTTAAAACTTGCCTCTAATAAGTATCACACATATAATGATAAAGAACTTAAACACTGAAACGTATAAATGTTTAACTGAAACTAAAGATTTTAAACCGTAAAAAGTAAATGGAAGTAAGCAAGTGAAACACCTTGACTCTTTTTTTTAATCCATTCTGCTGGCGTGCTTGGGATCATTGTGCATGATCGAGTTTCAGCAAAGCTTTAGATAGATGTCCTCAAATTAGCCTCAAAACACTTTGGCATACAGAGGAGTTTATGTCTGGACTGGACAATGACTGGACAGTGTCATGAAACGCTTACCCTCTTAATTCCTATGCACACACTAAGGATGTACTTAGCTATTTACAGGAGAACAGAGGCCTTTGAAAACTTTCTTTTTTACGTGACTATTCATGGGGATTGTTTATCCAGCACTGGCATTAACTGGGTCAGAGAAATAGAGATTTCCACATTGGTGCTTTTTTCTCCAGAATCAAGCATAGACCATACAATAGTAGCTCTCCTAAATGCTACATTTGCTACTAGGACTGTGCGATATGACCAAAATCTCATATCCCAATATAAGAATTCTATCGTCCGATAACGATATAAATCACAAAAATGTAACATTTTCTGTAAATTCTGTGAATCTCGGGCAGCTCGTCTTGCGGGAAGTGTTTCCAGCTGCGCGTCATGTACCTGGAGTCGAGTGTTTTAACCGATGCATGAAACGATACATTTTTAGACATAAGTTGTAACAGCCGCCGTTTTCTCTGTGAGTATTTATTACACGGCGTGCTGAGGGGAAAAGCCTGTTCTAACGTTTGAGTCCAAGGTTGTTGTTTTTTTTAGCACCTGGCGGCTCTTTTTTACTTCTCATCCGTAAATAATCTGCTCTTTCACGTGATTCAGTTTATTTTCAAAAGTCTCAACAGGATCTTGAGCTTTATTGTGAAAGGTTTATGTGGAACATAAACAAGCGGACACGCGATGCTGTTACCGTCGTTGTTGCAAACGACAACGCATAAAAACAGGCGCTTGTCCGTCAGTAGTGTGGTTATATTAAATATAAGAGAAAGAGAGAACTTTAAGAAATGAATATAGCCACTACAGTGACCATCAAAACGATGAAAAAATATTGCCATAAACAGTTTATTTTGCGACACCACGAAACAAACGATAGCGTAAAATGAAACGATAGGCGTTTTTATGTCGTCATCCGATATATATCGTTATATCGAACTATTTGCTACCCATACATGATAAGAATGGTAATTGGACCACTATTTATATTGTGCTTTCCTGCTGTTACTTCACCTATTCGCACTCACATGCTTGAATTCGGTGTTTTAATCTATTCACTTTTAGTACATTTTTAACTGTTAAGAAAGCACTTCAATAGGATGCATTGTGAGCAGTTTAGGGAAACGTCAGGTGAACTGGAGGAGCAGAGACTGAACGACCTTTAAATGACAGAGAACCTGCTCTACCTTCCTTCCTCAGTCTCTGTGTACAACTCTCAATTCTCGTTCAACACAACAAAAAGAAGGAAGGCACCACCTTGTGGCACTATAACCGACTGAACTTTACGGAGGAGAGTCATCAAAGAGACAGTCCTTTGAAAAAGCAAAACAATAAAAAAAAAGTAATGCAAAAATTGGCCAATTAAAATCAACTGCTGAGGGATTTGACTGGCATATGCATCCAGTCCTACAAGCAATACTGGGGTTTGGCAGGTGACTGGCTTAAACAAATACATGGAAAATGACCCGGTCTAACACGCATCTTTTTGATTTTCCAAAACATTTAACTATCCAATTTAGAGTTTCATTGTCCAAACTTTCCAAACTTGTTTAACTTTTAAATATTCCTGTCCCCACTCAAGACGTCATAATGTAATGAGATTCCAGCATGCAGAAACCAAAATCCTGAATTCGCCTTTTTTTTTGTAAACCGACATATCAAAGTCATATTGAGATTTGTCCGACATACGCATTGTGATCAACCACATAATAACCACTTCTTCCTTCTGTTTCCTGCATAAATCTGGTGGTCTGTTTTGTGTGCTCAGCTCTGCTGTTAAGGTCTCCCCAGTACCAGCACTTTCTTTGCTCTTTCTTTCTTTTTCAACTTCTAGAGCCACTGTTCCCCCTGCCGACTTGTCAGCTTTTTCATTGCTGTTATTTTGTTTTTTTGTGATCCAACTCTTCAGGGGGAGAAAAAAAACAAAAGAAAAGACAGTACTGCCTTGGTGTCTGGTAGACGACAGAAGACATCTTTTCGTCTTCTGTCCTTTTTTGTGCTTTTTTGTTTTGTTTTTTTCCACATATTGCCTTTTTTATTTTTTTTTCACGGGTTGTTTTCATGTGGAGCTAAGGAACTCCTCATCCACTGCCAAATGTCTGACATCAAGGTTTGTGGAGCTTAAAAAGGAATTTCTTTGGTCTGTGTGTTTGTGTGTGTATCTGTTTGAGGTCCTGAGCATTGAGGTGGTGCAGGGATTTGTCAGCTAATGGCTGACAACGCGCAGACACACACACGCACACTATCACAGACCATGCACATTTTCTTCTTTTGTTGCTGTTGTTGTTTTCTCTTTCACACACTTGCACATACGCATACACACACAAGTAGGAATTTGCCTGCTAATAGGTGACAGCGATACCGTAGGGATTGCTGCTGAGAGTTATCTAATTAAAAACCCTGCAGTCACATTGAAGCCCAATCTATAACAAAATCTGTGAATTAAAAAAAAGAAAGAATTCACAGATCTGATTTTTAACTACCACTTAAATAATCCGAACTGGTCTAAGTGACTAAAAAAATATTTATTTTAATAGAATATATGGGGAGAGGTACGGTTCAGTAGCACATTGTGTTGCAAGTTTAGCCGTTTAGGAGGCAGCTGATTTTTAAAAAAACCCTCTTCTTCAAAAATCCGCCATCTTAAAATTGCTATTCTGATTAAAATAGTAAAGAAAAAACGAGAATAGCTAAAATAGCCAAAAAGACAAAAAACTGTATAATGCAATGTGTCTACATGTCTCTCCACAGAACAGAGCAAACTGTGAAATCCTAGTAGAGAAGTAGGAGAACTCAGTGTGCAACTGTAAATACATCCTAGTGTCTAGTTTAAAAAAATACAGGTACTTGATCACCTACACATTACACCTTACCAGGAGCTGCTCAGTTATGGAAGTCCATGCCATGAAGTTCCCAGGGTGCAGTTTTCGTGCAGATGTTAATCCCCGAGGTGGTTTATTGTGTCAGCAGACCACTGGCAACTTTTAGACATGGTGCGCCTCACCAACCGTGCTCTGTGACTTTACGTGGTCTGCCACTTTGTGGCTGAGTTACTAAATGCTTCCACTTTTCAATAATACCGCTTACGGTTCAAACAGTTGGAATATCTAGGAGGAAAGACATTTTCCAGTCAGAATTTCCCATCCACTCATTCCGTCAGAAATGTTTGTAAAGGCAGACTGCTGTGGCCCGATATCTTTGTCCTATAGTGTAGCTCCTCTGGTGGATGTGAGGATAGTACCTGTCATTATAAGGTACTCATAAGATAAAGATTGTCCTACGTCATTCACAAGTATGTATAGTATAGTATGAAATCTTGCATTTTGGCTTTTTCTAAATGGAGGCACCATCACTCAACCCAAACCAAATCCTTCTCTAATCAACACAAAGGCTTTCGGCTGTGTTTTTCAGCTGGATCAATGAGCTTTTTCAATCACTTAGCTTATCAACACAACATTTAACAACAGAACAAATTTAGCTAAAAATGGCCGCTTTCATTGATGTTCCGCTTGTAATCAATCAATATTTATGAATAATTACATTGTTCAATTAATTGTTTATTGTCATTTAAATTTTGTTTAAGAGCTTGTTTGTTTAAGACTCACAAGCCTATAGTACAGTTAACAGTAGATACTCAGGTAGCACTTTATAACAATGTCATACTTTTAAGCAATAGTAATGTAAAATATTGTCAACTATTTTATTCATCATTTATATATCATTACTCCTCCTTAGTATGCCATTTATAAATACTGATGTTTATCCACCCATCCATTACACCATGTACAGCTAACACTGCTACTACATCACAACTAATAGTAATTATTATAGTAGTCATAGTAAAATATCTCTATTTATAAATGGCATACTAAGGAGGCTTAATGTGACATAAATGATGAATTTGTCACTAGTGTGACATTATCATAAAGTGCTACCGATACTCAGTGTAATGTATGTTTTTCCTCATACTGTGCTTTGTAAGGTTGTTTTAGAAAAGGAATGCAGCTCTATTTCCCTTCCCTGTATGGTTATGTTTTATGCACCGAGTTAAAAGCACCGTTAAGATACAGAGCTAAATGCGAGTCGACTCATCTATAATAAAATCTCAGTTTGGATCAGTTAAGTTAATCAAAAGATGAATATGAGACTTAGAAACAGAGCGTCAGTATTTAATTCCGGGACCTCACGGTTCACCATGTTAAACAAAGACACTGCCAAGATCAACTCTGGCTCTCTGTCACATGCTTACACTGTTACTATTACCAAAACATTTTGGTTTAGATATACCCTTTAAATATGATTTATCTTCATAAGGACAGATGCGATTTCTTTCTGTTTGTATCACAGTGTTTTTACAGTTAGTTTCCAGTAACTCACACTGTGAAGGTTTGTAGACACATGCACACGGGTCTTAGCTGCCTTTACTCCTTATTTACTTCACAAATTTACTTACCTGAGGGATTTTCTAGAGTTGTTTCTCAAGTCATAAAATAACTACCTCCTTCTTTATTCCTCCAAAATGTTTTTCTACCACATCGACAGCAGGAAAGACTCAACTATTATGTTTTTGCTGTTTTTTTTTCTTCTTTTCTGTATTTTATAGTTTTTATGGGCTCAGTGAAGCAGACCAATGTTTCCTGTATTTTCAAAGGAAATACTGAATTCCAAATACTTAAAAGGAAATCCTTGATGTTAATGTTGGGCGAACTATGTGCAGTAAACATACATGAGGCCCGCGAGCATTTCTGATCAAATATTTATACAGGACTCCAAATGTAATATTAATACTACCTTAATGTGGGTCCCTGAATATCAGCAACATGCTAATGAGGGAGGTTGAAAAGTTTTTCTTTTTTTTAAGGGTTTGAGGTTTACTGAAGTTTGTGAGATTGTCTGTGTGCATGTGTGTTTTCCTTTTTCCTGCTAATTATCACCAATATTCAGTATATGATTTTTGTACAACTCTAAGGTTTAATGAAGGCTTGACTGCGTTGTACATTTGTGTTTATATGATTAGATGTGTGTGCGTGTGTATGGTCAGTGCTTGGGGATATTTTGGGTGGGGGTTGGAAGAATTAGGGAAGTTCAAAATCCTGTCAACAAGTATATCAGTGTGTGTGTATGAATGTTAACACATAATATCTATTTACCTTGTGTGTCATCGTGTTTGTTTACGTGCATTTATGTGGGAATGTTGTAAAATGGGTGCTTGTTGTTGTGTTACGCGATGCTGCGCTCACAGCTCTGTATGTACACAACTGCTTGTGGGTGCTTCAAATATTTGTGTGTGGTCCGAGCCGGAGATTTGATCTAATACAAAGCAGGTTGTGTTTGGAACACGACCCCGTGTATAACTGCGTATGTGCGTATTTTGTGTGTGTGCGGACGTGGTTTCACTGCACATTTGTATGTCGTGTTTACAGCGCTGTGGGTAGTGAGCTCTCCTGTGATTCCGCCTCCTCCTCCTTCAGCGGTTTGCAGCAGTTGTTGAAAATGATTTCAGAGGGAGGGAAAAGGAAGTATTTTACATATTAAAACAACTTGGAATGGCACTGAGCCTCCGCTGAGCCGAGGCAGAAAGTTCACCGAGCAACGAGTGAAGTGTTCTGCTTTTTACTTAAACGTGTGAAATGCAAACTACAGTTTTTTAAACAGTACATTCATATTACCCCCGGTTTGTTATTCAATACAGAGAGAGGAGAAATATAAAGAAAGAAATGAACTGACACATTTTTGTTAGATATATATACACTGGCCACTTCATTAGATACACCTTGTTTGAACTGCCTTTTGCCGTCCTTGATTTTTCATGGCATAGATTCAATAAACTGCTGACAACATTCCCCAGAGATTTTGTTTTATACTAACGTGACAGCATCACACAGTTGCTGCACATTTGTCAGCAGCACATACATGATGGTAATCTCCCAATCCACCATATCCTAAAGGTCTTCTGTTAGATTGAGATCTGATGACGGTGGAAGCCATTTGATTCTATCAACTGTATTCCCGTTTATGGTGCCTTTACCTTTAACTAACCTACCAGATAAAAGATCTACTGTACTGTGTCTGTTTTGTTTTGTTTTGTTTTGTTTTAATGAACTGCAGATTATTCAGTCAAGATTGACAGTAACTATTAGTTCCAGGCATAACTTATTTTGTTACTTTGTCTTGTCTGATAAAGAGGTTTTCAGCTGTTCTCTTATTCACAAAGGGGTCACCACAGCAGGTAGCTCCACATGGTTGATTTGGCAGATTTTTATGCTCCTGACACAACCCCAAAGACATTTGATCTTTATAAATTACATCTAAAACCATTTAGAGGGACTATAACATACAGGTGCAGCATACTTGTGAGGATGAATTTCATATTAAGTATGATTTATATTCACATGATAATCATTATAGCATAAAAGCTTGTTTTGGCTCCTTCAAGGAGTTTGGAAAGAAAGGAAAGCACTAGATATGGAAATGACAAAAGAGGGAGATTCAAGAGCTAGGGAGAGGAAGAGAATATAGAAATGGTCTATGGTCTGATGAAAGCATTTTATCCAAAGGAAAAAGTTATGTTGCATTTGGAAAGGAACCCCGAAAGGAAAGAGAAGCGGTATATTTGTTCTCCAACATTGGCTCAGTGCAAATAAATAATTGCTTTGCATGCATGTAATTATAATGCGACATGCAAAATATTGGCATGTAAGTGGGAGGAAATGGATTTTGCAAGCAAGAAAATTTCAATGAGAGAGGAGAAGAGGAGGAGGAGGATGAAGTTGGTACGGTTTGATGTGAATGTGTGATAGTTACAAATGCAAATGACCTACATGCTAAAAAGCAAGCAAAGCAAATGTTTAGCATTAGAAAAAGTGAAAAGACAGGGGACCGAGTGTTGAGTCATTAGGAAACGCCAAAAAATAAAAGTCTATTTCCACATGCGCGTACTCTCACATATGTACAGTAAATGCAGCATGAAGGTCAGAAACCTCAGAAAGCTTCCTGGAAATCCTCCAATAGGAACATTCCTGCCTGTTTATGACCTGTTACACACACATGGGCGTATAGCACAAAAAAATCATTCCCAAACATATTCATACAACTTTATCTCCCAATCATGGTGCAAAGTTAAAGGAAAAACATAGATAATGCATGCTTACTACATCTGCCTTCTGTTTAATATTTGAACCCCTAAACGCACATGAGGCACACATGCATGCTCTTTAACATACACGCACATCTTAGCACACTAATGGTTATTCAGTGAGTGCTAAACAGCCAGGTGCAGCAGCATAATGTTGGCTCTATCATTAGATTTAGTCTTTTTTATTACAACTTTACAAATTTCTCTGGACAGTTTGGAATCAGGCCTCCTGGACCTTTTAGCAAACACATAGAGGATTTTATAATACCTTCTACTGCCAATAACATTTCTCAGCCTTTCTGGCAATGATATTTGATGGATTACTCTCATTATTTTTAGCTAGTTTAAATTAGAATAGCAGCTAGTTTGTAGCTTAAAGAGACATGAAAGATGAGAACGATGAAGGAAAGGTTGCAATTGAATGCAGACTATAATGTGTGTACTACTCTATATGTAAACAAATAAACCTGAACTCATTAATTCAGACAGATGTTTCTAACTAAAGTAAACTGTGGGATCGCAGCAGTGCAGATGTGCAGAGTTAAGCTTGGAGATTTGTGGTGCACAGACTAAGGTCAAAGGTCATGTGAACCTGTTTACACCTTCGGAAACAAAGTATGCAGTTTATGGCTGGTAAAAAGGATTTACAATGAGAGCAAACGCTCTGGATTCCCCTCACTGGAGGTCTTTTTTACTGGCAGCTGCAGCCACAGATATGACGATTTATCTACAAGCCTGTAAAAACTTAGAACAGGAACACACACATATGCATAAACATTTGTACAGTGAAGGCACGCCTACTGTGCAAAATGTAAACATAAAAATGAGTCAAGGACATATATAGTATGAGAACAATGACTTTTATTGAGTTTGATCACCTTCTTTTGTGCTGGTCAGCGCTTTAGTTTTGTCTTTGTTGGACGTGTGCTGGTTTCATGGAAATGTCAGTGTGTATGCGCTGGCAAATCTATGCTTACACATTCACCCTTCTTGTTTGACTTATCTTTCATCTATGTCATGATTCAGTAGACCTTGTTAAACCTTACTGGCATTAGCTTGAGTTACTCCACATCTGTGTATGTCTGCAGCATGAAAGGTATGAAAGGTCCAGATCAAGTCAAGCTGGTGTGATAGCCGATAGTTCTGTGACACAGTCACAAAGGCTTGCAGAAAGCTTAAACAGGGATTAAACTCTTCGAACCATTCTTCTCCCAGGAGGAATTACTCTCTGCTGTTTCTCCGTCTTTCACTATCGCTCTGTCTCCTTTCATTTCCCAGATGATGATTTAGACTCTGCTTCCTGACACACGGTAATCCCCAGAGGTGTGGACTCGAGTCACATGACTTGGACTCGAGTCAGACTCGAGTCATTAATTTTATGACTTTAGAATAGAATAGAATAGAATAGAATTCAACTTTATTGTCATTGCACATGCACAGGTACAGGGCAACGAAATGCAGTTTGCATCCATCCAGAAGTGCTTAGTGATATAGATATATTACAATATATATTAGCAATAATATAGATATGTGAGTATATTACAGAAATGGGTCTATTATGGTATGTTATAATGTACACGGTATGAAGTATGTTGTGAATATTCTATAACTATAAGTATGTACAGGCTGTAGTGAGTACAAGCTATGTACAGGATATGAACAGGATATAAATATGAAAAACTATACAGAATATGAAATAAATAACTTTACAGAATCTGGGATATACAGCTATACAGAAATGGGAACTATGCAAGTTGTAAACAGTTGTAGGATTAAAAATTATCGAATGTACAGAATGATTATTTACACAGAGCTATACAGTAGTGCAGTTAAGATAAGTGAGGGTGTAGATAGTTTCTACAGAGGCTATATAAAGTGCTAGTGGTTGAGAGTGGTGGTTCACTCCATGTTATTATTGTGTGTTTGAGGGTACAGTTGTCCATTGTGGGTGTGTGTATGTTCAGTCCATGAGTTTAACGTGGGTCAGATGTCAGGAGGCAGAGTTCAGGAGTCTGACAGCTGTGGGGAAGAAGCTGTTCCGGTACCTGGTGGTCTTAGTCCGGAGGCTCCTGTGGCGCCTCCCAGAGGGCAGGAGGGTGAAGAGTCCATGTGATGGGTGACTGGGGTCTTTGATGATTTTCCCAGCCCTTTTCAGACACCGCTTCCTGTAGATGTCTTTTATGGCAGGAAGTGGTGCTCCGGCGATGCGCTGGGCAGTTTTCACGACCCTCTGCAACGCCTTCCGGTCCGAGGCAGAGCAGTTCCCGTACCAGACTGTTATACAGTTGGTCAGGATGCTCTCGATGGTGCAGCGATAGAAGTTCACCAGGATGTCTGAGGACAGGTGGTTCTTCCTCAGAGTCCTCAAGAAGAAGAGGCGCTGGTGAGCCTTCTTGACCAGCTTGGAGCAGTTGGTCGTCCAGGTGAGATCCTCGGAGATGTGGACTCCCAGGAACTTGAAGCTGCTCACACGCTCCACAGCCGTCCCCTTAATGTGGATGGGTGGATGTGGGTCAGCATTCCTCCTGTAGTCCACGATGAGCTCCTTGGTCTTCTCGGTGTTAAGCAGCAGGTTGTTTCTGTCGCACCACTCAGCCAGACGATCCACCTCCTCCCTGTAGGCGGCCTCATCGTTGTCACTGATGAGGCCAATCACCGTGGTGTCATCTGCAAACTTAATGATGGTGTTGGAACCATCAGCAGGTCTGCAGTCGTGGGTGAAGAGGGAGTAGAGGAAAGGGCTCATCACACAGCCTTGTGGTACACCGGTGTTCATTGTGATGGTAGATGAGCAGCGGTTATCCAGCCGGACATGTTGGGGGCGGTTGGTCAGGAAGTCCAGTAACCATTTGCAGATGAGGGAACTGATACCCAGGTCTGTCAGTTTCCTGATGAGTTGTGAGGGGTGGATTGTATTGAATGCTGAACTGAAGTCTATAAACAGCATTCTGGCGTAGGTGTTGTTGTTGTCCAGGTGTGAGAGGACAGAGTGCATTGCGATGGAGACTGCATCCTCTGTGCTCCTGTTCCGGCGGTATGCGAATTGGTGGGGGTCCAGGGTGGGGGGGAGACAGGATTTGAAGTGTGCTAGGACCAGTCGCTCTAAGCACTTAGTGATGATGGGGGTGAGTGCTACTGGGCGGTAATCATTGAGGCAAGATGGGTTGGAGTTTTTGGGTATCGGGACGATGGAGGTGGATTTGAAGCAGGCCGGTACCACAGCGTGGGCCAAGGACAGATTGAATATGTCTGTGAGCACTCCTGCAAGCTCCCCAGAACACGCTCTGAGAACACGCCCGGGGATGCCATCAGGGCCTGCAGCCTTGTGGACATTGATCCTGCTCAGCACCGCTCCTACATCGGTGGGGGAGAGAGTCATAGGTTGGTGGTCTGGCGTCATGTCTGCTTTGGTTGTGGTTGTGGGGTTCCCTCGCTCAAAACGAGCATAAAAGTTGTTGAGCTCGTTGAGGAAGGAGACATCAGAGGATGCGGGGGAGGGTTTGGTGGTCCTGTAGTCTGTGATGGTCTGGAGTCCTTGCCACATGCGTCGGGGGTTGGAGTTGGAGAAGTGTTCTTCTACCTTCTTTTTGTAATGGTGTTTGGCTTTTTTGATGCCCTTCTTTAGATTAGCCCTGGCTGTACTGTAGGCGTGTGCATCTCCTGACCTAAAGGCAGTGTTGCGGGCCTTCAGGAGGAGACGAACATCCCGGTTCATCCAAGGCTTCTGGTTGGGGTACATGGTGATCCGTTTCTGGGTGGTGACACTGTCTGTGGTTTTGGAGATGTAATCCAGTACAGATGAGGCGTACTGGTCCAGGTCTGTGTGGGTGAACATATTCCAGTCTGTGTTTTTAAATCTGTCCTGGAGCACTGCGTCTGTCCCCTCTGGCCACACTTTAATTGTCCTCACAGCAGGTTTCACACGTTGGATGAGTGGTGAATACCGTGGTGTGAGGAACAGGGAGAGATGGTCCGACTTGACTTGAAAAAATGTTCTAAGACTTGTGACTTGACTTGGACTTTTACACCAATGACCTGGGACTTGAATTGGACTTGAACCGGTTTACTTGAAAAGACTTGATATTTCACCCCAAATATAAAATTTAACATGCATATTATATAGAGATTGAAAATGTGACGTCATTCAGGGGTAAACCGCAAAGGATTCTGGGAACTCGTGGCAAGAGGTACTAGCGCACGCAGGCTTTCAATTGAAATCAGTCACACAGCGATAAAAAGAAACACAAAAATGTCAAGAAGCCGTTGTATTATTAACTGCAATAGCCGGTCGCATGACAGCCACGGGAAGCCGAGGGGTAAAGAGATCGGTTGTTATCGGATTACGTCGTTGAAGAGAAATTGTTCGAACCATGTTTCCGAAGTAACAAAGAGGCGACGGATGGCCTGGATTGCAGCCATTCAAAGACCAAATATAACGTCCCAGAACCCTCCAGCTCACAGGTTACTCTGCTCCAAGCATTTACACGAAGGTCAGTCTGCTGTTGTAGTTAATGCGTCATTTTCACAACATAACTGGTGATATAGGTTACAAGCAAGTCTGGCGCTGAACAGAAATTGTCGCGCTATGCTCCTTTGTTTATTGTGCATAAATAGTGAATTGTCCTGACACAATATTGCGTTTCGCTTCTGTTATTATGGTACATTGACAAAAACTATACTTTTATTCACAGGATAAAACAGGTTTTTGTATCACTAATTGCCCAGTACGATTACAGCATACAATATTATTGTCACTGCTACATTTCTGTGATGCTACCAGAAATTATTTCCCCTACTAATTAATTACCATTGAGCTCAAAGGTCCTATTAATAAACGGTTAATGAATGTGTATTTATGAAGACAATTTGTGAGACTGGTAAACTTATGATACGTACGATGGTCTTTCGTTCTACACGGTGCATTTCAAGGTCCTGCACCCATCCGTCGGTAAACTGTACCTGGGCTTGTTGCAGTGACCTGAAGTTACTAAACTTCATGAGTGTATGCACTCACTCCAAGAACCGTATGATTATAAATATGCATATAAATATGCTACGATGAGATAGCTGACTTCATCTAACTAGCAAATGTTGTCCAGGCTACGTTGGTGATGCAGTTTTTTTTAATATGTATGATATTTTTGTCATGCGATTTTAAAGCCGGTCCTACAACCGCATCCAAGAATAACATGCAGCTTATCTCAGAACTGTCGGTGAAAATTATTCTTGGAGCTAGGTTTAATTGAGCTGCATTTTAAAGAGGTGCAATTTCACAATTTGTGTATATTTTCTAAGTTCACTATTTTGTCATGTGTTGAGAAAAACACAGATTTTAAAATTACATGGTCTAATATTTACATTTAGCATAACTGCAACATTCTTTTTTCTTTTTTTTTTTTTAAAGACTCGAAAGGACTTGAAATTCAAAATTTCAGACTTGTGACTTGACTCGGACTTTTACACCAGTGACTTGAGACTCGACTCTGACTTGCCTGACATTACTTGAGACTTGACTTGAGACTTGAGGATAAAGACTTGAGACTTACTTGAGACTTGCAAAACAATGACTTGGTCCCACCTCTGGTAATCCCTCTGTGAAAAGACCCCCGTGCTTCCCACCGTGCAGAAATCAAAAATGTCATCTTGTCATTGATTCATAGCTTTTCATTGAATTTCTTTACTGATCTGATCTGTTATAGAAGCCCAAGGGAATTTTATTACTACATTGTACTGCAAAGAATCGCACAGTCTTACTGTATCACCCAGACTTCTTGCCTTTAACTGTAAACACCGGCATATTCAGGCTGTCTGTATACATGTGGGTATGATCTGGCTGAGAGAGTTTTTAAGATCTGTTAAAGTACAAAGCTGGAATTTCGTACTTTCGCCTATTTGCACCTGTTTTGAAATTACATAATTCTAAACAGCAATTTCTCAGTGTGATGCCATGAAGCTTTTCTAATTTGGGCTTTGGGTTTGTAACGACGTATGGTCAGTAATGCTACCCTTTTCAGCAAAGTATATTTTAGGTAGTCTTTATTTTAGGGGAATTAGTGCAAAAGGATGGTCTTGAACTTGTGGATCTTCAACTTACATTATCAGGATCTTAGAGACAGGTAAAGAAGTTCTTATGATTTACTACAGCCAAGCCACATTTCTGATTTTTTGTAATATCACTTAGATTTTACATTTTATTTGGACATGCTCTGGAAACTAAAGAAGCAAGCTAGCAGAACTACAGTTACACACTTGCATAAGGTTAGCTAGCTGCTATTACTAACTTTGATATGGGTGAGCACTCACTGTAGTGATCAACTGAAGCTAAGGTGGCAATAATCCTCTCTGCCTTAAGTCTTGTGACTCCCGTGTTCAGACATGTTTTTCTTAACCATGGAAATAATTGTGTCATCTCCCTCCACGGAGGAGGTTATTTGTTTTGGCAGTGTTTGCGTGCGTGTCATTTTGTCTAAAAATACGATAGTTTGCAAAGTTTTGAATGAATTCTGAGAGGACTGCTCTCACGTTAAAATTCCATCTGCCTTTCTTTCAAATTGACCCCACAATGTCAATCTTTAAAGAAAGAGAGAGAAATGGCTGCCTACTGTAGTCAGTTAGAGAACTGTTGTTGATAATATGATATAATAAGCTCAAGTTATTAATTACAAATAGATACTTATTATTCATTATCTATTTCTACATAATATTCCTGTAATCAAAATAAACTTGTCATGCAGCCCTTTGCCGGTTGTTACTACACTGCAAACATCTTAAAGGACATTTAAAAAGAATAAAGAAAACAAAGTGATATACAAATATACAAAATACAATACTACTCACTTAAAAGTAAATATGGAGTTTTGCGCTCTTGAAGAGCTTCTTGTTGATTTGTCATGAAATACCAAGAACAGGCCTCATCTGACCATGAAAAGCTTGTCAGTCAATTGTCCAATTATTTTAGAGCCTCTGAAAATGGGGCACTATGGATAAAAATGCCTCTATCCATCCATTCGCTTATCCTTTTCAGGGTCGCTGGAGCCTATCCCAGCTGTCATAGGGCGAGAGGCGGGGTACACCCTGGACAGGTCGCCAGTCTGTCGCAGGGCCAACACACAGGGACAGACAACCATTCACACTCACATTCATACCTAGTGACAATTTGGATTATCCAATTAACCTATCCCCACAAGCTGCATGTCTTTGGACGGTGGGAGGAAGCCGGAGTAGCCGGAGGGAACCCACGCAAACACGGGGAGAACATTCAAACTCCACACAGAAAGACCCCGGCCTGATGTTGGAATTGAACTCAGGACCTTCTTGCTGTGTGGCAACAGTGCTAACCACCGTGCCACCGAGCTGCAATAATGCCTCTAATTTCTAAAAATTTAATGCAGAACTTTTATAAAACCCCTTGAATTAAAGCTGAAGTTCTGTGCTTTCTGCATATTGATTGGTTGATTTAAAATCAACTGAGGTATTGTACAGAGCCCAAATTACAAATCTCATTTCTATTTTTAGCCTATTTTTTTTAGAGTGGTGACTGTGGGTTTATTTTGTATTTTTCTGTGTCTATACAGACAGATGAAGGACCAATCAAAGAAGGTGGCCAACCTGAAGCACAAGGAGCAGCTGGAAAAGAGCAGGAATGCCCAGATGATGGAAGAGGCCAAGAAGAGAGAGGACAATCTGAACGAAAGCTCGCTGCAGATAAAGGTATGCAGGGGGAGGATGAGGAAGCAGGAAGGAGGAGAAAGAGAGCTGTAGAAAGTTGGAGGGGTGAAATGAGAGGGTGAAAAAGTTTTCCCCCTTCTCGGTGTCCTTTGAATATTTTGTGCTATAACAACACTGTATCATCATAATGTGACAAGGAGCAGCCTAAGGCAATGTCAAACTTTTTCTCAAACACACACACACATGATGCAGCTTTCAGTCGGGAGTGTGTGAGAGGGATAACTGAAGAGGATAATTGACAGGGAGAGCAGATAGAAGATGGAGAGAGAAGAGGTGAGGAGATAACAAATGTGGGAAGAGGGGAAAAAGTTTGATAAAATAGGTGGAGAGGTGATTAGAGGAGGAAGAAGAGAGCTGCCAAATGAGTGCTGTGGGCTTTTAAAATGGTTCCCGGGATCTGGAAGCTACCCCACCCCCCAACTGTGCTGGGCGTGTCAGATGAACATATGTGGGGTGATTACTCTAACTTTGGTTTTCTTCATATATCTGCAGAATGTAATTTTTCTTTCAATTCACTTTTCTCTCTTTATAATTTCATCCTTTCTTCCTACCATTCCCACACTCCCCCCCCCCCCCTCCTGTCCATCTTCCTCCTCCTCCTCCACTTCCAGTAATTGTTTACCTCAGTGGCCTCTCTGATTATAGGCAGATGAAAATACTCAATGCATATGCGTATGCACCCTCTAGCTATGATTGATCTTTGGTTAAAGGAGTTCAAAAGTTGTCATTCATGTGTATGCGTGTGGTTAGGAGATGAGCTGATGGTTATGTGAGTCATTCAGACATATGAGACCGCAGTGGTTATAACCATAACTGGTGTGTGTCAGTGCTAAGTCATTATGCACAGCTCAAACAGCACTGCAGACTGTAAATGGAATCTGAGAGTAATTCAGACAATAAATTTCATTTAATACAAATAAGAAGTTTTGAATTAAAGTCCATCTCAGTCTGCATAGTTAGACACCAAGTAATGTTGGAACACTGACGACTAAGATTTTCAGCACATGTGTTGGAGATGTTCTGGAGGTTTGTTCATGGCCACTGTAATGTCCCCTCCCTCTCACCCCGTTCCCACTAGTTATTCATTCAGCTTTAATTTAACCAGCAAAGTCAGTTGGCTGGCAAGAAGAAAAATAAATCTTATTTTTGGGGAATTGGTGGGAAGTTCATGTTGTCATTTTATAAGAAACAGCTTCATGTGTGATCACAATCGTCTGAGGGAGATGGAAATCAGACTTTCTTGTTTCTGAGTCTTTTATTCTGGTTCTGCAAACATGAATGGGAGGGGGTGTCCAGGGTGTTTTAATCTAGGGGCATTCTAAGCAGCTGCTTTTACAGAAAATTCAGAGCACGTTGTAATTATATGATGGATGTCAAACAAAACCAGATGAGTTAGCCATGTCATTTACTCACACATACAAAATTACTAAAAGACATTTGTAGGTACGTTGTGATGCGAAGAAACTTCTGAGTTAAGAAAAGTTATGATGTATATTAATCGACAACCTGCCTAAAAGTGTGGTGCCCATGCAGCTCTGACCCACTGGAGAATGGATCTTTGGGTCCTGCGTGTTGTGGGGTCAGACCTCCACGGGTTCTGCTTGTTCCAATTATCCTAGGCCACATGAGCACTTCAGAGGCTTTTTTAAACCTCGCTCAAGCAATTTCTGAGCAGTTTTTGCATCATCTTTAGCCTCAGCCTCATCCCATGGGGACATGGCATTTTGACTTTTCTTGCACATCATTTAGTACGTAACAACTGCATGTTCAAAGATGAAGCTTAGCTTTTATACTTATTAGATCCAACTACTCCAAAATAGCTTGGAGAAATTAAAAACACAATCACACAGGCATCTTTGTGAGCCACAGAGATTGCTCTAAACACTCCATTTAATTTCTTTTTAATATGATTCAGTTGTTACTCTTGGCTCTGTGTGAAAGTGAGACTTTTATATGGTCATCTCGAGGCACAGTCAGAGCACTGATGCCTCATCTGCCTGCCTCTCAAATCTTGTGTTAGTGAGAAACAGCCGGTCAGAATGAAAATTAGCTTAAGGGACAGTGAAGTAGAAACAGCTTGATTTAGGCATAGGATGGCTAAAGGGTTGCACTAATTCCCAATATAAGACAAATACGATGTATTGTGAACTAATAATAATAACAAATGCAGAACATAGGTATGTGAAAATTGTGAAAATCTTAATTTTAAAGCACATATATCTGGTTTTATATATGCCCATCACTCACACATAGAATAGATTTCTATATATATATATATTCTGCATTTAACATTAAGGGTCCCCAGATGATGAATCCCACTAAGTTTAGTGACTTTATTCTCTATTCCCATCATAGCTACATTTGCAGTTTTGACTGAAAAGTTGCTGTAACTTTTTAATGGATTTGCACAAATTTGGTTCAGACGTTCACGTCTGAGACAAGATTATTTGTTCTAACTTTTGGGATCCCTTTTTTCATCTACTAATACTCTTTTCTTCCATACGTTTGCTTTGTAGGACTCTCTCCGTCAGAAGGAGGAGCGCATTGAGGAGCTGGAGGAAGCGCTGAGAGAAAGCGTTCAGATCACAGCCGAGAGGGAGGTGGTGCTCGCCCAGGAGGAGCAGGCACGCACACAGGCCGAGAAGCAAGTACGGTCTCTCTCAGTTGCTCACGCACGCATGAAACTGCATGTATAAGGACCCAAACCTTTCCTTAAACTCAACCCCTATCAGTTATTTTCTCAAACAGACACAGATGTCCTCACTTCTGAGGATTTTCCTCATTCATTCCTTTGCTTTGCGGCACATTTGGACATATGATGAAAAAACATATGGGCAAACATATTTAAAGCTACATAAAAACTCTTTTTGACATAGATAAACATCGCAGTGCCAAAAGTAGCTAATGGCAGTAGCTGTACACTTGCCAACTGAGCTCATTCAGGTGTGGCTCTGTGTGTGTGTGTGTGTGTGTGTGTGTGTGTGTGTGCGCGTGTTTGTCTCTATTTAAAGAACAGCTTGCATTTTGTCCACTTTAGCCTGCAACACACAAACAGCTTTTTCAAATGAAGCGCAAGCTGACCACTCCAATTTGTAATGTGTTTTATCTATATTGAGGCACTAAGGAAAGCTCGTACCGGTGTTAAGGGAGGCTCAGAACGGAAGGGTTTTTGGTGAATTCAACCTCAGACCACAGGGAGTGTGCATATGTGTTGTTCCCCTGGGTACCAGTGACTTAACGAGGCCATAGAGATGGGAAATGTTCCTCAGTGCCTGGATGCGTTTTGACAAGTGGGAGAAAAAAAACTGTGTGGGCTGTACGGATGAAAACTGCCCTGAGAAAACACGGTCGGCTGTAGCTGTTGGCAATACGGCTGGACTCCATTGTTATTACTCCTGCTAAATGTTGGCTGCCTGTTCTGGCTTTTACTTACCGGACTACTTCTGGACCGACATGTAAAGACGGGCATGCAAACAGATGTTTTACTTTTGAGGTATTTTGCTGACATCCTTGCCCACAGTCAATGTTAATGAGCACCAGAGCCAAACAAGTAGCAGGCAGAGAGATGGAACAGAGCAAAGACAGATCATGGGCAAAGTCAAGCAGATAGACGACACCAGCCTGGGGGACACACGATAGGTTATTATCCGGAATAGTAATTACAGGTGAAATAAGACTTAGCTCTTTCAGATCCATGTGCAAACAAGAAGTGTTGTTTTTATGTTTCAGATTCTAGTCAGGATCGGGAAGTTTTCAAAGGTGCTTAGTGCAACAGGAAAATATGTTTAAGATGATCTGCACGACAGGTTGAATTTGCCTTTTGATGTAATGATGCAACCAAGAAGAAATAGCATTCTGCATTTAGATATTTAACTCTCTGGGATTTTGTTGCAAGAAACGAACATGTGTGAATATCTGATATTCTAATTAGGAAATGTAGTTTATTGAGTTTTATTCTAAAACCATTAGCTGGAGCATGGCTCAGGTAGTTGACATTTATTTGCTTTCCCAGCAGTGTAGATGCCTTTTGTGGTGTTTGAACATTAATAAATCTTCATTTTGTATTTTACCATCATGTTATCATACTTGCCAGTCAAATACTGGCTCTTCTGTGTGTTATCCGTAAGGTCTTTTCCATTCTTTGACACACTGGCCATGGCAACATTGAATGGTAATCAACTCATCACACAAAGTAAAGAAATCTGTATTTTGTGGAACACCAGCGTGAAGTTGCCCTATGCCACGGCCCCATCCGGATCACCCGCTGTAGCAGGGTGCTAGCAGCTGCTGCTAATCAGGTGCCAATCAGCCACCTGATTAGCAGCACCAGGGGTACCAGAAGCTCAAAACAAGAGTCAATAGCAGAATAAGATGTTTGGTTTGTTTGATGGAGAAGTTTTGGGAAGTTTTCCATGGCCACAACCCACAAATACATTTTCCCCGTAGATATGGCACCAGTTAAGGGGAAATAAACAGGCTTTCCAATGGTATAAGACTTACTGCCAAGAAAATTGTTACAACAAATAAATAATCGACCAAAAACATTTCCTTAGTTTTCGTGATAAGTTTAGATACCAGCCTGCTTTTAAGGAATGTAAATGTCCACATTCAGGGGTTGGTTGGATGAATGGTGATGGGTTGAATCATCATATGTTAAAGTTTCATTGACTGCACTGATTTATTGATGTTTCTTCATTTTGGACTTGCTTTTTAGTTTTGCTTTCATTCCTTTAATCAAGATTTAAGCACTAAAAGCTGCATGGTTAGATTTAGCAAAAGATTGTGGGTTTATTATTATTATTATTATTGTTATTGTTATTATTATTTTCAGGAGAGACCTAGCCTAGAGGGCGGTAGAAGTTACAGCACAAACAAAAATTAACTCTGCATGTTTAAAAAAAACTTATATGCTGTGTTTGAGTGCGTGACAGGCGGGTCTCACTGGTGAGGAAAGCTTTTTAAAATGCCAAAACAGCAATATTTAATGGCTGTTTTTAACTGTAGGAATTTTTAAAGCCCTCAGGAACCTTACATTAGTTTTAAACAAAGCTAAGAAATTTTTTAAATTTAGCTCTTTTCAGTGCAGTCTTTTCACGAACCACAAGAAAAGCCCAAAGCAAAGTTCCTTGGCTAGATTTTGCAAAGCTAATCATCACTCATTGGTCAAACACAATCCTCACTGCTGTTATTAGTTGGCTGGACTTCGTTCACACAGTGAGGAAGCACCGAAAGCCACAAGTATTAATATTCGGTCAATGGTTTGACGTTTCATCTAAGCAGAGAGCTACAGAGAGAGATGAAGATGGTGAACAAGAAAAGCAAACACATTTTTTCTTTTTTTACAGCAGCAGCATTGCTACGTGGGAGACAGGAGTTCTTTCTTTTTAATCTTGATGTGTTTCTTTTATGATTTAATAATTCTTTTATTTAAATTTGTCTTAAAATTGAGCCCCAAAGAAAGTCCCAGAGTCCTGAGTTTAATGGTTGCCTATTTCCTGGAGCAAAAAAAAAAATTGAAAAAAAAATCGCTGCTTAATGTCTTTACTGTAATTTTGCTAAGCTATCACAGTTCATTTGGCTGGAAAAACTTCAAAATGCTGACAGCTTTAATTAGATAGAACAGAGGCCATTTAGGCCAGGACAGGGTCCTGGAGAGTGTCCTAGTGTTAAAATGCTTCAGTCGAGAAGGAAGGAGCAAAAAGCGTCAGCGTGTGGTGAATGAGTGGAGATGGCAGCCAAACACTCCTGGCAGCCCTCTCCCAACAGCACTAACTCAACCTTTCAGCACAGACATACATGCACATGTGGATGTGGCACTCGCAGACAGTGCAAGTAATATGCAAGACGCCGGACCACATACATGCATACTTATTTCTTTAAATGCACACACACAAACACGGCAGAAAGAAGTGCTAACTGCTATTTAAACAGTACGCCGGCGCTGCACAACGTTGCATTCAGCAGGAGCCAGATGGACCCAAGTTTGGTTTTGGAACTGGAAACTCGCCTCTGTCCCCACAAGTAAATTGTAAATAAATATTTTGGTGTTTCTGTTTTTTACAACTGCGTCACTGCAATTAACCTTTCACATAATAAATTATAAAATGATGACAGAGGCAGACAATTTCCTCCCTTAATGAGGCCGGCCTGTTCAAAGGCACACACACATCACTTATTATGGGGTTGGCACAAATGCGTACACACGCATATGCAAATGCAGCCAAACCAGGGACATTTATACTCGCATCTTGACTCCATATTGGGAGCCATACACACAACTTTTATGTCCAGCTATAGAGACAAAACGTGTTTGCATAGTTGTAGGTGTGTGTGTGTGTGTGTGTGTGTGTGTGTGTGTGTGTGTGTGTGTGTGTGCGCGACTGTGTGATGAACAGGGTTTTTCCGGCATAAACACCACATAAAGATATTGTTAACTTTTTCTGCAAGACATTAGTCACTACTGTATTTATGATCGCTGAAGGAAGCTGCGTTTTTGTGTGTGTGTTGTGTGTGTGTGTGTGGGTGACAGAGAAATGAGTCAACAGAATGACACACCATGTCCGTCTCTTCCGAAACCAAAGACAGACGTCCTCTTCTCCTGCTTCCCGTCTTTTATTAACCACACAATTTCAATTCTTGAACTCAGTGCACCTTCTTCTTTCATTCATACTTTCCTATGCTTAAAATAAAGGCTGAAATCACCCTTATTCACACACGGAAACACTCTCAGAACACTGAAGGGGTTGCTGTCCATTCCCAGCCAGACCTTGTCTCTCCTCGCCCCCTCCCACCATCCCCCCATCCACTAATCGTTTTTTAATGATGATCACGCTTCTCTCTCTTCCTCTCTCTTAACTCCAGGTTAGTATCATGTCCCATCTTTTCCTTCTTACCCCCAACAAACAACCCTCTTCTATTGTCCACTATCTTTCTGTCTTGTCTGAACTAGGGCTGTGCGATATGACCAAAATCTCATATCCCGATATAAGAATTCTATCGTCCTGATAACGATATAAATCACAAAAATGTAACATTTTCTGTAAATTCTTTGAGTTTGAGTCTAAGGTTTATTTTTTAGCACCTGGCGGCTCTTTTTTACTTCTCATCCGTAAATAATCTGCTCTTTCACGTGATTCAGATTATTTTAAAAACTCTCAACAGGATCTTGAGCTTTATTGTGAAAGGTTTATGTGGAACATAAACAAGCGGACACGCGATGGCGTTACCGTCGTTGTTGCTAACCACAACCCATAAAAACAGGCGCTTGTCCGTCAGTAGTGTGGTTATATTACATATAAGAGAAAGAGAGAACTTTAAGAAATGAATATAGCCACTACAGTGACCATCAAAACGATGAGAAAATATTGCCGTAAACAGTTTATTTTGCGACACCACGAAACAAACGATAGCGTAAAATGAAACGATAGATGTTTTTATATCGTCATCCGATATATATCGTTATATCGAACAGCCCTAGTCTGAACTGTATTTCATGTTGCTGCCTGTCAGTGTCTTCCTTCTTGTGCATTTTCCTCTGTCTGGTTGCTTCTCTTTCATCAGCTTAGCATTTGCTTATTTTGCATTTTTCCTCCCTTTCTTTTGACATCTCTCACCACAAACAATCACTTTTCTTTGCTTCCTTCTTTTTCTTCCTTCGGCTTCCTTGATTTGTCTTTGCGCCTATCTTTTCATTACCCTTTGTATTCTCCGCCTTTCCTCTAGCAATTCCTTTTACATCCTTATGTCCGTCTCCACCTCCTTCACTGTTGTCATTCCCGCTTCTCACATCTCTTTCTCTGTTATTTTGTATGCAGCTCTCTCACATTCCAATGCATGAGTTCATCACAAGCGGATTTAGGTGGTCAAAGGTAACAAACAATCATCCCATACCTTGCTTGTCTGCTTTTTACATTTGTTCATCTTTTAATTTTAATTTTTTTTATTATATTTCCTTAATTTTTTACAGTAAGTTGTAAATAATTAAAAAAAAAAAAAAAAGCCATTTAACAAAAGCTTTTATTGGATCTGTTCATTTTGATCAGTTAACAGATGCAACTTTGATGGAAAGTGAAAAAAGTAGAATTGTATTGATAAGACTTTGATTTGTTAATTGGTAGAAATGTTTTGGGGCATGCATACGGTACACTATGAATTAGTTTTCTTTTTTCAGTGGCCTTATATGGGTTTGGATATAAAGAGACATATTTCAGTCAGGGCCACTTCAGTCAAAAGAAGTTTGTCATTTCCTTCTAATGTGGGGGAATTATGTTGTACTGGCATACGTGGAAAGCCATTTAGGCATAATGCAGGGAATGGATTGGGAGGGAATCTTTAAGAGTGTCAGCTGAGCCTTCAGCTGCTGAAGGTGCGTCAGCTAATGTGCTGGGACTGCAGCTGAGCTTGACTTTGTGGCCTGCCTGAACTAACACTATGCCTTTTCTTTTTTCTCTGTTTTTCTGTTTTTTTGTCTCAGTTCCCGTCTTATTTTTCCGTTCTCATTCCATCACCAGTGTGTTCTTAATTGCAAATTAAATCTTAATGTACTTATGCAAAGCTTTTCACTACAAGTCCTTCATACTACAAACCAGAAACACTATCACAAACCTGCACATCGATGACACATACAGCCTTTAAGTCTGTATCTTTCCCAAGGACAGGAATAAAACCACAGACTTTGATTACCTTTGTTTCGATCTCCTGAGCCTGACACCGGTGTACACAAATGTATCACAATATTAATGAGAAAACAACAGAGAACAACTTTTTGAACTCTGCCTTTCTGCATCACCGTCAGTGCTCTGGAGAGAGACGAAAGGAGAGAATGAGCCAGAAATTAAGATCATAGTGGTGGTGGAGAAGATGCTGAATCCCATTATAAATATCAGTCATAACACGCATTTCTTTATGGTGACTTGTTTGCAGAAATGTTTGAGACATCTTTCTTTACAAGCTAATCTGACGTTCAGAATCCATGTATGCAACCTAAACCATTCATACACATCTACAAATAAACATCTGTAGCCGAAACAGGCACGTTCATTCATCTTGTGAAAGCAACACTTTGTTTGGCTGTCTGTGTGTATGCGTGGCTCCATAGATTTAGTAAAGATATCCAAACATGTAAAAATCGGATGTGTATACATAACATGGTAATCCAAATAAAACTAAGGGGAAATAAGAAGAGAAGATCTCAATGTCTTTGTGGTTCAGGTCAGAAGAACTTCTTCCACATGGCATGTAATATTGTCTGAGCTCAGCAGTGTTTAAAGTACTACCCAGGGTGCCGTATCTGACTGTAAAGCTGTAAGTTGTGTTTTGCAAAATAAATAAATATGTTATTAAATTACAATCTCAGTATAAAGCAGGGACTGCACATTAATTTGGCTGTAAGGTCTCAGCGACAATGCTTCAAGTTCACCGTTTGTCTTTAAGCATTCAGAAAAACAGCGATGCAAGACGAATTTATGCTAATTTAAAACTTTAGAGGTGTGTAGTATATAACTAGGAAAGGAAAGAAAAAGGTTTCCAAAGAGAAAATGTGTGTGCTTGTGTGTGTGTAGTGGTTATGTCATTGAGAGAAATCCACACTGACCTCACTCACATTAAACTGACAAACTGATATATGCCCAGTGAGAGAGTGGGACACAGAATATGTATCAGAGAAGAGCGGGAGAAAGAGAAACAACTGAGACAGGGGAAGGAAAACAAGGAGGAGGAAAATCAACACACAGTAGGTCACATATGCACCGTAATAGACGACACGCTCGCAGACATAAAGACTAATATGTGCAAAAAAAAAAAAAAAAAAAGGAAAGGCGAGGGAAAAAAAATGAGCCAAAATATTTACACTGTGTTAACTTGTATGTGTCAGGTGGAGGACCTGCTGGTTGCTATGGAGAAGGTGAAACAGGAACTGGAGGTGATGAAAGCCAAGCTGTCATCAACTCAACTCTCACTGGCTGAGAAGGAAGGTCACCTGACTTCGCTGCGGGCCGAGAGGCGGAAGCACCTGGAAGAGGTCCTGGAGATGAAGTAAGAAGAAGTCTTTCTCTCCATCTAACTGAAAAAAATTTAAGCTGTTACATTTGGTTACATTTCGTGTTTCTGTCCTTTCACGCGGCGTACGTAAACGTGCACAATGCCTCATAAAATCTATGTTCATTCAGTTTCATTCATTTACGTTTTCAGCCGTCTCATGTGGCTGCGTTATAGTTTCATCAAAACAGCAAAAAATAACAATATAATGGAAAAATAGTTAATTTCCCTCTAAAACTGTAAAAATGTGACCACAACATGAATGAATGGCGAAAATGATTGTGTGGATATTTCTCAGCTTGCACCACCTTATCACATTGTTAAAAATGTCTAAATACATTGTTGTCCCATTGAGCTTTTAAGGCATATTTTACAGTGTGCTCTCCAATCATGTCCCTGATCTTGAAAAGCGATGAAAGAGTTCGAAATATTGTCCATCCATCCATCTGCTTCCGCTTATCCTTTTCAGGAGAGAACCAATCGCACTTACATTCACTCCCACATTCACACCTATGGGCAATTTAGTGTTTCCAATTAACCTATCCCCACTAACTGCATGTCTTTGGACTGTGGGAGGAAGCCGGAGTACCTGGGGAGAACCCACGCGAACATGGGGAGAACATGGGGAGACCCCGGCCTGATGGTGGAATTGAACTCAGGACCTTCTTGCCACCGTGCTGCCCCCCATTGGGTTCATTTAAATTTATATTAATTCTTTTACATGAACATACTCTGCATGGCTTTAGTTTCTGTGCGGGTTAGTGCTCCTATCTACTTGGTGGTGTGCCGACTGCCATCCACTGTTGGCAACACACTGACCAGAACCTCATACAAACTCTGAGTATAAATCATTTACCCAGTGAAATGTAAAGTCTTAGTATGCTTTGTGGGAAGCCAGACTGGGAAACCTGCTGCTTTTAGACATATCTCAACATTTTAAAATATTTTTTGGACTACATCGTTATTTAATAAAAGCGTGGGTGATGTCTCAAATGTCCTAGAAAATATTGATTGCTGTATCATACGTCAATATCTGGTCTGAAAATACAATTCCTAGAGATGTGATTTGTGGTACATTTTGCACACAGCCGTGCTATGTTATTCTCTTTAATGCAGAGGTTAACGTGAAAAGGCTGCATTCAGTTTTAGTTTAACAGTATAAAGTTTCCAAAGTTTCTCATTTATTCTCACTGCTTAGAATTTAAATACAGAACAATCAACTCTTGATATCTCCAGGGGTCTCTTCTGCTGCTTCAGTTTCTATGACTGGTCACATTGACATGATCTTCACCCGGCACCTCATTAACTCTCTCCTCTTATTCCTCCCCCTCTTTCTTCTTTTATCTTCTCTCTCTTTCTCTCCACACTTTAAAATGATATACTTAAGTACTGTGATAATGCAATAACCATGTACCGCTATAAAGCTCTCGTAATATGATTGATTACATTAACAGACACCTACACAGTCTAACTCAAGGTACGGTTTAATAGATGGGTTTGTAGCTTAAATGCAGCAAAGAGGAGTCCCTTCTGCTATTTTATATCCTCACTGAGACCTTACAACAAGGTCCAGTTTAGTGGAACAGTGCACTGGGCTGAAAGAGATGCCAAAGAGACTGTCAGCATGCCCTGTCTATTTAAACAGATTGTGGGACAGTCAACTGTTGGATCATGGGAAATGAGGGCTTCCATTGTGATTTAGTTTTCCTGAACTCCAAGTTTGCATTTTTATTTTTGTTCTTTTTTAGGGAGACAGTGTGTGTGTGTAAGTCTGTGCATGTCCATTCACAGTCCAGGTGAGCAGAGTTACGGACCGTTTTATTGGTGTAGCAATGACTCGTGTGATTATTGCAGGCGTCAGTGAATCAGAATGTGTGGTGTTGTGTTTGCATGAAATTGCGTCTGTGTGTGCGCGCACGTGTGCAAGCGCACTCTTGATTGATTTACCGATGTCAAGCCCTGTCTAGCATTTCTTTTATACATACAATGACTTCATGATGAATATTTACGTAACAGGCACAGACGTGAATAGACACACACACACATGCTTCTTATATCCTGTACACAGAGTTACAAACAGAGAACACACAAACACATATTAACGTCATATAAACACACACATACACGCTGACCACCCCATAAGTATAGAGTACCAGGAGTTTTTCACGGTTCAGAATCGTACTTCTGGGCATGACTACACACAGCAGTAACAGCATGATGACTGACTGCTGAAAGTTAAAAAAAGAAGTTTCCATTTTACTTGTTCAACGGTAAAAAACAAACAAACAAAAAGAATTTCCAAAAGTTTATTCTGTTCATCTGGACGTAGCGTTTTGTGGGAGAAATGTTTCGTCACTCATCCAAGTGACTTCTTCAGTCTCAGCTGACTGCAGGTTTCCCCAATCTCATAAACAGTACATTTCCATAATGACTGAAACCAGCCCAGTGAAGGAACAATGGGCTGGGAGGTCAGTTCCTTAATCTTAATTATGCAAATTCTCATGACCATTGATCAACAACCACTGACCAAAGCCCACTGATCAATGGCCTTGGGTCCCATTCACAGAGAGTTGGGGAATGGCTGCAATCACAGCATTGTAAGATGGCGAAAGATGTACCCTTAGGCCCCCTCCTCGATTCAGAGATGGTCTTTCCCTTTTCACGTAAATGGCCTCCTTGACTCTGCGCTCAAACCAGCGTTCCTCCCTGTCCAAGATGTGTACATCCTCATCCTTGAAAGAGTGCAGAGCCTCGGTCTTAAAGGTGCACCCTGTTTATGTATTTTCGGTAAACCATACAGACTTGGTGTAGACTCCCCTGGGTATAGCCTGCGGTATGAGGTCCGGTCAATAGGCTTGTCTTGTTCTAACTGCTTCAGACAGTCTATCGCCCTCTTCCTGTAGCCACTTCCTGGGTCTCGTTTCAGGGGCTCATAAGTATTTTCATCACTGAGTAGTGACAAAATTTTCTCATGATAGTCTTTCTGGTTTAGCAATACTGTGCACCTCCCCTTGTCTGCCGGAAGGATGATAATGTTGTTGTCATCACTAAGTGATGTGAGTGCCTTCCTCTCCTCCATGGTGATGTTGGATGCTGGGGGCTTTGCATTGCTGAGACAGGCCGAAACTTTCGTCCGTAGTTGTTCTGCTTCCACTTCTGCAATATTGTTGTTACGAATTGCTGTTTCTGTGGCTGTGATCAGCTCCACCAAACGCTACGTCCAGATGAACAGAATCAACTTTTGGAGATTTACTTACCTGAATGACTGAGCATGCATCAAGACAACAAAAAGAATTACTGTTAATCAGAGGCTTTAAAGATAAAGATTCCTTTATTTTTGCTATAATATAGGGAAAATCCTTTCTTCCAAAATCCAATGCTCACTTTTGAAATTCACCAGGTTATTGAGACCAGGGATGTCCAACTCATTATACATCGTGAACCACATGCAACCCACTTTGATCTTAAGTGAGCCGGACCAAAGAAACTCGCCTTTCCATCACTATAAGGACGTTTAACTGCGCATTAATTACCTTTTGTGAAAAAAATGAAATTTCTATTGTAGAAAAACAGGAACTTTTCTGTCATGTTTTTTTTTTATTATTCGATTTTTATTAGTAGAAAAAGTTGGCACACATGTACCAGAAAAACATCACAGCTGAGGAGGGGGAACTTCAATACAAATTGCCAGCCAGATTTTAAAAGAAAGAGCTGGCAAGATCATAAGTAATGGCACCGTCACATTTCCCCTTTAACGTAAGTCTGACATATAACCTATGGATATATTTGTATTAAATACTGTCCAGTGTATCAGTATAGGAATTTTTTGCTGCAGCAGCCACAAGAATCCATTATCGGTCAGACTCTAATTAACAATCTCAAGCAGCCAGTTTAGTCTGTGCATCATTTAACATCCCTCTCCTACCAGCTGAATGTATGTGTGAATGCGTGTATAAATATAGCATGATTCCCATGATTAAGCTCCTGTCGCCATTTTGTTCCAGTTTGCAACCTGAACTGTGAGGTGACTGCGTGTTTCCATACACAGATCAAACCTACTCTACATTAAACCAAATATTTACTCTGCTGATAACCTCTGCTGTTTCTGGAGCAGATAAATAAAGTTCAGTGTGACGAATCAGTGAATTATACATTCATTATGTGTCTGCAAATAATGACTCCCCCCCCCCCCCTCTTTTTTTCCCTCTTGCCCTTGACCTCAATCTTTAACACATATTCTAACTCAGCAGTGAGTTTTACTATTAATGTTTCTTTGTGTTGTTTCCACACATAAGAAACGTCAAGACAAATTTATAATTATCATCAAACTCTTCTTTTTGGTGTAGAATTTTCCTAACAATGAAACATTATGTTTGTATAACATACTGATAGATCAACAAGTCCTATTTTAATTAATAAAACGTCAGACAGACGTCTTTACATTTATCTCCTTCAAAAATACTGATTATAGTTGGCACAGTAGTATGCACTGGGCTGTAGTTTGTTTGTCTTTTGGCTGAGTCTACTGTTTTCAGTTGGTATCTGTTTTGGAGCAACCTTATCAAATCTCTAAAAACCCTCCATGAATTGCCTTCAGGGGCTTATGTAATTTATTTGAGTATCCAACAACGCTGGATTTTAGAGCTCTTATATTTTTCATGCCGTTGCAGGTCTCTCCACACATTTGGGATAATGCATATCTGTGTCTGTTCCTCCTTAGTGAAAAATTTAGACATTTCAGGTAGCTGGTACTTGCCTCTCAGTGAGTTATGCCCATGACGCCATTGCTCATATTTTTCACAAGACATTAGAGTACGGTCAGCAAACACGTCATTTGTTTCTAGCTTTCTCCCACACGTGAAACATGAGATGTTTAAGGTGGCGGCGTCCCTTGTGTTCATATATCTCAATGTATTGCACATGAAGCTGTCTCTGCGCACACAGGCCGCTCTAACTCTTGGGGGTTTGATGTCTGATTTGCTGCCCAGTTTTACATCGGTGTAAGGTTTAATGTTGCTGTAAGACATGATATATGATACAGCATGTTTCAGTGGTTTCTTGGGCAAACACACACAAACACTCACTCCCATGCGGCAACATATACCAAATACAGCTGAGCGAATGTACATACTGACGTTCTGTCTCGCTCTCTCACCTTCTCTTGTTTCCTCCCTCCACACACACACACACCGATGTGAAGTTGTGAGGCTTTAAGTCTATCTTTGTGCTGTAGTTCTCAGCAGCTGGTACTATATGTCTTTACAGACTTTAATGCACACACACACAAGTACAAATACACAAAAAGAGCCACGCACATCTGCCCTGCAGGGTTCCAACACGTGACTTATTTTCTTCGGGGTTTATGCACATGCTCATTTTCTTCCAGTCTCCTTTGGGTTGATGTGCATGCGCGCTGTCATGTGTTTCTATAGTTTGGCATATGCAGGTGTGTTTGTGCGACTGTGTGTCGCAGCCAGCTGCAGGAATGTGCTGACAGTGTGTGCGTAACAGCAGGGTGTCAGGTCTGAAATCTCAATCTAAATGAATTAAAACCTATTTTGCTTTCTGCTGTTCAGCTTAACTGACATTTAACACACATCCCTCGCTCTGTCTTTCCCTCATTTCTATTCATCAGTTTCATATAAAGTCAAACACACACATCCGTGTCCATCTTTTATGGTTGCTGTATGTGTTGGGACAGTTTCTAGCTCCCAGTAAGCTAGAAACCCAGTACATGTGATGTGTTTGGTAATGTTTCAGTTGATGCAGCTGTTTTCGTTGTCCAAGACGAAGAGACAGTCAATCCAGCAGAACCATAACTTTAACATCTCCATCAGGACTCGATGGATGGAAGTCATCTCAAAAAGAGGTTCTTTTCCTTAAAAGGCTTTACAGTATGGACAGCAACACCCTTTATGCCTTTATTTTTCACAGGAAAAAGTCTGCCAAGAAAACCTTTAATGCGAGGCTGTAATTTTACGATTTTTACTGTGATGACGAGTTGCTACATATTTCACCCCTTAACTCATTCAGCATGATAAGACCAGATTCTGTCAACACAGAAACACCCAGATTACAGTTAAACATGCCAAAGCAGTTGAACTTCTCATTCATCCATGCATTTTCTTGACTGCTTATCCAATGGGAGTTGCGGTGGAGATGAAGCCTCTCTTTGTTGACACTGAGCAAGAAGCAGAATACAATGTGGACAGGTCGCAAGGGCTACCACAAAAAGATAGACAACCACATACTAACAACTGTGGTCAATTTAGAAGCAACAGTTTACCCAAGGCCCAGAGGAAGCCTACGCAGGCACAAGAAAAGCATGTAAACTCGTGCAGGTTTCAGTCATCCAGGTCATGGTAGTCATGAGTGCTGAGAAAATAAAGCAGCTGGGCTTCTTTAAGTCCCCGAAGGTGTATTAGCCACATCCAAGAGGCTTTTTTTGTCACGGTCTGGCTGGGGCAGACCGTATGTGTTGCAGAGGAGGACTCAAACGCAGACCAAAACGTGGTGTGGATTAACAAAACAAGCCGTTTATTGAGGTTAGCAACGAGGGTACAAAATAATAGGGCATCGGTGAAAACTAAACAATAACCTAAACTGGGTGAACTAATAACAAAACATGAAAAAGCTTAACCATAGTGAACTGACATGGGTACCTGGGGATGAGACATGGATGAGCAGACGACCTGACAATGGCATGCAGAAAACAAAGGGCTTAAATACATACATGAGGTGATCAGGGGAGGTGGAGACACATGGGGGAAACAGCTGACAGACATAAACCTAATGACAGGACCAGGAGAGGAAAGCTAAATACAATAAACAAAGAACACATGACATTGTCAGAATAAAACAGGAAATACTAAAACTAAAACATGACAACACAACTTAACAGACCTAATATGTGATGAATAAATACAAAACCCCAAAACATAGAAAACCCAGGAACAATAACTGCCTAAACTAAAGGCAGATAGGAAATAACACAAACTAAATCACATAACAAAATGAGACAAATACAAACATGAACTCAGAGCGCTGGGTCAGAGACCCAGCCTGTGACAGAGCCCCCCCCTCAAGGGCGGATTCCAGACGCCCAAAACCTCGAAAAACAAAACCAAAAACAACCCACCAAGGGCGGGCGGTGGGGGTCCAGGACGGAGGGCCAGAAACAAGGCCAAAAAAACCAAAATGTCCATCAAAATCACAGGAGCACAGGGAACAGTTCATGACTCCTCAGGGGGCCGACCCGGAGGGTGACGGTCCAGAAAATCATAGTTCATGTGATCAGGGGGCCGGCCCGGAGGCCGACGGCACAGAAGTCCATGGTTGAACAGTTCCGGGGGCCGTCCGTGCGGACGGCAATGGTGGCGACATGGAAACCGTTCAGGGGGCCGACCGTGCGGACGGCAACGGCGTAGAAACAGTTCAGGTGGCCGACCGTGTGGACGGCAACGGCGTAGAAACAGTTCAGGTGGCCGACCTCGACGGCGGTGACGTCCAGCAAGTGGCCGAAGATTCCCAGGTGCAGAGCGAGGCTTGGGCGGCGGCATAACAGCCGTAGGACCAGGCGACGCTGAAGCAGAGGCTGGACCAGGCGTAGCAGAGGCCGGACCAGGCGAGGCAGAAGCAGAAGCCGAGGAAGACTCGGATGAGGCCGAACCAGGCGAGGCAGAAGCTGAGGCCGGACCAGGTGAGGCAGAAGCAGGAGCAGAGGCCGAAGCCGGACCAGGCGTAGATGAAGACTCTGACGAAGCCGGACCAGGCGTAGATGAAGACTCTGACGAAGCCGCACCAGGCGAAGACGAAGGCTCTGACGAAGCCGCACCAGGCGAAGACGAAGGCTCTGACGAAGCCGGACCAGGCGTAGACGAAGACTCTGACGAAGCCGGACCAGACCAGGCGAAGACGAAGACTCTGACGAAGCCGGACCAGGCGAAGCACAGGCCGGACCAGGCGTAGCACAGGCCGGACCAGGCGTAGCACAGGCCGGACCAGGCGAAGACGAAGGCTCTGATGAAGCCGCACCAGGCGAAGACGAAGGCTCTGATGAAGCCGCACCAGGCGAAGACGAAGGCTCTGATGAAGCCGCACCAGGCGAAGGCGAAGCACAGGCTGGAGCCGCAGCAGGCGAAGCACAGGCTGGAGCCGCAGCAGGCGAAGCACAGGCTGGAGCTGCAGCAGGCGAAACAGAAGCAGAATCTGAAGGTGGCTGGACGGGCTCCTCGGGCCCCCCAGCTGACGTGGCTTGAGGCTGGACGGGCTCCTCGGGCCCTCCAGCTGACGTGGCTTGAGGCTGGACGGGCTCCTCGGGCCCTCCAGCTGACGTGGCTTGAGGCTGGTGCGGTTCTCCTGAACCCCCAGCTGACGTGGCATGAGGCTGGTGCGGTTCTCCTGAACCCCCAGCTGACGTCGCATGAGGCTGGACGGGCTCCTCGGGCCCCCCAGCTGACGTGGCATGAGGCTGGACGGGCTCCTCGGGCCCTCCAGCAGACGAGGCATGAGGCTGGACGGGCTCCTCGGGCCCTCCAGCAGAAGCAGTGGCAGGACCAGTAGGTGCCGAGACTACTGGCTGAACAAAAGGCTGAGCAGGTGATTGAGCAAATAACTGAGCTGAACAATGGGGAGCTGGCTGAGCTGCACAGTGGGCTAAGGGCTGAGCTAACGGAAACACAGGAAAATGAACTATTGACTGGGCTGCTAACAGAGCTAATGACTGAGCTATAGACTGAAAAGCATGCAGTAGTGATGGTGGTGTTGGTTGCGGACTGAATTCTCCTGAGCCTTCAGTAGAAACAGGAACGGGTGCAGGCACCTGCTGGACACTAGCCACTCCCACCCGAGGAGTAGGTACGGGTGCGGAGACGGGCTGTATCCTGGCTGACCTCACCCTGGGGACCGGCATGGGTGCAGGGGTGGACTGGTTCACAGCCCCCCTCACCCCGGAAGCCGGGACAGGCACCGGCAACGGCTGGGCAACTGCCCTTCCCACCCGAGGAGCTGGTACGGGTGCAGAAACGGACAGAGCCTCAGCTGGCCTGGAAACCAGAGCAGGGACCAGCTGGGCCTCAGACTCCCTCACCCGAGGAACTGGTACGGGTGCAGGGGTACGCTGGGCCCGAGCTGCCCTGGCAGCAGAAACACGAACAGGCAAAGGAGCAGGCTCAGAAAAAACAGTCTTAGAAACGGCAGGCTTAGGGTTAATATGTATTGGGTCGACAAAAACAGACCTAGCAAAAATGAATCCGCCGTCCACTTCATGTTTAGCAGTCTTAGTATTAGCAGTCCTTGGGTTAACGGTCTTAGAGTGAGCTGACTTGGGGATGATTGAACCAGACTTAACAAAACCTGAACTGAGTGTTGTAGACCTGGTAGAAGTGTTAACAGTTTTTCCTTTAACCGCATGTGCAGACTTAAGCGAGCGGGAATTGTCTTTCATCCCTCCCTGCGTAGAGGGAGTAAAACAAAACCGATCCTCCCAGTCCACGTCGTCATCCATAAGGGAAATTCCCCATGGATCGGAAGTGAGCCGATTGTTGTTAATGTCAGACGGGACGTGAGAATAAAAGTCATTTTCACTCACCACCGTGAGCTGCTCAGCGATGTCTGGTTTATGGCGGCGTGCGCGCCGCTTCCTGCGAACAGAGGAAGCTGGCGGAGCGAGCGACTGAGCCCCTGGTGCACAGAATGGTGACACCGAGGCTGGAGCGTGAGTGCCTGAAGCCACACGGAGGACTCCCACCTGAAGCGAGCGAGGCTTAGATGCAGGCAGCGCAACAGGCGGGGACTTTCGGCAGCTCTTGGGACCTCCGAGAGCTAGCCGAGTCCCGTGGAAAATGCGCTCGTAGTCGGGGGTACGCCACGGCTTCCAGCGGAGCTCCTCCTCCAGCTGGGCGAAGGCTGCCTCCTGACGCTCGTAAAGCTCGCGGTCTGCTGAGTCCATAGTGGTCAGGTCGTACTGTCACGGTCTGGCTGGGGCAGACCGTATGTGTTGCAGAGGAGGACTCAAACGCAGACCAAAACGTGGTGTGGATTAACAAAACAAGCCGTTTATTGAGGTTAGCAACGAGGGTACAAAATAATAGGGCATCGGTGAAAACTAAACAATAACCTAAACTGGGTGAACTAATAACAAAACATGAAAAAGCTTAACCATAGTGAACTGACATGGGTACCTGGGGATGAGACATGGATGAGCAGACGACCTGACAATGGCATGCAGAAAACAAAGGGCTTAAATACATACATGAGGTGATCAGGGGAGGTGGAGACACATGGGGGAAACAGCTGACAGACATAAACCTAATGACAGGACCAGGAGAGGAAAGCTAAATACAATAAACAAAGAACACATGACATTGTCAGAATAAAACAGGAAATACTAAAACTAAAACATGACAACACAACTTAACAGACCTAATATGTGATGAATAAATACAAAACCCCAAAACATAGAAAACCCAGGAACAATAACTGCCTAAACTAAAGGCAGATAGGAAATAACACAAACTAAATCACATAACAAAATGAGACAAATACAAACATGAACTCAGAGCGCTGGGTCAGAGACCCAGCCTGTGACATTTTTGATGATGGAGATTGGATCATCTCTGATGGAGAATCACTGGGACTTCACCTCTTGTGGTTGTCCCCCTGGAGGTGGTCCTGAGCGTCAATGACCCACTATTAATCATATAATGAACAAAAATGTGGGTCATTACCATCACTGGGGCCAAGGTGTGATACCTCTAAGCCCCACACCACCATCATGTGAGTTCTCGTCACCATCAGTTGTTTTAGAGCTCAAGAAGCCTCTTGGATGAGACGCGAAACATCTTTACAGACCTCCAGTTGCTGTCTTTTGAAGGACTCGACAAAAAAATGGAAGCTGCTACAGCAAAGACTCGGCCAATCAACAGGCTCAGCCACAGAACCTTGTTGCTGTCATGTGACAGCGATAACCACCATGTTGTGCTGGAAATCTGACACGGTTTGTGTCAAATCCACTTTTTATCAGATTAAATATTCTCAAATTTAAAGATTTGGTTGACCTCAGAACTGCACAAACAATGTACAAAGCAGCAAATAAATCTTCACATCACAACATTCAGAACTTGTTCCAAAAAAGACCAAATACTCATGACCTGAGAGGAATCCTTATGTTCAGCAAGCCTCTAGTAAGGACAAATGTAAATATGACAGCATTACAGTCAGAGGAGTTAGTGTGTGGAACACCTGTACAGATGAAATCAAGAAAAGTACATCAATACAAAAATTCACACAATTGTTCAAAAAGAATAAATTGCATGAATATAGGAAATCTTCCTCTCAGTGACTGAGTTGTCTCATTGTGTCCTCATTTTTTATAGATCAAGGGCAGAGTAACCCAAGCTTAAGTGTTCATTAAGGTGTTTGTCACACAAATATAAAATAAGCTCAGAGATTAAGCGGGTGTTAAACACAGCGTGATTAGTTTATGTAAAAATGTAGTTTGTTGTTGTTCTGGTTTACGTGCTGAAAATGGTTTTATTTGTGTATGTTCAACGTGTTAGACTTGTACATAGTTAAACATATATTGATCAAATAATGTTGAATCCTGGATATGGATTTGTAAGCAATGAAATTTGAAATAAGGGGGTAGAAACAGGAAAACTTCATCCTACTCCTTTTCGAGCACACACATTCTGTAGACATAGATATATACACGAAAACTTAATGATTTTTAAGTTGTTTTTTTCTCTTGTTATTTCAATTATATTTGCATGTTCAAAATAAAATTCTGTCCGTCCGTCCGTCCGTCCGTCCGTCCGTCCGTCTGTCTGTCTGTCTGTCTATCTTCAGTAGTGACCACATTTTCATATGACATTTCCATTCCAACAGAACTGGGTTTGTTGAGGTGTAAACTCTGGTTTCTTAATTCTGAGATTTTGGGTTCTAATTATGTTGCTCTCATAAAGGGCTAGAACACGATACATCATGGTATAATGATTAAAGCGTACACATGTCTCCATGATTGTTTTCTCCTCCTAGACGACTGGTATCTATAAATATCATTTCTTTTCTTGAAATCAAAAGCCTTGGTTTTTTATTTAAATTATTTTATAATGTGTCAAATGTTAATTTACCTAATTAAAAAGTGATAAGAGGAGAGGAGATGTGCAGGAGAGAACGAGGGGCTCACAGAGGAAGCAGCGGAAAAGACAGTAAAGAGGTCAGGGCAGGAAGTATAAGTCGCTTTAGGGGGGAAGGAGTAAGAGGATAAATTAAATGAAAGAAAGAAAAGCAGAAAATGTCTTTTTGGCAGAGAGAAAAGGAGAAAGACAGCTGTCCTACAACAACTTACAACATATCCAACAAAACTGCATGATATCCCAAAGAAATGATATTCCCTTCATCTCTGTCTGCCTTCCATCTTCCGTTCATCCATCAATCTTTGAGATGACACTTTATGGTTAATGTCCCCTCCTTTTACTTTCATGCCCTACCTTTATGCACAACTTTATGTCAACTAATTTATTGATCATATTTTTACCAGACAAGAAAAATTCACTTAACATTTTATGAACCTCAGAAATCATCTGTTGCACCAAATGTTGTAAACAGGTCATCAGAAAAAAAAAACACTGAAGAAACTCAAAGAAGAGAAGAAATCAGGGCGACGATGCACGACGTCAAGGTTTTCAGCAACAGGCAAACAAAGTCACTGGCAGCACTGGCAGTTATTTCCTTTCTGCAGAGAAAGACGCAGAACATTTTAGTTATTTAATCTGTGTGTGGGATGCTGCCTCGGGTTGAGAAAGTAGTGATAATCTCGTATTAGGAGGTGATTCACTGAGAATTTTTTTCCTTCAAATTCCCAGCAACACCAAACTCCATCTGGATATGATAGACCTGGATCTCCTGTGCGCACAACAGACTGGACAGATTTTAACCCACTAAGATGAAGCTTTTTAGTAGATTGAGAGTCCGTTTGAGGAAAAAAAATATCACATTTGTCTTTTTCACTTGTGCACACAAAGACTAGATTTTGAGCCTCGTGTACAATTAGGCCATAAAGAAAGTCTGCAGACACACGAAGCGGCTTCGCTGTCTTCAGTCTCCTGCAGTGAGAACCTTGGCCGATGCCTCAAGGTGAATGCTATAAATTCAATTTATTTCTCCTTAGCTGCTCTGTTCTCTGTTTTATCTCCCTACCAGACTCCTTCTCCTTCCCCCTGCGCCCTTTCCGCCATCCCTCCCTTCATTCCTGTCGTCCCTCCTTTACTTCATCTTTCAACCTGAAATAACTTCTCTCAGTCCATTCCATCCTCCTTTTTTGTCTCCTCCCTTGCATCCTCCCTTCCACTTTTCTTCATCTCTTTCCATTCATCTCTCCATTGCCATCCCTTCTTTTAAGCCTACACCTGTCTGGCAAAGTCATTATTGCCTGATTTCTGTTTGGCAAGCTGTATATCTCCCACCGTCCGTGTCTTCACCGTTGTCACTACATACTGAAACTAATCGATGACGTGTCGGGCTCTCTTTTTGCGCTTTTGCGTGTGTGTGTAGTCGAAGATCTCATTTTCGAAGGCTCTGTCAATGGAATGACATCTCTGCTTTTTACAGCTGTCACTAACAATATGGCTGCATGTGTAAGACACGCGCACACACACACACACACACACACACACACACACACACACACACACACACACACACAGTCGTTTACAAAAAAAAAGAAAGACAGCAAGACTGCTGAGAAGCTCCCAGAGGAATGCTTGGAGATGTATACAAACACATACGCACAGACACATAAAAATACATCCTCCCACACGAATGCATGTACACATGATGCTCGTGGCAGCACACCAAGCACAGAGATGCGCTTTGATCCCCTCAGACAGCAATGAGATTAATCCACAGTGTGCCAAAGCAAGTCTGTGTTTGTGTGTGTGTGTGTGTGTGTGTGTAACAGACATGTTCAGAGCTTAGTATGACAAAAAGGGGCACGCAGTTTTGACACTTAGTCTTACAAGCTCAAATCAGGGCGCCACGCTTTATGTCTCGCTCTCTTTTCTCCACTTTTTTGTGCGCTCTGTATTTCCCTTTTGTCTTTCGCTCTGGCTCTCTGCCTCTGTTCTGATGCTTTTTTACTTTTTGTAGGAATCTGAAACATTTGAATCGGTAAACTAGAGACAATAAAAGACACGCTTCACTCAGAAGTTGTGTTCTTTTGTTTTTGTTTTTATTTGATTTTCTAAAAACAAAAGAATCCTTGTAAACCAGTGAATGTTTACTTTCATGTCGCTGGCATCATGTACGCTTTGTTACTACATTTTTTCGGACATGTAGCCCAATTCTTTGAATTAAACTCAGTTGGGGGGGGGGGGTTATATTTATAACAGGGAGATTACAGCTAAAAGAAACAAGTGGAGAGGAAAAACAGATAAAGGAAAAAAGGATGCGGCAAAACCTAAAGTTGCCTCTTTTCCTCAGGCTGATTACAGGTTGCGTGTGCCAGGCCATCAAACAGATCATTAAACAGCAATTAAAGAGAGAGAGGGAGTGATGAAGAGAGAAAACGTATCGAAAAACAGAAAACAAAACGTGGATTCTTTCAAAGCCTCTGATTGTATGTTGGAAGTGCCAGACGATTTCATTTCTATTCTGGGAATAATAAAAGTGCAGTATAAGACCGGCAGAGGAGAACCGAACAAACCAGTGACAAACCAGTCAGCTTCAGATGAAGCTAAAAATTGACCAAAATAGTTTGATGATTCAACTTTGTAATCAGGGTTAAACTATAGGTATAATGAATATTTGTAATGTAATGATAACATTTTCTTTTCAGACTTTTCCCTCCTTTTTGGCAAAGCTGGCTCGCAGTAAAGTGATTGTTAACTGAAATAAAATGATGGAAATGGGAACAATGGGTTATATTTCAAAGTGAAATAGCTTTAATCATTGTTTGAGTTTTGCCTTTTCTTAGTTTTGTGAGCAAGATTCACATTGAAAGATGATAAAAAAAATTTTTAAATTTGATTCTAATGTAAAGAAATAGCAGCTGTGTTTAGTGTTGCGCCACATAAATCTAAAAATAGCGTTTTTGCTTCTGTAGAAAGTAAAGTTCAGTCACAAATATGAAGTATTAGCCTCTACATGTTATATATACTGTTGTCAAACTAAATAGACACATTAATTCACTGTAGTTCACTGTAATGAGCACAGTTTTTTGTCTACTAAACCAAAACATCAGCAATGTTGTAGCTGAGAAACAAAGTGATGCATTCTTGTCACTGGCTGGCTTTTTTTGCACAAATTAATGAGAATTGAAATCCACTGAGAAATCATGGAGGCTCTTAAACAGTCATAACCAGGAAAACAGTCAGTCTCCTTTCACTAACCAATGCTCTAAAACAGGGGTCTGAAAATCGAATGAGCTGTGGGCCACTGCTGGCGCTGTCATCTCATTGGAGGGCCACTTTAGTGTTCAAGTAGTACAAAAAACAAACAAACAAGAAAACACCCACAAATATTTCTGAAAATGTAGTAGGTAGTAGTAGTTTTTTTTTTTCCAATTTCAAATATTGTATAATAAGAAAAAGCTGCAAATGTATAATTATAATTTTATATAGTGCTATCATTTTTTCGTATTTAACAAATTAAAGAATGCAGACATAAGTGTGCACATTTTTCACTGCTAGTTAAAATAGTTTTCTTTACAAAGAATTCTCACTGCATTAATTATCTTATGGCCCTGAGTGAGCTGTTTAGGAAAAGGGACTTCACTAAAACAGGGATGACAGTGTAGTAACCATCATGTGATGTTGATTAGGCAGCATGGATGCTATCTTTAGAAAATGAAGATCAATATCAAAATCAATAAAATTGCCCATAATCGTGCTGATGAATGAAGATAGGCACCATGAAATGAAGGGCAAAGGTTTGATGCAAAACAAAAAAAGAACAGCCATGTGTGTGTTTTTGTGCACGGTGCGCCACAAGAGAGTTTAATGTGCCACACGGCCGGCGTTCGAGCTCTACAGCCAGTGATGGAGTTTAACTGAATGCTTGTTACGCTCTAATTACAACATGGGTTGTCTGCTGAAGGGCAGGCTCCCTCTGTGTGCAGCAGGTGTCAGCTCAGTCGTCACTTGTCTGTAAATATCTATGAATGTCGGCGTGATTTGAAGATCAGGGTATTTTGGTTTTTAAGGTGTTATTAGAAGATGAGTATTCTAAGTGTGGTCTATTGGCCAATGACCACCTCTGATAGCACATTATGTTGCCCATAAAGTACTGTAATATATTTAGCCCAAGCATAGTTGATGTAGTGAAATGGCAAAGAAAAAGTACACAGACAATTACATCAAGGGTCAGGAAATGTATCAGTCTTCTCACTAACGATTCAAAATCTTCAAACCAGTCCAAAGAGGACAATTAGCAACATTAACCACCCGCCTCTGAACAATAAAGTGTTCGACATGCACATTTTTCCTGTAAAGCCCTCCATCACAAGCTAGCTTCCAGAAGTGGTTGTCATTCATCAAACCTTCGAGAGCCATGGATTAGAAGATGTGAAAGTTGCATCCAACCTCCGTCTACTTCCCCTTAATCCACTGACACGCAGTAGCGTTGTATGACGGCGATAAAGATCAGCCGAAAGATTTCAGTTACTCTTACGTAGTCATAAGATAAATTGCACTTCAGTGATCATGTGGGACTCACAGGTGTCCATTACTTTCACTGGTTAATATGGCAGGAGTGAGTTTGTGCTGACAGATTGTAAGCAGATGTCTTGGTCTCAGTAGCTAAGCATAGAAATGGATTTACTGTAAAGAACCACAGTGAGCACAAAGCTGCAGCTTTGTCACACTTCTTTGTGTGTTTCTGTGTGTGTGTGTGTGTGTGTGTGTGTGTGTGTGTGTGTGTGTGGTCTCATGGGAAGAGCAAACTCCCGCACACCATAGATAATGCATTTTTACACTTTTCTTATTAGTCACAGTGTGTGTTTTTAAGTGTGTGTGTGCGAGCGTCTGAGCGACAGACAAAGAGAAAGAGAGGTGAGGGAGCGGGAGAAGTTTTTTTAGAGGGAAAAAAGGGAGCGAGAAAAAGGGGGGAATATGTCAAGAACAGATCCTCATTCTGTCATGCAGTAGTCCCACCTGCCCTTCTCTCCGTCTTGCTCTCTCTTCCCCTCTTACTTCCTTTGTCTCTCTACCTCCCTTTCCTGTGTCTGCTTCCCTGCCTCTCCTTCTTCACGTCTCTTTGATTTGTTTTCCCTCCAAATCCTCCAGTTATTTTATTCCCTTCCCTGTCAATGCTGTGTATGTATGTGTGTGTGTGTGTGTGTGTGTGTGTGTGAGTGTGTTTGCCATCTCGCTGTCTTTTTTTTTAAGCCTCTCTGATGTACAACAGCTCCTTGAGGGGAGCTTTTCTCTCCCTCTCAAACACTCAAGCACACACACACACAGATATCCTATGCACCAGCTTTAACCTATTTCCCTAACACTTGCCTCAGATGGTCTCTCATCCCGTCTTCTCTCTCCATGCTAAATTATTCATGTCCAGCATCTCTGACCCACTTCCATTATAGTTTAAGACACAGACTCTGCTCTCAAAAAGTTCTTGCCCAAAAAATCGGGCTACTTTAATCTAGGCAGCGTCAGTCAAACATAAAACAAAGTCTCTACCAAATCAGGCTCTGGCTGCTGTGCTGACGGCAAGCGGATCATTTTTTCACTCATTATTATTTTTCTCAGTTTTTATAGGCTTGATAAAAACGTATGTTTTCCAGATCAGTAAACAGGATTTGGATTTTGGCATTGAATTAAAGCTTCGAGGCCATTCTCAGCTGTAATTCCCGATAATCATTTTATCATTCTTCTGCCTTTTCAGCATAGCGTTATCCCTTTGATGTGTTTATTGCAGCCCTAGAGAACTGTTTCAAAGTTTTGATCGCACATTACCACGTCGGTAGGTGTCGATAATTTTCCCTAATAACCTCAGTTGTATAATGTGGTGAAGTGAAACTTTGTGTTGGCCCTTCTGCAGGAGAGCGCTACAGTAAATAGTTTACTATAAACCAGAGATTTATTGGCTTAACTTTGATGGTCCACACATGGCAGGCCAGTAATAACAAATGTTTCATAAAACCTGCTCCGATGTGTGCGTTCGTTGCACTGTGTTTTCTCTTGTAGGGTTATAAAGCAGAGTGTTTGTGTTTGGGAGTTTGTGTAGTGTACTGCAGTGCAGTCTAAGAGCAGAGGGCAAAGTGGAGCAAAGGCTTGCGTTACAGGAACTATTAACTCCATGTCAGATATAAATCTGGCTGTATATATTTAATGTATGGTGTGTGTGTGTGTGTGTGTGTGTGTGTGTGTGTGTGTGTGTGTAAGAGAGAGAGGCTGAGAAAGTGAGGGAGCTGGGCTTGAAGCAGATGAGTTGTCTACTTGCTGGTTGTCCGCCGCAGGACAGAAGTTGTCAGCTGGGAGAGAAATACTACCCACTCAGGAGACCCAGAAACTGTGTGTGTGTGTGTGTGTGTGTGTGTGTGTGTGTGTGTGTGTGTGTGTGTGAGAGAGAGAGAGAGAGAGAAAGAGGAGAAATCTATTAATTTTACATCCTCACGTACAATTAGATTATGCACAGTCATGAGCAGCAGAACCAACCAAAGAGATGTGCTTATGCATGCGAGGATTGTCGGAAACAGAGCTAAAAGCGTATCAGCAAAGGTTTAAAAAACAAAAACGAGGAAGTCTTTTTTTTCCTTTCTCTATCGCAGATTTCTCCAATCAACATCTTAGCACTACCTCTGTTTCTGTGTGTCTGTTTGCACAATATGTGTGAGTTCACGTGTTGTTAGCCACAACTGACAGACAGCTTTATTCTTCTCATTTCTACTTTGCACTCTCCTCTTTGTAAAAAATTATCTTTTAGCTGACATTAAACAAAAATATCACAGCCAATCTTTTGCCCCTTCGCTGCTTCCCTGTTTCTTCCTCATGCACAAACAGCCCATTCTCACTCCCGAGGCGTAACATGCCGACGTTTTGTCACGTCCCGCGGTGTTCCTGAGGAACGCGAAAGGAGACCTTTGGCGTTGTATTCCAGCCCTAAACCTAACCTTATCCCTAGGCCTAACCATAACCTTTTTCCTGACCTTAACCAGGACTGTAATGATGTTAAATAGCGTGTTTCTAAGCGATTTGAAGAAAAAGAGCGAACATGTGTAGATTGAGTCCATACGGTTCTCATATTTCCTCATTTTTCCGAGGTCGTCATTTAGGAACGTGGTGGGTAGCCGAAAACGTAATATGTTGACGATTTGTCACCTAGCGTAAAATTTTACGCTTTGGGAGTGAGAACGGGTTGGCACAAAAGAGAAAAAGCAGGAAACTGGATTTTTTTATCATTAGTTAATGGTATACCTGTTCACACAATTTCCAAATTTCATGTGTCAATTTTTCTCTAAAGTCACCTTCAAGCTAAGTTGGTAAGGTCTGAAATTTTTTTAACCCTGGAGAACCAATGGGGTCGGCTCTGACCCCATTGGTTCTCCAGGGTTAATTTATGTTCTTCAGTGTGATGTGTCTAAGTGTGATCTAAGCCTATCCAATTAGTACCTTATACGTGTCTGTTAAAAACAAAATATCCATAGCACTTGATTGTCTTAATTCCTTATCCAATACAGGATCACAGGGAAGCTGGAGCCTACCCCAGTAGGATATAGCCTGTTCACGTCAGCAGTCTATTACAGGGCTAAAACAGAGAGACAGGCTACCATTCACATCTACAGCAAGTTTATAATCACCAGTCAACCTAACATGTGTGTTGTTGGACTGCTGGAGTACCCGGGGACAACATACAAAACTACACACAGAAAGGCGCCCCAGTCTTTTTCAGTAGCCACTGTCACCTCATAGCAAGATGGTCCTGGGTTCAAACTACCTACAAGCAGGACCTTGCTGTGAAACTACACTGTTCACCACTGCAGTGCCCTCTTTTTACAGCAGGGCTCAAAATGAGCACATTTACACATTTTATGCCCTGACACATAGACCACAATAAGGAAAATTTGAGAAAAAGAACACCTGATAAAGGTTTGATCATATATTTCTTTTTCCCCAGACAAATTTGTATCGAAGCTGAAGTAAGAAGTTGAAGTTTTATAGCAATGCTGTCGACTTTAGTTTGCCAGCTTTTGCTCTAGTTTATCTGGAGCATCTAAATTGGTTCCTTTGGCCTGATCGACTCATCTTATTGGTTGGTTAGATAAAAAACCAAAAAAAGCTCCGTTCTATGCAATGCAGTTGGATATATTTTAAGGCATCTCTTCAGCCTATAAAACAGAAACCAGCTCACAAATTTGTAATTCTCTAACTTCTTTCATCTTCTGATAAAGCAGCTCAGAAGTGGCATGGGCAGATCTACAGGGTTAATGGAGAGCAGACACAGTCCTTTAACTGCTACATAAATTCTATAAATAATAAGAATTATCTCAGTTTGTGGAGATTGGAATGAGTTTGATTTTCTTTGTTTCGCTGTTTTCAAAACTTTCCTGTCTGCTTTTGTTTAAAGAGAACCAAAGCACTGATGGTTAACGTGATTATAGAGTGTAATTAACATATTTTTCCGAATCCCCAGTCGCCAGCTAAGTGAATTTGCTGTTTTTGCTTACCTCGAAACTCACTTATTTCTCAACACTGGTCAAGTAGGGGTCGAGCTGGTTTTGCGGGGAGTACTATGCACCAGGGGGAGAAAAAACTAAAAACTATATCAAAGTTTAAGTGCGATTAAAAAGTCTTAACAATTCATGAATATTGTTTTTTTTTTTTTAAGAAAACGTCCCATCACAGTGCTTGACACGCACCGCGTAATACAGGGGTTAACTCGGGCGTCCCGCAAGCAGCCTCGAGGGTAACCAGAGCAGACAGTGTCACAGAAAACAATGGAGAGCTTTTTTGTTCAGTCGGAAACAGAGAACAGAGAACAGGGATTATTTCTAAAATAGCTCTGTGTTTGTCTTTGAAAGAGACTGGCCAGTATCACACTGCACTGAATCTACTTTACAGACACAGGGGCACACACACATACACACACTTCAGTCATATAGACACTAATGCAAGGAATAAGGCTTTGAATACACACAGAGAGCCTGTGAGCATGCACATACACCCTTACACAAAATACCAATGCAGTAGTATAGGCACAAACACACATATACACATGGCAGATTGCATTAAAGGGCAACAGCATGAAGAGATAATGCAGCGTACATGGGAAGCTGCTTTAGTGTGTGTGTAGAAAAATGCGAGCGATCTAAGACCAGGCATTAGGGTTTGTGATAAAGTGAGGGGCCTTAAGTGGTTTTAGAAAGGAGAGAGCCCCTGTGTGTGTTTGTGTGTGTGTTGGGGCTGGGGTCAGGTGCCTGGTGCATTTGTGTATATCTGCTTACTGTCTGCCTTGTCGCCACAGCGATGACATCATGGCACACGACCGCCAAATGACGGAAAGAATTCCTCCAGTCTTCTTTACAGACAGAGAGATAGCACGAGTGGTGAAGGATGAGGGAAAGGAAATGATGGAAACGAGAGCTGCAGTGTGGGTGGGGAGTACTGATAGAGAATAAGTGAGAGAAATTTTAGATGGAAACTTGTTAATAACTTGTAAAAAGCTTAAATGAAAACATATGGACTGTTTGTAGGACTGGAATCTTTAGTCAGCATTTCCTGGCCAATGAATTACACCGATAGTTGACAATTCCCAACAGTTTACATCCCTTTATGATAAGAAGGCTGTCCAATATAGCGAGGTGGTGGATAAGGGTGGTGGTCATTGTCACAAGCAACCTCAATCTGGTTGCAAAGCCTGCATGCCATCACGCAGCTGCAGTTGTTGGAGTAATAAATATATTTTCCTACTCCAGCCTGTCTTGCATATATCATGTATTTAATTTTTTCCCATTGTTATATGTCTCTAACTTTAACCATGATTTATTTTCCATGACCATAAATTTACACATAAAATTATATTGAAGTGACCACTAGCAAATGTTTTTTGAGAAGACAGTAAATCAGTTCCTGGACTAGACCGAAGCTCTTTGGCACTGAAAGCTACTGTCGGGATTTACAGAGTGAAAAGGTAGTGATGGAAAGGTGTGGACAGAAGTTATTTTTGTGGCTTGTGTTTGTGAGAGTTTCAGGCTAAATCTGGGGAGAGGGGATTTAGGTGAATTATACGTCATCATCTGCAGTAAGAAATATTGATAAAGTGTGTAAGTGTATGTGTGTGTGTATACAATTCCTGATGGTGTAAAAGAAAAAACAATAAGAAAACATAGAAGTAGAGCAAATGTAGGCTACCAGTCAGATTCAGGTTTATGGTATTCTATAAATGTGACATCTACTTTGTGCATCTCCTTACTGTTCATGCTGTCTTATAAATTTCGTCAATGGAATACACGTTCCCCTGTAGACTCCATTTACCTTGCCCTCACTGACCTCAGTGAATTTCAGATATTCCTTCTGTGAGCAGAATGGACATTGCAATTATGAGGTTTTTTTGGTTTTTTTTAGCAGCAGTTGCTATTTACTTCCTCCACTGACACCTGCAATTTCTACCACAGAAAACATCTCATTCTTCTGCCTCTCTGTGGTCTGCGCTGTCATGTTTTTTTCCCCCAAGAAAACATAAATACAGCTCCTACGTTATATTTGTCCGAGTACAAGTTCCAAGCTGTGTCATCATTTTGCACATTAGTAGATGAGCCCCAGAACTTTCCATTGAAATCTGTGCTTTTTTTGTTTCCAGTTACAGTCTCACCCTCATTTTTTTCTGCTTAGTAAATCTGATCCCTTGTCTGGCGATAGGATGTGGGGGGAAAAACGGGCAGGTGGACCAGTATGTGTGAATTTACGATGACAACTCAGTAAACTTATCATTGGAATAGTTTTTAGTGTTTTTCAGTGTTTCTCATGTCATGTGGAAAAGAAAGTAATCATGGGACCAGACTAACCAGACTTTACTGGTAGGAATTTAAGAATCTAAGTAACAGCCAGGTGCTCCTAATCAAATGCACTTCATTAATCAATTAACAGCAAATGCCAGCACCTCTATACAAGCATTCGTTTTGGCAATTTGCTGATCTGGAGCATTTAGGAGTATATTAATACAATTGCAGGAGTGGACGTCCCAGCAAATTCACCCCAAGGTCAGACCGTGCAATGCTCAGACGAACTGCAGAAAAAACCCAAAAGCTACATCTCAGACTTTACTGGCCTCAGTTAGCATGTTAAATGTTGAAGTTCATAACGGTACAATTAAAGAAAAGAATGAACAAATATGCTTAGAAAGTTTCCAAGAGATCTTCACTCTAAAACCCTTCACTCTAAAATGTTTACACCAGAGAACTTCCGGAACAATGTTCTTTGGACAGATGTGACCAAAGTGCAGATGATTGGCCATAATGCACAGCATCACATTTAGCAAATACCAAACACAGTGTATCAGCACAAACACTTGATATTAAATGGGGGTGGACGGGTGATGATTTAGGCTTGTTTGGTCACCTTGCAGTCACTGAGTCAGCTATGAACTCCTCTGTATTTCAAAGTATCCTCAGTTGTGTCAAATGAGAGGCCAGCTGTCCAAAGCTTGGCCTGTTAAGGTGCTTCAGCAAGCTAATGAATTATGGGATGGAGCTTATTCCATCCAACAATAATCTTTCAGGAATCTAGCTGTGAGAATATTATTAAGTTGTCTCATCAGCATGTTATATATGATGTTATTTCAATGGCAAATCTTTTTTGGTTCACCCACTGCACCATCACAGCAGTGATATTGAAATAAATAACAAGGAATGTGTTTTTCTGATACAGTGCTTTTGTTGGCTTAACAGACAGAGAAAAGAGCTCATCAACACAAAATCCTATGACAGATACCGTGTGTATATATACACTACTGCCAACACAACGTCAAGTAGTCACTGAGACGTTTAGTGTAAAATTACCATAGGATTTAATCCAAAAGGTGTATTCCAAAATGGAAAACTTAGAGTATTAAAGAACTAACCTCTTTAACAAGATATTATTCTTTGTTAGCAGACCTTCCTCCATCCTGTTGCTTCGGAAAGACTTGAAAGGGGAGTTACAGATCTAAGGCTGCACGTCCACTGGGACCCTTTCCTCCACAATGTGCTGGCTCCGTTGTCTTTGTTATTTTTAATGATAAGGACAGATTGCCAACAGTGGCGAGAGCGTGCTATGTTTTAAGTGCCCCTTCACAGTAGAATCATCCAAAGATTCGGCAAAAGAGTGCTGCACTCGAAACAGTTGTCTTTAACAATTACATAGCAATAGCAGTAGCCACAACCATCAGTTGTCATAAGCATGTGCTTAGCTGGGAATGTCAAGCATAGAGAGTGTGTTTCTCTGTGTGTGTGTGTGTGTGTGTGTGTGTGTGTGTGTGTGTGTGTGTGTGTGTGTGTGTGTGTGTGTGTGTGTGTGTGTGTGTGTGTGTGTGTGTCAGACGGAGAAGAAGGGAGAGCCACAGAGAGGCCCAGAATGAGACAAGTGCATCTGGAATAAATATCATTTTATCACCAGGGGTTTATAAGCGCCTTGTGCTGGCAGGTAACCCTCAGATATGGTATAAAACTAGACGCACTGTTAGCTTTAACAAGAGTAATGTTCCATTAGCCTCTCTGCATACGTGTGAGTCAGAATCTGTGTACCGGTGTTTGTATAAAAGGAAAGGGGAAAGACTGTGAGACTGTTCCAGTGTCTCACAGTCTGGAATGAAAAAGTCCATGTGCTAATGTTTGTATAAAAAGTATTTAATTGATTGGCTCACAGACGAAGAAAAAGACCATTCTTAGTAATAGCAAGGAAAAGTATTTCATAGAGTTAAAGACGCTTATTTTTTTGATTGCATGATGCGTAGTGTGGTATAAAAACCTTAAACTCCTAGGACCTGGCATCCACATATGTGGATATCACATTTTGGGTTGTCTAGACCAAAATACTAAATATTGCTATACTTACGAGGACGTTATACTACCACTGTTCTATCGAAATTTAAAGCGAGTGTCCTCATATGTGCATCTAATTTTTCTCAGAAACAAAAATCAGGTTAAAAAAAACCAAAAAACATAATTCTTTGTTTTTACATTCATCAGGCCCCAATCAGCCCAAATAGCAAAGAGAAATTAAAAATACATGCCATGAAAGAGTGCGGGTCTTAGGAGGATAAAGAAAAGCAATACATTAATGTTTAACTGGCATAAATGGGACTAAATATCAATCTCATATAGTTCACTGATTGCTCTTTATTTTAAATTTCATATCATAATAAGAATTTTAGTTATTTCTAATATCAGCAGGTCTTCTCATGGCTCATAAGATAAAATGAAACACTAATACATGCAAATGACATTTTTACTTACTGAGTTATCAGTAAATATGCTGCAAATAATTAAGGCATCAAACATATCCAAATGATATTTGTCCCTAGTTTGTAGTGTTTGATCTTCACCTGTAGGTCTTTGATCTCCCTCCCTCCCTCTATCACTAAAAACAAGAAAAAACCCCAAAATATTCAAATAACTCATTTTATTATTAAACACTGGGATACCTGACAGCACCTAATTTGGCCAGGAAATTAATCTACCGACCCATGTCCCAGCTTCCCCTGTCAGTTTAGATGCATGATAGGACATTTGTACACTGACAGTTTGGTCCATGAGGTTGACCAAAGAATCTGTGGGTCTTCACACAGTCTAAACATGTAATCTGTCTTCATTTAGACACCCTCATCACTGCATTCCTTGTTGCACCGCTGTATCTCTCTGTGTGTATGTGACAGGGTGAGAGGGAGGGTTTAATTGCGTGTTGAGTAAAGAGAAAAAGCGCTCAGAAATGGAATCTAAAAAATGCTAATAAATTATACCTCTGTCTGCATCAGCGTGGATTTCTGTGCTTTGGCTCAAACATTATGAACACCTCTGCCAAATATGCTGTTACTTTTTCACGTGTTGCCAAAAAAGCTCTGAACTGCTAAACGATGGACTCTATAAGACCACTAAAGGTGCCCTGTGGAATCTGGAAAAAGCTGGAGCTGCCGTTTTCTAGCACATCCCTCAGAAAACCAATTACCAATTTCACTTCAAGTCTAATACAGGGAGTGCAGAATTATTAGGCAAATGAGTATTTTGTCCACTTCATCCTCTTCATGCATGTTGTCTTACTCCAAGCTGTATAGGCTCAAAAGCCTACTACCAATTAAGCATATTAGGTGATGTGCATCGCTGTAATGAGAAGGGGTGTGGTCTAATGACATCAACAGCCTATATCAGGTGTGCATAATTATTAGGCAACGTCCTTTCCTTTGGCAAAATGGGTCAAAAGAAGGACTTGACAGGCTCAGAAAAGTCAAAAATAGTGAGATATCTTGCAGAGGGATGCAGCAGTCTCAAAATTGCAAAGCTTCTGAAGCGTGATCATCGAACAATCAAGCGTTTCATTCAAAATAGTCAACAGGGTCGCAAGAAGCGTGTGGAAAAACCAAGGCGCAAGATAACTGCCCATGAACTGAGAAAAGTCAAGCGTGCAGCTGCCAAGATGCCACTTGCCACCAGTTTGGCCATATTTCAGAGCTGCAACATCACTGGAGTGCCCAAAAGCACAAGGTGTGCAATATTCAGAGACATGGCCAAGGTAAGAAAGGCTGAAAGACGACCACCACTGAACAAGACACACAAGCTGAAACGTCAAGACTGGGCCAAGAAATATCTCAAGACTGATTTGTCTAAGGTTTTATGGACTGATGAAATGAGAGTGAGTCTTGATGGGCTAGATGGGTGGGCCCGTGGCTGGATTGGTAAAGGGCAGAGAGCTCCAGTCCGACTCAGACGCCAGCAAGGTGGAGGTGGAGTACTGGTTTGGGCTGGTATCATCAAAGATGAGCTTGTGGGGCCTTTTCGGGTTGGGGATGGAGTCAAGCTCAACTCCCAGTCCTACTGCCAGTTCCTGGAAGACACCTTCTTCAAGCAGTGGTACAGGAAGAAGTCTGCATCCTTCAAGAAAAACTTGAGTGTCCTTGCAAAGAAAGGTGGCTATATTGGTCGCTGATTTGTTTTTGTTTTGTTTTTGAATGCCAGAAATGTATATTTGTGAATGTGGAGATGTTATATTGGTGTCACTGGTAAAAATAAATAATTGAAATGGGTATATATTTGTTTTTTGTTAAGTTGCCTAATAATTATGCACAGTAATAGTCACCTGCACACACAGATATCCCCCTAAAATAGCTAAAACTAAAAACTACTTCCAAAAACATTCAGCTTTGATATTAATGAGTTTTTGGGTTCATTGAGAACATGGTTGTTGTTCAATAATAAAATTATTCCTCAAAAATACAACTTGCCTAATAATTCCGCACTCCCTGTATATCCAAACCCTTGACATTTTTTGCCTAATTCGTGAGTTGTTGATGCATTCTGGGTTCTTCTTTTTGAGTTTACTTTAACATTTAAATGTCTTAAAACTGTATTTGCAAAAAGACACTTTTACAAAAAGTAAAGTGAAAAGTGAATGTGTTCCACTTTTTACATGTTTTTTTTTTTTTTTGCAACGTTGCATTTTTTTATGTGTTCATGTGCTTGTTTGATTGTGTGTGGCAAGTCTTTATAGGAGCATTATGGGATTGTGGAAAAAACAGCAGCGATTTAGACTGAAAACAGATATAATTTTGAGAATTCTTAACGTTGGGTGTCCTTGAATGTGGTTCTGTCCAATCTGTGGCTGATGGGATGAATGGGATGTGGCTTGGTGCTTCTCGACCACATGGAATGCTATCTATCTGTCAACCAGATCATCCAGGCAGGAGGGAAAGATAGACGGAGTCAAAATGGCTGGAAATGGAGACAGGGACTAGAGAATTGTATGGAAACAGAGGGAGAGAGAGGCATATAGAGACTTGAAAATACATTTTTACATAATTGCTAATTGCAGATAATATCAAATATGTGCTCTTAGCCCTTCTTGGAATACTGGGGACTTGGGAGTTTTGTGTTTACAACCAAGTTAGAAAATATGCACTTTCACAATTGTCCCTATTTTCTCCCTAGTTTTTCATCATTGTCATGTATCTTCTTATTTTAAAACTGTTTATGCAGGAAGAGCCAATCAAAAAGTGCAAAAAGTTAGATGAGTAAAATAAAGACATATCAGATAAGAACCAATGGGAAGTAGACTCACTTGGCACTTTGTAAGGAACATATTGTTTGTTAGGCACCCTTTTACCTCCACAAGTGCCTAAAATCTTTGTGGCATAGATTCAGCAAAGTGCTGGAAACACTGATGCATCTATGAGAGTATGAATGTGTATGAATGTTAGATAGAAAGCAGTTACGTTGAAAAAGCATAGAAAAAAAGTCCTTCTATGAATTTGTAAATGAAGCTGAATGAAGTTATCGCTATACAAGAACCAGACCATTTACCATTTCCAGCATCACACAGTTCTTCCAGGATGTAAATCTCCCATTGCACCACATCTCAAAGGTGCTCTATTGGACTATGACTTGGTGGCTGTGTGGGTCATTTGAAAACTCATTGTCATTTTTAAGAAACCAGTTTGAGATTATATGAGCTTTGTAATGTAGTTCATTATCCTGATGGAAGATGGGTACACTGTGGTCATAAAGGGATAGACATGGTAGACACTCAAGTAGGCTCCAGTGCCTAAATGATGCATTCAGTGTGTGGTCCCCTGCTGCTGTAGCCCATCTGCTTTAAGCTTTGATGTGTTGATGCTCTTCAACATACCTTGATTGCAACAAGTGGTTATTTGAGTTCCTGATTGATGCCATTCTCCTCTGGCATTTTTGTACAGAGAACCACTGCTCACTGAATATTTTATCTTTTCGTGAACATTCTTAAGTAAACCCTGTGCAGGAAAATCCCAGTAGGTAAGCAGTTTCTCATGTCAGCCCGTCTAGCACAAACAACCATACAAAGTCACTTCGATCACCTTCATTCCCCATTCTGATGGTTGGTTTGCACAGCAAGTCGTGTTGACTGTGTCTACATACCTAAATGCACAGAGTTGCTGTCATATGATTGGTTGATTAGATATTTGCATTAATGAGCGTCTGGTATTTTGGTGAGTCTAAGCAACAATACTGTAAAACTCTTGTTTGCATGCTCTGCATCATAGTCACCATCAAGAGTCTTCCTGTTTTTTCATAATATATAGAGCTTAAGTGTGGTTAAGATGAGTGCGCTCTTCTGGTTGACACATCATGGGTTCGCCATAAAATTAAAGAGTTGCTTCACCCAAATTAGTCTACAACCACGCCGTTGGTTATAGTTGTACTGGTTCAGAGTTTAAGGTGATCTATTCCTGCAATTTCTACATTCAAACAGAAACAGGTGGAAAAGACTGGGCTTTAATCTGTGTTGACACAAAGAGGCATCTTGTGTCCAATGCTAGATTAACCACAGATAGTTTCAATTTTAAGTAATGTCATTGTAACTTTTCAGTGTCATTAACACCACAACTAGACCAGGAGCTGCACTACTGCTGAAACATTCTTAGTGAAAAATTATTTCATAATATTTTTTATGGCGAGGAGCGTTATTAAATGCTTTTAAGAATGTGTGTGAAGCAACAGTTTTCCTTTCTTTTGATGTAATTTTAATAAAAATGAATGCTTTACTAATCACAATTGGTCTCTGCGCAGGCAAGAGGCACTCCTGGCAGCGATAAGTGAGAAAGACGCCAATATCGCCCTGCTGGAGCTCTCCTCGTCCAAGAAGAAGAAAACCCAGGAAGAGGTCGCAGCTCTGAAGAGGGAGAAGGATAGTCTGGTTCAACAGCTCAAACAGCAGGTAAGACTCAAACACTGACATCCAAGGAAAAACCAGGAAAGCTTTTTGAGAGGAATGCAGGTTCCAAATCTGGAAAAAAATGTAAATAAAAGCAGGGGGAACACAGGTGAGGTGACAGTGACAAGAGTAGTAAAGAAAAACAAGACTGGCAGAGAGAAACTGAGTCCAGATGTAACCGCAGCACTCCAACCACAAAGGGTAAATTTAGGATTAACCTACCACTCCTACTCTCACCACATGCACACACAGAGTTCTGAACTTCAGCAGAGTTCTGGTGACAACATTTTCTTATGAACTGGTATTTATGTAAATGTTCTGTCCGCAGACACATGCACACTAACACACACAAAACCTTGCATGTCACCTTACTGGCACGGTTAGATGTTAATAAGTTCAAGCACACAAATGCTCACACCAATGTGTACACATTCCCTCAGGCCAAAAACAAGGATATAAACATGACCAAATGCCTCTGTGGTTCCACACAGAGGTCTATTCATACACACACACACTCCCACACACACACTCCATAATGCAGTTAAGGTTCTCGTGGGTCTTTTGAAATAACCAACTCCTTAGTGAATGAGCCTACTGGGAGTTTGGTGGATTTCTTCTTTACTGTTCTCTCCTCTGTATGTCTCATCATTTCTCTGGATGTGATATTACTTTTATTAACTTGCTTAACCAACGAAGTATACGATGAGGTGCTCTATACTTTTTAGTGGAGCTTAAGTTTAATGTCACAGTAGTAAATGTAGATAACTTTCAGTATTAAATTAATATACACCTTAACTTTTGTTTATGGTAGGCCATAAACCATAAGCCATCCTTCTACCAAGGAAGGTTGTGATAGACAGTGGCTAAGAAGCATATTTCTTATTCCACAAGGTCAGAAAACATATAAAGTCTCTTCAGGAAGTTCTGGATGTCCCCTCAGTTGGGTCTGCCTGTAAATCCTCCAAAGGTCGGTGCCCAGGAGGCACCCTAACCGGATCTCTGACGAGACAGCTGTGGCTTAGGGGTGTCTACTAATCCCCTGTGTCTACAAGATTCTTCATTTTGCCCTTGATACATTAATACATTAATTAAGAGTGTCAGAATATTAGATCAAAGTTCTGTAAAAAGCAATGTATGAATGAGTATATTTGGGTCGACAGACGGATTTGTGCTGCGGCTGCAGTGATACGGACGCTGTACTGGTCTGTTGTGGTGAAGAGAAAGCTGAGTGTAAAACCGCAGCTCTCAATTTACTTGGTCGATCTACGTCTCTACCCTGACCTATGGTCATGAGCTGTGGGTGGTGACCGAAAGAACGAGATCGCGGGTACAAGCGGCAGAAATGGGCTTCCTCCGAAGGGTGGCTAGCCTCTGCCTTAGAGATAGGGTGGAAGTTCGGCCATCTGGGAGGGGCTCAGAGTAGAGCCGCTGCTCCTCCACATTGAAAGGAGCCAGTTGAGGTGGTTCAGGCATCTGACAAGGATGCTCCCTGGGCGCCTCCTGGGTGAGCTGTTTCGGGCATTTCCCACTGGGAGGAGGCCCCGGGGCAGACCCAGGACGCGCTGGAGAGATTATATCTCTCAGCTGGCCTGGAAACGCCTTGGTGTTCCCCCGGAGAAGCTAGAGGAGGTGGCTGGGGAGAGGGAGGTCTGCTTGGGCTGCTGCCCCCGCGACCTGGCCCCGGATAAGCGGAAGAAGATGGATGGATGGATGGATGGATGGATTTTGGCTTATCTCTTTATTACCAGTCCAGTCCAACGCCTGTGCTCCTTCTAATGCCACAACAATCCACCTCATGTTCCACTTCCTGATTAAGATTCTTGATGTTTGAAAGCATTTGCTTGGGACAGTTATTCCCTCAAACCAAAGGGAGCCAGAGCACTCCACCACTTCCTGGCAAAGAACCATGGCCTCAGACTTGGAGGTGCTGTCTTTCATTCAGGCTGTTTCACACTTAGATGCAAACCACTCCATTGCATGCTGAAGATTACGCGCCAGTGAAACCAACAGAACCACATCGTCTGCAAAAAGCAAGGATACTATTCTGAGGTTTCCATAATGGACACCCGATTCACTCTGGCTAGGTCATGAGATACTGTCCATGAATATCACAAATATGAGCAGAGACCAGGGGCAACAAAGTGTGGAGTCCAAATCGATAGAAAACATGCTTCACGTTGACAAAGGAACTTGTAGCAAATAACCCCAAACAGAGAGTTATGATGCTCAAGATGAGTCTACTTCTATCATAGCCAAAGCTTGATTTTTAGCAGCTAATAAAAGCAGAGACTGTCAGGCTTAACTGTCAGGTTTGTAGCATCATTCACAAGCCCGTTCATAATTACAGCCGAACAGATGTTTTCTGTCAAGTACATTTGGGATTAGTTTTCACCAACTTTGCTGTCAGCTTTGTGGAAGAACTCAAATACTAAAGGTGTTACGTTTCATACATTATACATAATAACAACCCCAGGACTGATCTTAACAAAATTCAGCTGTTAAATTATACACGCAAGTGTGAAAAAACAGGAAAATTACTGTACAGGGAATCCCTTTCTAACTTTTCTCCTTCCCTTTCTTTTTGCACTGTTTTTCTACATTTTACTTTTTTTTTTTTATTTGACCTTTGACCTTTGTTATCTGTTGCACTATCCAACCAGGTTTTCCATTTTATGTTTTGCTCAATTACTGCCAATACATCCCAGACAAAGGAACCCTACAGAAATACCATCCAAGTTTTTTTTTTTTAAATTTGATAGTTGCACGAAATGTAACTTTCACTGGTGGAACAGTCTGTTAAACTCGCTTAGATCATATAAAAATGTATTATCTAAGCATACTCTGTGTGTAATCAGCAATCTCGTAAGCACAGTGCACACCAGGCATACAGATATGATAACGACACATGGTAAATCATAACTAAGCAAAAATCGTAGAGCTTTACACTCACTTTAAAACCCCATGGTTCAGATTAACTTGTCATAAAGACCCCTAGAATACAAATGCTATCACAAGACTTTCGTGTTCAATGTTGCCAAAAGTTGACTTAATGTATGGAAGCTCCGAGGTTTCAAAAAGACAAGCATTGGCTATGCAAAAGAAAAGCAACATTTGCACGCCACAGTGTTTGAATAGATGTTTAAGAGAGAAGTGCAAGGTGTTAGAAAGTAGTGTCAAATGAAGTCAGAGTAACAGTCCTCACCCTCTCTCTTTTTTCCTTCCTCATCCCTCCATCTCGTCTCCGTCTCCGCGTTCTATTTGAAGTCATTTATGACACTTCAGGGTCTCAAAGGTGGTTACTGACAACACAGAGACTCAACTGTCTGCAGCTATGAGTGTGCGCATGCATGCAAGGGTGTGTAACGTTTTGCACAGCTCCAAGTCTCTCACTCTCTCTCTCGCTCCCATTCTCTCTGTAGAGCCATAATGTTCAGTCTCCAGTGATGGATCACAGCGGAGACTTCCTCAGTATTCCTGTGTGTACACATGCATCTGTTTGCAATGTTATCAAGTAAGCTGAGGCTTATGTAGCATTTTCTTGTGTCACGGATCGACTTTTAGATGCTTATAAATTAACTGACAAGTGGACAGAGGCAGAGTGATAGCATAAAATTAAAACTGAGTTTTTTGATGAAGAGTAAACTCTGTTTGTCGTAAGGCCTCATGTGGCAGGTAGTGTTTCAGTTAGCAAGCTAACTTTGGGTTAATACTCTGGGTTTGCAGTTTTATGAATGCTGTTCACTTATGCGTGTGTTAGAAAAGTTGTTTGAAAAGTTTTTGAAGTTTGTTTTTTGACGACGACCACTCTTCAGTGAGTCACAGGTCAGAGTTGGGGTGTTTTTTGATGGAGTGCTTAAATACTGTTTCCAGTCTGGTCTGAATTTGGGTTTCACACAGCACAGTAACCTATGCCGCAGAGCTGTCAGACCCCACTACAGAGCAGGTTAAATTCAGAGAATTACATTTCTCGTGCCATGGAGCTGTTTGTGTAGTAACAGGCATGTAGAATTGATCGTACCCTATCTATTATGAGATTTATTATGAATTGAAACTATTTCAGTTAATCCATTGCAAGGTATTAATGCTGTGTACTAATGATATGGCGATTGTAAGCACATTTAGTCAGAACAGACTAATAAACCAGTGAATACAAGCAAAGAAGATTTGTATTTGTTGCGCTTATGCTGCATACGTTAAAACGCACCTGTGTCCCTGAAAGCTTTTCCTGCATGTTAACCTTTGACCCCCAGCTGCAGGAGGCTGTAGATCAAGGTAACTTCAGCTCTCTTCACTCTCCTGTGTATCCCACAGTCTCCTTCCTCTTCCCTCTAAAGCAGTTTTCACACATCTGCTGAAGCCCTAAACATTTCTCAACATACCTGCCGTAAGTGCATGTGACAACCCAAATATATGATACAACTGGATTGGTCTTGCCTGCCTAGCACAAAATCCACCTGTGCCAATGTGAGAAATCCAATGCAATGGTAAATTTCTGATGAATTTACAGCAAATCACTGGTATTCATGGATCCTGGACTGTGCAGTGTATTTCAAATATTAACAACTGATTTTTCCTGACACATATTATGTGTTAAATGCATAGAGTGTATATGAAAGATGCAGTCAGCCTTTGGTTTAACATCACATCTTTGGAGGCTCTACTTTGCATTTTACGGCTGTCACCATCTTGATTTTCCAAAGCCAGTAGTGACCACATTTATACCGTAGACTGAATCTAACATGTAAAAGTAAAAAGTTACCATGCTTCTCACCTCATTTTTGACCTCCATAGGCATACTTTTTTTTTTTTTTTATCTGGGATGGCTGTGGGTCAGAAGGTAAATCATTTCATCTGGTAATTGCAAGGTTGTTGATTTGATCCATGATTGCTCCAGTCCATGTCCCAAAGTATCCTTGGGCAAGATACAGAATCCCACAGTACAGGAAAAGGAAGTACACAAGAAAAAAGTGCTTGTGTGAAAGAGACATGTAGTATAAAATGCTTTGGGTGCTGGAGTAGAAAGCTGTTGTATAAGAATCAGTCCATTTATCATTTATGGCTTTAGTTGCTAGTTTGAGGTCTTATCCAACACACCATAGTGTTCATTTTGTAAATTATGGTCCAGCTTGTAACAAATTAAGGAAAAAGCAGTTGGTGTGGCTACCTTGACAAGTCACTGTCATATTATCTTGCAGTGTACTTGGTTTCTTTGTGAACTCCATCTGTGCCACGCACTCAATTTCAAAAGCAAAGAAAAAATAATATTTGTAATATTTTATGAAATGTTACAATAGAAAGAAGAGGGTGGAGGTGAGGAATTAGCAGGATCTCTCCTTTAGCAGACACATGTTTAACAGTTACAGGTCAGGGATGTATGTGTGGCTATGGTCCTCGGTCCAAACCTCTATGGCTGTAATATGGACATTTTTAAGACTTTTGGCTCTTCGTGTGATGATATTGTATTTCCAGCAGACCTGAATGAGATCTGTCCGCATCCATAATGTGGTCCATAAAGGGTCAAAACATATTTAAATAAATCTTTAATCTTTAAATCTTTACATAAATTATTTTTTACACAACAAATATTTGCATTCTTAGAACATATGTCCTGACATTCTAGATTTCCTATTTTGGTTTTGCAAATTAAATTATCTCCATTTTATTTGTGAACTAAAAACATCTTTAATACTATAACGCCCCTGTTCTTCTTTTCTGAATCACAGTTCATAGTGTTCATGCTTTGTTTTCCCACTAAACTCTTCATCACTTCTTGTTTGTAGTTATGATGACCTCCCGTGTTACTGGCAAGTGAAAAAATGTGGATCTAATCAAATTTATAACACCGCCGAGACTTACTGCAATGAAATAATCTCCACAGCACTCAGCTCAAACACGATTCATTATCATTTGTATTTTTCCACTTATTAACAATTTTCTTTTCTTGATATAAAATGGGTTAAGAGTAATCTAATTTCTTATCATGATGAAATAGTTCTTGTCAAACCATGACTCAGCAACTTTTCATTGTTGATAATTGCACAGATATCTACAAAGGCGCTTCTATTGCCACCGGAGAGAAAGGCGAAACAATAATCTCATGTAATGTTCCCCAGAGCGTTATCGTAATGAAATAATTTTCTTCCAAGCGTGGCTCAGCAGCCCCCCCACCCCCTCACTTCACCTCGTTTTCATTTGTTTCTCATTCTTTCGATTGTTAGCGAGTTACAGCCGAGCTGTATGAAGGATGTGTGGGGGAGAAGCGGAGGGGAGGGAAGAAGACGTAGAGAAGCTTGAGGGAGGAGGAGTGAAATAATGGTGTGATGATTAGATTAAGTGAGAAAGAGAGTTGGCACAAGAACAAATGAGCTGAAGTCAGCATTCCTGACAGTTAGCGAAAGAGGAGAAATGTAAAGAAAGGCCAAAGTGGAAAATGAGGACACTTCTTCAGCCATACTTTCTTCTTTGTCTTTCCACCTCACCGATTTGCATCAACTTCATTTTTAGGATTTTTTTTTTCCTCTTGCATGTTGCTCTCTAGATTTTCCATCATTTAAAGACATTTTTATTAGTCTTTAGTAAAAATCTCTTCTTTTTAGAATTTTGGCCATAGTCATTTTTAAAAGCTTTTAGAAACAAAATTACCACAATTGGACGAGACGGCAGAACTGCACTTTTAGATTAATTAGAAAAGCTGCTTCACATAGACATGAAGACTTGCTTATGAGTATCGATGTAAATAAGTAAGGTACGAATGTAATAGGATGGGGCTGATTGTTCAATTAACCACACTGTAACTCATACTATTTGTCATATTATTGCATTAATAATGTGCCAAAAGGCACAAATATTCTCAGGTGATCCACTTCATGCCTTAAATTGCGATTAAAAAAGAACAAAGACTTTTGCTTATCTTAAAAGACCAAATTCATTTTGTAGCAACCTGTAAACATGTTTATTTCTGCAGCATTTAATATCAGTATTTAAGGTGCCAAAGTCAATCTATTGGGATTGACTTGGTTTTGGAGCCAGCCTCAAGTGGCTCTTCAAGAAATAAACAATAAATAAATAAACAAAATGAACTCGAAATAGTGGACTAGACATGAAAACAAGAAGAGAGAAAGAGGACATGTTGCAAGCAGAAGGAAGGAAACAAACAGAAGCTGGAATTGGCCACAGATAAAATCAAGTTATGGAGCTCAAAATGAGAGAATGAAGCAGGGAAAAATGAAATACTATGTTTATAGATGGGAAGAAGACACTTAAAAAAGTGAGCTTCGATAACTACAGAAAGGAGTGCGTTAGGTATTTGGGTAAAAAGACTTAATCTTCAAAAGTATTATGTATGACAGAGGTGAGCAATGAAGACAGGAAGAGTGGGAGGAACTGGGGATTATTTTGATACAGAAAGCTCTAGGATGAGGAGAAAGAGGACAGGACACAGATAAAGTGTTTTTACAGAAAGGTAGGACAGAAGATACTAAAGAGATCAGAAATCAGGCACCCTCTTGACACAGCTTATCCTCTTCTTAACTGTCTTTCCTCCTTTTTGTTTCTTGCTTTCCAGATCCCAGAGCCTTTTTTGCAAGTGTTGGAGCAAATGTTTTTAATGTATGTTTACTTACGATCTCTTAACCTTTATGTAATAAACTTTCCTAAGGACAGAGGCACATCTGTCTGTTCAGCTTTATGTTCGTGTTCCATATGAACCTGGGGTTTTGGGTTATTATTATCTATTTTCATCTTTGAGGCAAACTCCTGGCATAAGTCATGTAGGCATATTTCTAGAAATTAACCGTAAGACTCCACACACGAGACCTCTTCCTCCATCTTTCAGTGTGACACAGTCCACTAAAGAGATGCTTACCTAAGATGGTCATTCAGAAGAACATAGAAACAAACAAAGACACCGGCTTTATTAATCCCACACTGGGGAAATTCACACGTTACAGCAACACAAGGGTCAGCAAGAAAAAGTGAATTAGAGATAATAATTGGAATAAATAAAAGAGAAAAACAATAGTGTACAAATAAAAAAATACACAATTTTACATATGTACATAAAGTGAAGTGGCAGTGATATATGTATTTATATATTTTTGCAGGCAACTATCACGTGTGTGTGTATTGTACAGTCTGGACCAAGTCTTACTTGCTCTTTTAATTTCATTAAATTTGCGTTTCCCAAGCCAGTGTCTGGTGCATATGAACTTTCCATATGTTACAACAACAGCATAAAGAAAAAAAAATCTGTGTAAGGACGGTTGCGGGGGAGGGCAGGTGGAAGTTGCGGTCAGATACTAATAAAGGTGACTTTACAGCTCTGCGCGTGTTTATCTTCAAACTTGTGTGGTGTGCAGATAAACTGTCTGCTCTGCGAGTTTGCTTTATAGGTGTTTTTAAGTGCGGCATGGGCTCGTTTGTGCAGGTCCAGATACTCACCAAGTGTAACACACTGTCAGACGCGTGATCGTTTTGCTCACATGCACACTCCTAAAAGTGCAGTCTTTCATTTAGCTTTCAAACAAATGCATATAAAAAAATTTTTTTTTACTTTTTGTCAAACACACACACACACACACACACACACACACACACACACACACACATATATATATATATATATATATATATATATATATATATATATATATATATATATATATATATATATATATATATATATATATATATATATATATATATATATATATATATATATACATACATATATATATATATATACATACACACACACACAAAACCTCAGTCTGTCCTGCTTAAGCTCCTGTTCCTTGCAGGGCTCAGTGTGAGGCTAAGGAGATTTAGAGTATACAAGACTTACAGATTTATACTGACTCCATCTCTTGCTTTTCATCTCTCACCCCTCACACTTTGCAGGCCTACTGTAAAACCTGAAGTATAACTATAACATGTGAAACAGATGGAGCAGCAAGACGAGGAGAGAAGACGAAAAGTGGGGGGGGGGGGGGGGGGGAATGTGACAGTAATCCGAGGAGCAAAAAGATGGTTGCAGAGAAAAGACAGGAGAAATGAGAATGGAGGAAAGAAAGATACGGAGGAGGAGGAGATGAAAGTGTTTTGGAGGCCTTTGTATGTGTACAGTCTAATATTTGTCTAAGTCTTTATGGATCTCCCCTCAAGTGGCAACTTAACAAGCCTGTTATTTTTCTGCGCCGGTTAACAAGCTACACAACAGGTTTCATGATGGTTGTGTGTGTTTGCAGTCTGAAATGTGCAAGATGAACCAACCCAGTTCTTGAAACTCAAATACAAATGGACAGTTGGGAAGCCCTCTGTTACTGTTTTCCTCTTGCGCACAAAAACACACACATATGCACACTTTTTCAGGCAAAGCTCATGGCACTCACTCAAAAATCTACTTCTCTCCAAATTAACTTCACGCGCACACGTACACACACTGGTTTATGCTCCGTCTAAAACACGAATGTCATAATGATGATCGTGCTAAATTCCACCTAAAAACAAAAACGTGTTTCTAATGAGATATATTATTTTTGTCTCTGCAGACGCAGAACAGGATGAAGCTGATGGCGGACAACTATGAGGATGATCATTTGAAGGTTTCATCCCCAAACTCAGAGCAGCCCAACAATCACAAACCCTCCCCAGACCAGGTAAGATAACTGCCCCGGACGGTGTGCATTGGCCAAACCAGTGAAATCTTTATTTTCTTTAATAATATTTGAATGAAAGACTTTCCAGCAAGTCATATTGCCATTTCTGGGCTATTTTTGCTAAACTAACTTCCTGTTTCTGAACTCACGCTGCGGCTGGACTGAACTAACCGATAGGACGATGAGGAGGGCATTTGGGCCTAGCCAATCACATGCCTTCTTCCTCACCCTCAGTCCATCATTGTGTACAGAAGGGTGAGCGTCTTCTCTGTCTGGATTTGATCATGGCCATCGTTTCATTCGTCTTCCTTTTCTTTAGTTTCATCCGTGACTTTGTGATCTCATTCTGGCATCATTGTCTGTCATTTCACTTTATTTGTGGCCTCATATCATTTTTTATTTATTCAGTTTTCCTCCATTCTTTCTAACATTGAAATCCAATCTTGAAATGCATCTTTTATTCTGTGATTCATCTTTCCTTTCCTTTTCCCTTCAGCCATCAAATCTTGAATTGTGCTTCATTTGTTCAATTTCTCATCCTTAAATATAATTTCATCCTCTCATGATAAGGATTTCTTCCAGTTGGCATTCTCTGAACTCTTTTTTATGATTTATTTTTTTCCCTGTGCATTTTTATACCCATGATTTCATTATTTCAACCTTCATTAATCTTTTGGATGATTCCCTTGTTCCCCAAGTCTACTTGGGTCTTGCCTTTGGTTTGATATTGTAAGCTTCATGTGTCAATCATATGCCAACTGAGACCATATTCTTATTCAAATCAACTGAAATGTGTGATGTAGTGTTGGAAATGTGCACCTTTGCTAAACTGCTATGTAAAAAGTATATTTCTTCTGTCAGAAATGATGAAAAGAAGGTTTTTCCTTTGACCTTGCTCCTGTGTTGTTTTTTTAATCATACAATAGGGGCTTTCCAGTATTTCAAAAGCCCAAAGGTCATTAATTGTAGATGCGTAACAAGATTCAACTCAAGAAAGAACAAAAGACACCCAACCACAATACGTCTAATGTAGAGCAGTCTTTCTTAAGAAAAAAGAAAGAAACCTGAGCATTGAGTAGTGCAAGTGTTCAGGTTTCAACGCCAAACTGGCAAAGTCACTTGTTCCCATTAAACTCTTGAAACAAGTGAATTGGAAATTTTTACACATTTTAAGCAATTAATGGTTAAAAGGCTCTTCTAAGTTTAGTGGTTATTAAAAGGCTGTCACGGGCCACCGGGGCAGACCGTGTGGAGTGAGTGGAGGACCCAAGAGCAAACAGAGGTGAGGACACAAAAACCGGACTTAACAGAAGGCGAGCCTTTATTTAGGGCCGAAAACTTAAGGAACAAGGCAGCAAAGCAACTGAGGGAAAACCTGAACATAGACTGGGAAAACTATGGCTAAACAAAGTACAAACTAGGACTAGTTAAGGCTGGGAAACTATGACAAGGGGTAGGGGAGATAACACAGACGACGCGACACAGACTGTAAGAAACACAGAGACTAAATACACATGAGGGATGATCAGGGGAAGTGGCCACACATGGGAACGCAGCTGACACACATGAACTTAACGACAGGACAGGAGGAGTGAGCTGAATACACAGACAGTGAATGCAGGCCTTCAAAGTAAAACAGGAAACATGAGACATGAACCGGGGAGACGTAGTACAGGGGGAGGTGACATAACTGACAGCATGAACTTGACAGTACAAGACACACAGACATAAACACACGAAGGGCAAGGGAGACGTAATGCAAGGGTGACATAATTACAAAAAGGGCTGGACTACCTTAAAGAACCTAAGCAAACAATAAACATCAAAATAGGTTAAGCATAACACACTGGGTCACACGACCCAGGACCATGACAAAGGCATCCAAACGGTTGGATCTACTAAGACCACAGTGCAGAGACGGCACCACATATGAGCTGCACATGCTGCTTTTAGTGCAGCTCAGCTGCTCCAGATGGATTTCCCATTGGGATGCTAAAAGCCCAAAGGTTCACCATTGGATCTAAGTTTGACCCTGGTTATTAATTAGCGGTAGCACCTCCCTGCTGAGAGAGGCAGCACACACACAGCTTATACTCTATCTCCTTTTCTTTCTGTTTCCACCTCTCTGTATTTACATAGCCACATGAAAACACACTCTCTTGGTGTGTAAGATTGGTAATTTGCCATAGCACATTTCATCCGCACAGTGAGTGATTGTGTGTATTCTGTGAGGGGATTTTGTGCTGCAGCTGGACAATGAAATGCTTCAGAGACAACTGCTGCTGCACAGAAACACAGGGGAGCACTCTTAAGACACATCAGGCATTGTCAAGGCCACTTCATGGTATTTTGCTTTTTCAAATAGCTTTCAGATTTATTAGATGCATAACTACACAAAAAATAGTAGAAAATGTACATTTTATAAATTAGCAAGTGTCTTTTTCAGAGTTTTTTAATGTGTTTTAAAATCTGTCACCATTTCTATGGAAGTGAAAGTGATATTACATTTACATTACTTATTCCTGAGATGTTTTTTTGTAAGGTGGATTAAACAGTTTGACAATACAGTCTAAACATGTAATTGGTTCAGCTTGTTTGGCTGTTGGTTAACAATCTAGCATCCACAGTTTTAAAGACATCATGTTCAGATTTTGTGTGATGGTAGATACCAGAACAGCCCGAGATGATTTCATTTTGGTGAAATGGTCACGCTCTTCGGGGAGAGTTGTGCTCTGTGAGTGTTCTTGTTTTCCTTATCAAACAAAACAGTTTTTCACACGTCTTGCCATTTTTTCCCCCCATCTCACAAGCCCAAAACCCTCAAATTAATCCAGTTACAACAGCGGTCCCCAACCGCTGGGCCACGGACTGGGCCACGACCCAGTCCGTGAGTCGTTTGGTACTGGGCCACGAGAGTTGAGGTTCGGGTGTGAAATTTATGGTTTTCAGGGTTTTTATTGGTTTTTAGCATTAACTCGGGTTACCTGGGTCTTTTCCCGTGTGTTATGAATAAATCTTATTTTTTTCTGGTACCGGTGCTGGTTTTATTTTGTTGTATTTATCCACAACACCTTAAAGGCCGGTCCGTGAAAATATTGTTGGAAATAAACCAGTGAAATACGAATACAGAAGATCCAAGCTCCACAATGAACACCCGCGGACGACCAGCGGATTCAAACCCAGAACCTTAATGTGAGGCAAACACTAATGCTGTGCAGCCTTTTGTATAGTGTTTGCATATTCCCCCCTGTCTGCATGGGTTCTGTCTGGGTACTCTGGCTTCCCCCTACAGTCCAAAGACATGTAGGAGTGAATGGTTGTCGGTCTCTCTGTCTTAGCTCTGCAACAAACTGACGAGCAGTTTTACAACCGGATGATACATTTGCTTGGCAGTTTAAGAGATCATCTACTAGCCAAGACTTCATCGGTTGGGTCACTGAGATAGCACTTACAGAGCAGTGAAAGCCTACACCCACTACTGATGCTGATGCTGGACAAATATGTGCATTTTTGCTGGTGTGTATTTGTCTCAGAGGGTTCTGCGGAGGAAGAAAAGTCTTGATTTCACCATATAATGTGGCCATAGAGGTTTTTTTTTAATACATCCCATCAGTGAGGCTAGCTGAATGTCTCTCTATGGAGTTCTTTCATAGAACAGTAAGAATCTGGTAGGCAGGCAGGGGACTCTAATAAAGAAGCACAAACACACACACACTGACTCACAGTGCTGTATAAAGTTATTTCTCCTTTGGGATTGTTAGAAAAACATGTATACCTTAATGAAAGTCTTGCGAATACTTTCAGTGGTCTGTGTTCCTGTTCGTATTTTATCCCATAATTCCTCCTCCATTTTTCTTATAATAGAACTTAAAGAAAAGGAAACAACTCGTGTTATTTCTCTCCTAATGTCTTCCTAATATCGCCGTCATTCCTTCCATTCTTCGTGTCTGTTTCTCATTCGTCTTGTATTTGATCCGCAGAGCTCCACTGCAGGTCTGGAAAGTGTGGACAGTGATTTTTTTTTTTAAGCTTTCTGACAGAATAGTATGAATTACAAAGTGTGAGAGGACAGCTGTTACAAATATGTTAAGTATGTTTGTAGAGCAGTAAAGCCAAATTTGGAGAATTTTCTTCAGATATTGCCATATTACACATTAGTCTGGGAGAGATAACGGCCTCACTGCACATCTGCCATCAGCAAATATAACTCAGAGCCAAAGAAAGAGGGCTTGAAATGCCGAATGTGTAGAATCTCTTCAGCCTTTTAACTCCAAATGTTGTCGTTCCCTCTCTTTCCTTCTCGGTCTACCTCCCTTTCTCCTCCAGAGGGAAATGTTCAGTAATGTATTTTGTAATGGACTGTAACCTACTGGCAGGTCCTCCCTGGAAAATACTGTAACTGGAGCCATTTACAAAGCTGATAACCACCATGAATGAGTGTGAGTGTGTGTATGTATGTTTTTCTGTGTCGGAACCTATTTGTGTCTGCGTGTGTATGAGTGTGTTGCGCTGACTTGTGCTACCACACATTTAAAAGTGTATATTTTATGTGTTTGTGTGTGTTAGGGTTAGGTTTAGCTGCTGGTGAGTATTGGCGATTCACTGGAAAAACACAAAATTGCTGAGACTTTTTCTGTCAGTTGTTTGTGCAGCAAATCAGGGAAGACTCAAAATCACAAGTGACAGCTCCTCTGATGTACTGTCACTTTTCATTGTTGCGTCAATGCCACTAAAGAATGGAGTACAATTTTTTTTCACAAAATCCCTCCATCCAATCTACTTTTGATGAACTTAACCTCAAAAGGATTCTCAAATGCCAGAGCAATTAAATTATGTTTTTGTCAGTGTTTAAGTGATAACCAAGTAAGTATTTTATAGTTAGAAAACATGCTAAAAGTGACTAGGACAAGTAGGCAACAGGTAAGCGACTGCTTAAAGCTGTACTCCAATGCTGACGCAAAGGTGCTCGGTAGCTCAAGCTGGAAAACATGGAGAATTTATTCCTAATAATTTTCAAAGTTTGTATTCTCTGTACATTTATTGTACTCTGCTACAACCCAGAATGTGCATTTGGCACAAACTTACAATTTAGACCCAATAGCTGGGTCAGATCAAGGGCACATTCTCACCATAAACAAACTACTCTGGAGTTCATTTGGAACCAGGCCTCCTCCAAAGGGTCTTGGTGCAGTTGATTTGGTTTTGGCCCTAGTGCGATTATCATGTTCATATCTGCACAGATGAATTGCACCAAGAGGAAAAACAAACCAGAGTTAACGGACTAAACAGGGCAGGGGTTAAAGCAACCTTGGAGGTGAACAACAAAAGGCGGGAAAGGAAACAGATTATCAATTCTACAATCAAAACCAAGATAATCTTAACTCAGACAATAATGTTGACTACTACTGGGAGATATAACCAAATGGACAATGTAGCAGATGTACTGCCTGGTACAAGATGAAGCTTTAAATGGGTGGGGGTATAGCAGTTTGAGTATACTCAATTGTACATTGCTGTAACACCAGGGTGATGGACAACTTTTCAGCAATAAAAAATGGAACAAGACACAGAGACATGGAGCACAAGTAAAGTCTAGACTTGACTAAGCCTGCATGTTGCAGAGAAAATACAGGTTTTCCTTACAGCTTGCTGCCTGGGGAATCTACAAACAGTAAAGCAACGGCAAAAGAAAATGAAGAAACCAGAACAAGATTACACTGCAATGACTCTCGCTGTACCATTACAATTAAGGCCTCAGTAAAGTTGTGCATTCCTGCTGCTGCTGCCAACGTGTTTCAAAAGGCACAACTTTTATTTTAAAGATGAATGGTCTCTGCATTCAGTTTGTGTCACACATTTTCAACTTTCATTATCGCTCAACAACTAGTTGGGGAGCGTTTGGAGATAGGTGGGCATCGTCCATGAAAACTAAGGTCGACTTCAACAATTCACAAGTGACCCAAGCAGGCACAAGGAGGTTTTTGGCGTAGCACCATGTACCTCTCTGTGACCAGTTTCACCCTAGCCAGTGATGGCTGACACCGTGTTGCCAGTTGTTTTAAGAACTTTGAGTATCTGGGATAGACACACACACACACAGACAAGCAGAGAAAAATAAAAATAAATAATATGCAAAATAAAAATTAAGTGACACAAGATCAAATTGAGAAAAATATAAAAAAAATGTAAATGAAGTGTTTGGCAACACACAAACAATTATTATTTTTCCTGCTATATTTATCTGATGATGTCATATCATCATTTATTTATTGATGTTCACCGACTTCACCAAATAACATTCTGTGTAAAATGAATGTATATAATCAAACCCCAAACCTGAGGCAAATTCACATCGATATTTGTAGTTCTTGTGTGTAAGAAGTGAAGACGTGACGAGGTTAAAAAGTGGAGGAAGAGTTTAGAGAGAAAGATGTTACTGCGCTGAGGATCCTGTCAATGAAACACATGGGTTGTGTTTGTGTGTGGGTATGCTGAGTGACGATGAGCACAGCTCGCAGAGTGTGGACAGACGCTGCTGGGATTAAATATACTTTACCCACACACACACTAACAGCCCTCTTAAAATGCTTCCTCTGCACTTAAATCGTAGTATTCCCCAAGGAGAACAGTGTGTGTCAGCACGCCTTATCTCTGTGTGTGCGCGCGCGCGCGCGTGTGTGTGTGTGCCCTGGGAGGTCTCATGTCATGCGCCCAGAATGCATGTATCTGTTTTGCTCATCTGCACTTATATAGTCAGACGTTCAACAAGAAATGATGCTTTTTAAAGAAAATCGGCTTTCTACTTCTGAGTTCATAATAGCCATTACCTGTGGATTGGTGGGGATTAATATGTTCTTCCAGTATTCTGTTTACTCGTGAGCATGACAGTCTACCAACAAAATATGTTTTTATATATATGTTCACCTCTTTCCTCTGTCTATTTTTCCATTAATTAATTCGTCTTTCATTAATCTAAATGTCTGAATTAGCCAAAACTAATTTTACTTTACACCGAGGTAAACTTTGCCCTAAACATACAGTCTGTGGTGTCTGAAATCATATTTTCAATTATATTATATTAAATTATATTTTCTTGTTTGCAATTTATTTGAACTCCTACTACTTCCAAGCACTTTGCAACTTGTGTGCCTTTGAGTTTTGGTATATATTTCTCCTGTTTGCTATTCATTCCTCCTGTCTACTATTTATATTTTATTCCGGCACAGTTGTACATGTACAGTGACAATAAAGGGCTATTCTAGTCTATTCTATGAAATCTGTTTGTTTTTTGACCCTGTAAAAACAATTTTCCAGTGTTAAAATTTCAGTTTTGTGAAAAAAACAGCTACAAAAAATAAAAACAACTGATTTGTAGGGAAGTGATTTGAGAAGAGGTGTGCTATAAATCAAGTTCAACATAGCCAGGCTTTTTTGTGTTTTTGTGCCAGGCTCAAAAAAAACCCTTAAAACTCTTGTCAGAAAAGAGCAGCTCTCTTTTTTTACCTGGCTAAATCACCATGGTAACTATGCTGAACATGTTTTAAGCATATTATAGGTTCTCTGCTGGGGGATTGTGTCTTATATGTGCAAATTGTTAAGCTGTACTTTACTAGAAACTGCTGAAAGAAGCACCGCATCATCAGGGGAATGTGTGTGCATTAACTTTTTGAAAGCAGTCTCAATTACACATCCATCAGTGCCTCATCAGGCAAGCTGTAAGAAGACTTTTACCAAGCTAACAAATACTTAAACTATGCATATATCACTGGTATTTTTATTTGATTTGATTACTTTTTTCAATTCATGAGATTATTTCAGTTAATTGGATTTTTTTTATGTTTAGTTTTTAGTTTTGTTTCCATAAACTACAATAACCTTGGTGCTCACAGTGGATCAGCTGCTGTAGGTGCAGTGTTTGTGGAAACTGAGCACATTGTTTTTCTTTAAATGAACTACTTTAAATGGTTTTCTCGGCTGAAAACTGCCCATGAGGGTCTTCTTTCAGTCTCAGCTACAGCTGTGACAGTATGCAATTAAAAACAGTGCACTGATCCTCATTATTAGAAGCGCTTTCTCTGGCTTTCTCTCAGTGTGCCTCTGCTTCATTTTCTTTGTCTTACTCATCTTACATTTGCCCATCACTGCATGTCCATCTGGCCTAGTATTCTTGCAAAATCGTTATTATTATCGTTCATGTTTTTTGTTTTGCTATTTTTCATACAGTAAACACATAAAAGAATACATTTTCTGTTTTCCTCCTTCAGATTCTTTCTCCTCTCCTGGATCTTAATCAGAATCGCAGTAAGCTGAAGCTGTACATCAGTCACCTGACCTCACTGTGTCAGGAGCGAGACCCAATCATATTGCAAGATTTTGCCCCGCCCCCCGCCTATCACCGCTCTGACTCCGCCTCCTGGCATACGCAGCTGCACAGCATGACGCAGGAACAGGTGAGGACTCCTGGGTGTGTTCTGAGTGAGAGATGAGAGGAAGGAAAAAATGAAATGCAACGACATCAGTCATTCCTGCGGTTCAAAAAAAGTGTTTGTGTGTGTAAGAAAAAGGGGGAAAAAAGAGCGAGAGCGTGTTCTATTTTTGAGAAGCGTGGAGGGAAAAAAAGCGATAATATTTAGTCGCTCCTCATTTATTAATTCTTTAAAACTCTCCACTGTGTGTGTTTGTGTGCTTGCCTTTACATGCTGTATGTGTTGACATGCACGAGGTTGCATGCTTGTTCTTGCTGTGAGTGTGCAGATGTGTGTGTGTGTGTGTGTTTGCATGTAGGAGTAGGGGCACACACTTGGGCTTGCCTGGCAGGTTTTTGGCGCTGTTTTTGACATTATTGAAAAGATTTACTCCAGCAGGTCACCTGACGACAAGCGCCTGGCTGCGGAACAAAAACCGTTTCAGACATTTTATTTTACTGGGAGTAAACTCCGTTTCAAGCTTTTGGCAGCAGGGAAAGGGTTGGTTCATATACAGTGCAGAGTAAGGAGGGTAGAGAAGTATATTTATTTCACTGTCAAAAGAGTTGTCATCTTTGAGAGGGAGGAGAGCAACGGGAAGGGAATCAAGGATAACGAAAGAAAAGGTGAGGCTTCGAGAAAGTTACAGAACCACTGGCCAACCTTGCTTGCTTAGATGTTGCTGCATTATCATGGCAACCAGCTGTGTTTTCAGATATTCAATATAAACAGTATATTATTAAATTTAAAAAATTGTGGCCCTCTGCGGCTTCCCCTGTCTCCCTCTCTGTCTTTTTCTCCATATTGAAAACGTATCAGGCAATGCATGGTCGCTACATGTGGTATGCATTGAAGAACGTAACTTTAGACACACTCGCAGAGCTACGTGACAGAGTGTGTGGTTGGGGTACAGCGGGACTAGTTTTCTACAGTCTGTATGAAAGCCCTTTTTGTGTCTTAATGCAAGGAAATGTCTCCGTTAAGCACAAAGTGTTTCAAAAACGCTGCTGCGTGGTGTCAATTTAAATAAACTTTCGATATGTAAAATTAAATTCTCATTTAATCACAGGTACATTAAATGAACAAAGAAATGGTCTGGAGGCCTTTCGTGGACATTTTTCACCATCAGCCTGCTTTCATAAAAAAAAGCAGACTGTTCTGTGGTCTAGTGGCTGAAGATCTACATTTTCAAAAGAAAAACATAGTCTATTAAAACTGATTATGTGGGCAGCTGTGAAAGCTTATCTAACGAGGCTGAATGTAGCCTGCAGTATTTTATTCCTAACTTATATTTATAAAAACATTTTCAGAATATTGAAAACATTTGTACCAAACTGCGCTCACGGCCACATCCAAGTCAAATCTACAACAGAGGAAAAAAGAGCTTAATAGACCAACCTACCCAATTCACCGCAAATGACTTTTTTCCTTTTTCGCATTAACCATTTTCATGGCAGGGTGCAATGTTTTGATTTTTGTTATTTTGCTGCAGGGGCAAAATGAACTCCTAGAATAGAGTTACAAAAAAAATCGCTGTGCCTGTCTTTACTGTAGTCAAACTTATCCTTGCATTATTATAAAGTAGCTGTATATGTGGTGATTATCACATATACACGTGAGGTTACCAATCGTCATGTAACATAAAGCTGAAGAAGAAATTTAATACCTGATGTAACTGCCCTTGAAGTGGAACTTTGGTACTTATCCCTTATTTTCTGTCATACATATGTTGATGCTCAACAATGTGGCCAAAGTTTCAAATAATGGGGTCAGTATATCTTCACATAATCCACGCGAGCCACAATTTAGACTTCACTCTGCTATAAACACTCTGTTTTACACTGCTGGATGTGTAGTTGGTAAAGAGAGAGCGGATATTCTTAATATAGTCATCTCGGGCACACAGCTGTGGTTTGGCACAGAGGGCCCACACACCTGCTGCTCAAACCTTCTGTTTATGTGGATCAGCCAACCAGAACGAAGCTAAAGGAGAGGTGGAGGAGCTATATTAACTTTTTTCAGAACTAATTTAGTAACTAATAAGCTCTCCTTTAACCTGTTTGGATTTTTCCATAAAAAAACAATAAAGCCTTTACATGAATGTCTTTTAATTCCTGCACTGGGAAGTGAGGCTGGAGTTCATGAAAAGCTGAGCTAAAGGGCCCTATAGATGTTAACTCAGAGGTGGCTTAGACTAGTGACAGAGTCCTCTGTACACCACCACTGGAGATCAGTGTGTTTAGAAGTGGGTCAGCTGTTATCGCGAACATGTTTACAACTCTTTCAGAAAATACTAATGGTGACTAATGTGTGAGGTACAGATCTGTTAGAGGGACGTGGTATTTAATGCTAAAGAGTGACAGTGTTACTGTGAGCCCCTTTGAGGGTGTTTTACTCATAAAGGTGGGAAGACTGTTTTACTGTGGATGGACAATAACTGCTGTGCTTCTCCTTTGAGCCTCTTGGACACATCATTAAATTCATAGAGAAAAAGCCCTGAGTGTTTCACTCTCCTCTGTGTGTCCAGCGTGGTGAACTGTTGTGTGGTAGAGTTCATATCTGCTGTGCTTTCCATGCAGCCCCACAGATTTTTTTTATTTTATATTGGATTAAATTGCGGTTCTCTTGCTTTCCTTAGAAGTTAATTAAGTTATTTTTATGCTGTAGACAAGCCCAAAGGGTATTTATTCCTAAAAGCCTGTCTTTCTTTGACATCCTTAGTGATGTGTGGCTAACTGTTGAATAAGCAATTACACCCACTCCCAACCCTGTTTGGTCACTGGAAGCTTTAAGTTATGAATGATGCTCTGGTGTGTACTGAGGAAAGTGTTTCCACACTGAGTACAGCAGAGACCAGGGCTGGGGTTCACTGGACTTTAGTCTATATGTGAGGGTTACATGTTCTGTACAGTGGTCATCCGCTAAATGGATAGGTATAAAATTATGCACAGACTTTCGACCTTTCTCCTAGCACTGACAGCAGATTGGCAGATTTGGTTTGTGCTGTTTTAAAATAAATATGGGGTTCAAATGATTCATAAATCAGAGTCCCACTTTTTTTTTTAGAAATGCAGTTGTACTCATTAGTTATTTTTTATACTATTTTTAGTGGGATGTTTCCATTAACAACATCACAGTTTGAATCTTTCTTCTTCTTCTTCCTCTCTTTTTCTGCAAACCCACCCATATTCAGGCACCACTTGGCGCCATGTGTTTTTTTTTTTATTGTTGTTTTTTTTTTTTAAGACCCCAACCCTGCCTATGTACAATTGCACACACACACTGCCAGTCTTTCATTCAGACCCGTGTTTCTCGTTTTCCTTCATCATGTGTCAGCATCACCCTGGCTGACCCTCTTAATGCGCACACAGACTCCCTCCAGACCACCATGTTCCAGTGTGCCAGCCTCTCTTCTCTGTCTTGTGGTGAGTGTGTGTGTTTTACAAGCCTCTCCCTGGCTCTGTTAAAATGCCTGGCACTCTGTAAACCCATTAGGCTCACACTAAAATAGCATGTAAAACCCATAGATGCAGACAAAATCTCACAGGCGGAAACCTACATGTCTGGCACCCACATATGGATTAACATGAATGCACAGCAATCATGAATGACCATTGGAGGTTTGTCTATCTTGCTGTGTGCTTCTGTAATGCGGCACAAACTCAAAACTTTTACTAACACTCTGCTGTGCCGCTTATCCCCAAAAAATGCACAATACAAATATGGAAAGAACACAACGATTTATAAATCTATAAACACTATATTTAATTTAAAATTGTAAAAAAACACAAAAAAAAACAGGTAAAATGAAGGAAGTGTTTCAGCAATCATCAGCGAGGTTTAAGACAAACAATCACAGCATATAAAAGCCAGGTGAGATCCCATTACCAATCAGAACATAATGAAAAACACCGGCAGAAAAAACGTGCCAAAGGTAGCAGACGCGTGCCAACAATCGTAATCATAATACACTCCTACAGTTCTACAAAAATAGTATCAACACACAACCAGCAAACACAACAGTATTAAAACCACTGGAATAGGAAACGTAAACAGAAAAATGTGTTTCCACTAAAGTTATCAGACATCAAAAAATACATAAACAATCTGAAGAAAAGCCCGTACATGAAATATCACAAGAAAAACCAAATCACTAAAACAGCTGCACAATAGCTCTTGATTCAAGCTTTTAGGGGGTTTCTGTGTGTAGTGGTTGAATCCAGTCTGCAACCCTTTGTATTAAATGTTTGTATACTTTCTATACCTTGGAATTTATGGGAACTCCAATATGTCCAGCTGCATTAAAATGCTTTCATCAACATACATCTTATATCGCTTTTGTGCTCAGAGATTCTGACTTTTAGGTCACGAGTAAATCACAAATTAGGTTCTCTAAGAAACTAGATTTTTGAGTTTCTTTTTCCTTCCAGTGTAAGTGGTCTAGAAAAGCATCCTCTTTGAACACAGCAGTGGATACAATTTAACATGGGATTCGTGATCAAGCTTTATACAGGGAGTGCAGAATTATTAGGCAAATGAGTATTTTGTCCACATCATCCTCTTCATGCATGTTGTCTTACTCCAAGCTGTATAGGCTCGAAAGCCTACTACCAATTAAGCATATTAGGTGATGTGCATCTCTGTAATGAGAAGGGATGTGGTCTAATGACATCAACAGCCTATATCAGGTGTGCATAATTATTAGGCAACGTCCTTTCCTTTGGCAAAATGGGTCAAAAGAAGGACTTGACAGGCTCTGAAAAGTCAAAAATAGTGAGATATCTTGCAGAGGGATGCAGCAGTCTCAAAATTGCAAAGCTTCTGAAGCGTGATCATCGAACAATCAAGTGTTTCATTCAAAATAGTCAACAGGGTCGCAAGAAGCGTGTGGACAAACCAAGGCGCAAAATAACTGCCCATGAACTGAGAAAAGTCAAGCGTGCAGCTGCCAAGATGCCACTTGCCACCAGTTTGGCCATATTTCAGAGCTGCAACATCACTGGAGTGCCCAAAAGCACAAGGTGTGCAATACTCAGAGACATGGCCAAGGTAAGAAAGGCTGAAAGACGACCACCACTGAACAAGACACACAAGCTGAAACGTCAAGACTGGGCCAAGAAATATCTCAAGACTGGTTTTTCTAAGGTTTTATGGACTGATGAAATGAGAGTGAGTCTTCATGGGCCAGATGGATGGGCCCGTGGCTGGATTGGTAAAGGGCAGAGAGCTCCAGGCCGACTCAGACGCCAGCAAGGTGGAGGTGGAGTACTGGTTTGGGCTGGTATCATCAAAGATGAGCTTGTGGGGCCTTTTCGGGTTGAGGATGGAGTCAAGCTCAACTCCCAGTCCTACTGCCAGTTTCTGGAAGACACCTTCTTCAAGCAGTGGTACAGGAAGAAGTCTGCATCCTTCAAGAAAAACATGATTTTCATGCAGGACAATGCTCCATCACACGCGTCCAAGTACTCCACAGCGTGGCTGGCAAGAAAGGGTATAAAAGAAGAAAAACTAATGACATGGCCACCTTGTTCACCTGATCTGAACCCCATTGAGAACCTGTGGTCCATCTGTGGTGGTGAACAGATCAAAACACTGACAGAACCCATGGATGGCAGGCTTTTGAGTGTCCTTGCAAAGAAAGGTGGCTATATTGGTCGCTGATTTGTTTTTGCTTTGTTTTTGAATGTCAGAAACGTATATTTGTGAATGTGGAGATGTTATATTGGTTTCACTGGTAAAAAATAAATAATTGAAATGGGTATATATTTGTTTTTTGTTAAGTTGCCTAATAATTATGCACAGTAATAGTCACCTGCACACACAGATATCCCCCTAAAATAGCTAAAACTAAAAACAAACTAAAAACTACTTCCAAAAACATTCAGCTTTGATATTAATGAGTTTTTTGGGTTCCTTGAGAACATGGTTGTTGTTCAATAATAAAATTATTCCTCAAAAATACAACTTGCCTAATAATTCTGCACTCCCTGTAGTGACCGTTACTACAATGTAGAAAATTGTTTCGGCTAATTAATTTATGCTAAAGCTGAAATGCTGGGGGAGACAACATATTCTTTTCAGTGGGCTTAGTTTCATACTTTACCAAATCCAACCAGTGGTGACAGACTTAGACATTCATAAGTCTTTCAGGCAGGATCAGTGAGTGGTAAAGCTAAAGAGCAATAAGGTCAGCATATGAGGTAAGCAGAGATGAAAGGATGAAGTGGGTAATCAAGTGTATATATTCACGCTTGTCTGGTGGAAGGAGAGAGTTGTAGAAAGAGGCTTCTTTTATTTCAAAATATGACATTTTGTGGGTTTTTTAATGTTCTGATTTTAGACGCATCTTGTGCGTTTCAGTGTGTCATCCTCTGGCATCACTGCTTTGATCAATCGACTGCATTTTTCAGATTTGACAAGTATGAAGGCTTTGTCAAAATCACTCCCTGTTTTCTACATAGTGGACTACATTTATTGTATTTATTTCAGCGTCTGTGTGAATTTTTCATTACACGGTGGCCAAAAATAATACACAGCAAGACTGAAACTTGTGTCCATGTCATAAATACTGCAGTTGCTGCCATTTAATGGACATGTAGTCGTTGGTGATGATGCAATTTCAAGATGAGAAGTGACAAACGTGTCTGAAATCTCAATTCACCTTCGAGACACAAGTTTTTATTTTGTGTCAAATAGCTCTTGTCTGACAGAAACTTACTGGACAAAAATACTTCTCAATACGTAAATACTTGATAAAAGTATTTGTCACTTTACACCTACAGGAGCTGCTTCCCTATGGAAAGAAGCTCTCAGTGCAGGCTTTATGTGCTGATGTTAATGACGGGGGACTCTTTTACCGGCGACTTTTACCCACTTAGCGCCTCAGGATTCAGAGAAAATGGTCATCCACTTTGAGGCTGAGCTGCTGTGGCTCCTAAACACTTCCACTTTGCAATGATACCACTTAAAGTTGATCATCTAGGAGGAAAGAAGTTTCAAAAACTGTCTCATTGTGACAGAAGCATTTTATTACAGTACCACACTCGAATTCAGTGAGTAAGTCTTAATCTTTCACAAATCTTTGTAAAGGCAGACAGCATGGTTAGGTGCTTGATTTTATACACTCGTGGCAATGAATGAAAACACCTGAATTCAAAGTTTAAGAGGCGTAACCCCGTACTTTTCACCATAACCTAATTTATTAAGAAGCTCAGAACAGCGGGAGATATATAGGGCATATAAATCTCATGCATGTGTTGAAGTAGTGTGGACTGATACATGTTATAAAATGAAAGAGCATTTGTTCCCTAAGATGTGCAAGTGATGTTTAAAATGGTTAAAAAATAACACACTTTAAGTTTTGTTTGTTCATTTTTAAAGCACAGCTGCTCTTTTTTACTTCAGTTGTGTTTTTGTGAGGTGTAAAAGCAGTAGAAGTAGATCTGTCCCTTAACTTTTAATACTTTATGTTTTAAAAAAAATAAATTTTAGTGTTTTTTCTTTCTTTTAAGTGCAGGATTATGTCTTTTTGTGGCAGTTGTGCATTGTTTTTTTGTGCTTTTATATTGTTCTTTTTGTGGGCGATTTCTTCAGAACCTGTCAGTAAACCAATTTTCCCAGCAGGGACAACAAAATGACTGAACTGAACTGAACCGAAGAGCTTTTGCAAATGAGGCCATTCGTTTGAATTTGACATTTGAGTGACTGGGCCCTCTCTCGTATCCACTGTTCTGACATTTACTCAGTGAAAGTGTTAGACTAATGAAACTTAACATTATCCAGGTCAGCCTTTTACGTGTCATCTTTCAGCTAAGCTAAGCTAAGCACAGTAGTGAGCTTTTAGCGAAAGGCCAGTTTCAGTAATGATGATGGATCTTCCGGAGACATTTATTTTGCTCTTCTGTTTCTATGTGTTTGTTTCCATCTCTCTCTTTAACCTCGGCTGAACTACAAAAGTAACAATGATTCCAATAGAGAGGTTTTACTAAAAGGGCTGTTTTCTGTGCCATAGTCATAATAATAACCTTTATGACTCAATGACGTCTCTAACAAGCACTGAAGAGAACTGGCGTCATATTCTTCCACACACTCGCGCGTGCACACACAGGAAGGCTTTCTCTCACGCGCTTCTCTCTGGCCTACGTCTGGCTATAAGAGTGAAGGTATAAGGATCTCTTGGCTGTGTTTGTTTATGGCTGTTTGTCTAACTGTTCGAGTATTTGAAAGAGCCGTCAAGGTCAAGTTTGTTGTATATTTGTTGAAAACTATGAGATTGTGTAAGTGTACGAGTCTTTTTAAGCCCATACTGAAGACATTTGCGCGCGTTAGGTCCTGTAAAAAAAAATGTATTAAGTGTTATTGGCCGAGTTGGACATTTTATCACTGCTCTTATGAATCCTGCTTGAATTGTCAGCCCATGACACTCTATCTGCTAAAACTCAAACGGCTCCCAGTGAGTGGCTGCGACTGTTTCTTAGCCAACTCAAACTAGAGAAACACCACGAAAACCGAGTCCTCATATTTACGACTCTACAACTCATTGTAATGAAAGAAAACACCGCACAATTACACACTTCAAATGTCTTTGTTGTTACAGTGTGATCTCCAAATAATAAGCTTGTCAGAGAGAAATGAGCTTTCTCTTTGCTTGTTTTTTAAGTTATACAACAAGTAATCTGTGAGGTTTCCACAGCCTCACAGTTGTTAAATCTACTAAAGTGACTCATGGCTTTTTAACAAACTTCCACTGCAATGGAGATGTACCATTCTGCTCCTGCAGCCCGAGACATGTCGCTTTTGTAAAGAAGAGAAAACTAAAGACTCTGTAGCTGTTATGTGGAGATAAGAGCAGTGAAATTAGTAGTTCTAAATATAACTGACAGTGTTATCTCTCAAATTAGGATTAATTGGCCCTTCTAAATGACTCTAAAGCTGTGCTAGATAACTTGGCCCTCTAGTGATTCTGAATGGTATTGCAGCAGTTTTTGTCGGTAAGACGCAAGTGCTTGACTGTCTTGTTTTCGGTTAACAGCATAGCTAACTCTCAGGATTGCTACTAGGGCTGAACGATATATCGCATTTGCGATAATATCGCGACATGATCAAGTGCAATTTTCTAACCGCAAAGGCTGCGATTATACTGCGATTATAAGGCTGTCCAAATTACTACCATATCCCAGAATTCATAGCGCGGCCCAGCCAAACTCCAGTTTCCAGCAATGGCGGCCGCTACTAAGTTTTAAAATTACTCATACTAATCTTTCTGGGTCACAAAATAAACTTTTAACATATTTTCAGGCGAGAAAGCAGTTGTGTAAACATCAAATATCTGCTCGGTTTATCAAGATATCCCATATTTGCAAAAGTGCTTCGACGTTTTCAGAGGCGTCTGCTACCCACCAGCTCGACAGCTAGCCGGGAGCTCGAGGATTACTGATGCGGCCGAGAACGGCACAACTCCCGGCACATCATTTTCAGATCACCGCGGAGTTTCGCTGCTCGGGTTAAACGTAATATATAAGTCACTTAGACAACCTAAAAATGTTATTGTTGGGCTTTTTTCAGTGTTTTGTTTGTTCGTGAGTAAATCGGTTTGGCTGAGATTAAAGTTATTAGATTAGATAAAATAAAACTTTATTAATCCCCCGGGTGGGTTCCTCCTTGGTTTTCACACAGCTGACTAAACGTCAAACAGAAAACTTATTAAACAGAAGTATGAGACAGTCGAGAATTTACACCAGTGTCTGGTTATATTTTAGATAGCAAGAAGCAGACGGCCGAGTTTATTAAACTCCACCGAGACAGCGGTGACGCTAATCAGAACTAGACCGTCCAATTTCACGCCTTTAAATTTTAAAGGTGTGTTTGTGTGTGTGTTTATACAATTGCTATTATGTTTGCACTTTATGTGTAATGTTACTGACTGCAGAGATCAGTAAGATGTGTGTATTTTTTATTTATTAGTTTTATTTATTTAATATTATTTTTTAATTGAATGACTGTCTAGTAGTTCACAGATGTCGAAAAACTGAGTGTGGTAAAGCCACTGATTTTTTTATGTATATTTCTGCAATCTGCACATTGTACTGACTTTCATTTTAATGTTTACACCAGGGTTCCTTGTCAGCACTTTATGCTCAGATGTTTGTAAGCTAAAAATAAACTATTGTGTATGTTCAAATATACTGTTGTGATTGAAGAAGTTAAATAAAAATGTCAGTCATCAATTCATGCATCACCTCATGTCATCATAACAGAGGTCTGTCTTCCAGGAAAGAACAGTTTAAAATTAATGTAATATAGTATTGGCCATACTATATGATGTATTGCTTGTCTTTGTTTAATAATACAGAAGACAAAGACCTTAAAAAATAATCGCATATCGCATCGCAATCGCAATATTGGGGCAAAAAATCGCAATTAGATTATTTTCCATAATCGTTCAGCCCTAATTGCTACTGTGCAAAACAATACAAAATCAAAAAAAGAAGAATCTACTTTCAGAGACTCCCCTATTCACAAGGGGTTACCACAGCGAGTAGCTTCACATGTTTGTAAGCTGGATACCAACAGGGACTGATGTCTCTTCCTGCGATCAAACCAAGGTTTGCTTGTTAGGAGGAATTAGTGGTACAGAAATGCAATACTGAATCTGTGTAGCATGTACTGACATTGCTTGGGAAGTTCACGTCAGGTTTCGCGGTAGGTTTTCAGAGGGGTTTGCGGTTATGACATAGAAGATGTTCGCTGGAGCAAACATCTGGTAAGAACTTTTACATATTGCTTATACTATTAGACTCTTGTGGAGAAAGCCGTGTTCAGCACATTGTGATTTACAAGTATTTGACTCCTTGGATAACAAGAAAAGGTTTGAAACTACAGTTTTGAGGGGTGTGCAATCTCATAAATTAAGAAAATGTGAGAAAATTACTGTGGCATTGCCTTCTGAAGATATGCTAATAGACTTACAGCTAACCTGGGTTTGTTTGTGCAGTTGCTGACATACTTCCCCTTTAGCATGGGAAAATTCCAGCACGGTGGCAGCACTAAAAGAAAGATTTATAGGCAACCAATCTAAACACTGATATTTCAGTGGAGATTTCATAATAACAAGTTAAAGAAAAAATGCTCTTTAACTAAAACTTTGAAGTCTGTTCAGAGGTACAAATTAGGTTTCAAATGCACACTATCATGTTTTTTCAGTTCTACACCCTGATGCCCTGTAGCAAATTGATGCCCTCTTCACAGACCACATGTGTCTGCTTTAGGACCCATCGTGGTTTTAAGGTCACTGATTGGAAGACTTTTGATGGACAGGACATAGAAAAACAGGACAGGGTTGAGCTGGAACTTTAACATCACAACTGATAATGCAGAGCGTGACTACAGTACAACAATGGCAGTGATAGCCCAGTTGTGAGAATGTGTATCTGTTTATGCTGAATTTGAACATCCACTGTGAGTTTTTTTTAAAAGTGTACTTTGTAGACTGTAGGTGTGGTGATAGTTTTCCAGTGTAACTACTTTTCCTGTCTGCTTGTCGTTCTGTTTTGTGGCTTTGTCTTTCATAATAGTTTAGTGTGAATGTGCAGCCCCCAGCGAACAGTCACGGCTGGAGATTTTTTAAGCTGTTGTTTTCATGAATTCTCTTAAAAGCCCAGAGGTGGATTCTTTAAATTTTGCTCACTCAGCCTAAAGAATAAACCCGTTACTGTCACTGTAAACCTGGCCATTGTTTGTTTCAATCATATAAACTTTTACATACGCTATTATTCAAGTCTGGGTGGATAGGGTGTAAACTGCAACTTGATTCTATATATGGTGGAAGGATAGAAGCTGAACTTTGAGAGTTTCACAACTCAGAATTGTTATTTAGATTGCTGCAAGATTAGATTAGATTGAAGTAGATGGTTTAAATCTCCATTTACTTGGGAAGTTGTTTTGCTTGCGCCTTCATCTGAGCTTTTTGATTAATTAGCTATAAATCAAAGTGCATCTGTCTGTGTTTAAATGAAGTTGTAAGACGGGAGTTGAGTAGTAGATGAGAGAGAGGAGGAAGGGGTGGAGAGTAGGGCTGCCACGATTTGTCGACTAGTCACGATTACGTCGACTATCAAAATCGTCGACGACTGATTTAATAGTCGACGCGTCGTTTGAAGCTTTGTAAGATCCCAAAAGACGCAGGAATAAGTAGCAGGATTTAAGAGTGTAATAACGGACTGAAACAGAAGATGGCAGCACTGCATGTACAAGGATGCCAGCTACCGTTAAACCCCGAAGAAGAAGAAGAAGAAGAAGAAGCAGCTGTGTCCCAGAATTCATAGCGCGGCCCAGCGCAGTTTCCAACAATGGCGGCAGCTAGTTAGTTTTAATGTTACTCTTATTATTCTTTCTGGGTCACAAAATAAACGTTTAACATATTTTCAGGCGAGAATGTAGCTGTGTAAACCTCAAATATCTGCTCAGTTTATCAGGACACCACATATTTTCAAAAGCGCTCCGACGTTTTCGGAGACATCTGTTACCCACTAGCTCGTTAGCGAGCCGGGGGCTAGGCTCACTAGCACCGTGAGAACACCGGACTCCCCGCGAATCGTTTTCAAACCCACCGCTGTCTTTCGCTACTCAGGTTAAATATATATGAGTCACTTAGATAACTTAAAATGTTATTGTTTGGCTTTTTTTTTAGTATTTTATTTGTTCCTGAGTAAATCAGTTTGTCTGAGATTAAAGTTATAGTTTTTGCACAGCTGAATAAACGTCAAGCAGACAGCTGATTATCAGAAGTGTGAGATGCTCCAGAATATACTCCAGTGTCCTGTTATATTTTAGATAGCAAGGAGTTTATTAAACTTCACCGAAACAATTGCAAATTTCATTAAAATTTAATAAACTATCATCTTGTCTTTATTTTTAGTTAGCACAGACCTTAAACACTTAAAGCTGTAAGCTAATGATAGTTATATAAGAGCAGATGCTGCTGGTGCAATAAGCTGTAGTTTTACGTCTAATGGATGATGATCTGATTAGTCGACTAATCGCAAAAATAATCGGTGACTAGTCGACTATCAAAATAATCGTTTGTGGCAGCCCTAGTGGAGAGGAGACGTTTGGGAGCTGAGCAGACATTAAGGCTCATCTATTTGTGTCGCATTGTGGTCTGGGGTCTCTCTAAGCTTTCATTAGGCAGCTCTGCTTCCTGCTCGAGGATGATTGTTTTTTCTCTAAACACGACACTGAGGTCCTCAGCAATCATTACACACACACACACACACACACACACGAAGCTGTGTATGCATGACTTCAGAGGACAATGCATCACATTAACTTCATGCTAAATTACCATAACCATTACTTGACTTAAACCAAGTTTTCATACCAGGGAAGTTCCACAGTGTAACAGTATACACACTTTGATGTCCTCACAGTGTAAGTAAAGTGCACAGTATATACTTAGAAATACAGCTAAAAAGAGGCGCAGTGAGACATGCACATGTCCTCTGCACCTTTTTCACAGTCACACACACACATTGGCCTTCGTCGGTCATTACAGACAAGCTGCTGGTTTTTATGCAGATTTATTGAATGCAGTCTTAATGGCTTTACCAGTCGTTCTCTTTTTACATGCATTTGTCATTTCCTGTCTTTCACTTCTTTTACCCTTGATCTCCGCCTGTCTTTGGTTATCACTTTCTCCTCCCTCTTCTGTCTTTTTACTCTCCTCTCTTGCTTTTCACTGTTCTTTGAAATATTTTTTCCCACTCCACACTCTGCTATTGTCACTCACCCTTGCTGAGTCTCCACCACCTTTGTCTTTCTCTCTCTTACACCATTTTAGCTCTGCCTTCGATCTCTACCTCTCTTTTCCACTTTTATCTTTTTCTTTCTTCTCCCTTTTTCTTGATAAGAAGCAGCAGGTGAAGGTCAAAGATGTCAATTCAAACACAACAAGATATGCAAAGAAAACGCTTTCTACTCTAAGATTTTTTTATTTCTATTTGAAGCATTTTGGGGTTTTTTTATTTTTTTATTTACTTTTTTTTTTACAGTGGCTGCTATTGTCGAAGTGCAGCTTAATGTATTTGTGCTGCTATTCCTTCACCAGCTTCCTTTTGATGCTCTATAGCCATGCTGCAGGAATTTATTTAAGTACAGCCATAAAAACATTTTACACAGATTTCTGTGGAACAATTAATTTTGTGCAGATGTCATACTTTCACTGCTTTATGCAAGCAGAGAAATATGTGTGTTTGTGTGTGTGTGTGTGTGTTTTTTTAAGGAAGAATTGTAAATGAAGTCTTGTACAGTGGAATATGATTGATGATTTTCCGGCATGGCATTGAGTGCCAAGATAGAATTTGTTGATAAAATTCAAAACTGATAGCTATGCAGTTTTTTTTAATCATTCAAGACACACACCTCCTCTTACTTCAGTTCTTACTTGTTCTCGTTCAAAATGATATGTGGCTTTATATTTTTCCTTGTGTATTACTACAGATACATGTTGACATCATAAATAAAAAAACTTGACTTCCTAGGAGTTTTTAAGTGTTTGATGTAAGTTTGATGAGTCAGTCAGTATGCCATGCTATGAGCTGTAACACTAATTTAAAACTAAAGTAATATATTTAAAAAATTGCACACCTATAGGTTTAAAAACAGCGAGTGTGAGTACCACACAGGTTCTTCACGTCTTTTTCTCAGCTCTGTTTTAAGATTTTTGCCTGGCCGCAGTCCTAGTGAGGGAAACTGCTCAATATAAAGCTTTTAGATATATTAATATAAATTGCCCAGCTTTTGAAAAGTGCTTTGGACCCTCCTTAGCTTGCTTGGTGTCTTTCTTCTTTAAAAGCATATTCATTTTTTTAAAACATCTAGGCTTATTTTTGTTGCACCTTTGCATTGCATGTAAAGTAGCACTTTCATTTTAACAAGAAAACTAAATCAAACCAAAGAATAAATAAATAAATAAATTCTTGTACAACCTTAGAACTGTGGATTATTTTATATTAAACTGCCATCTTTTCAGATTGGCCTTCTGGGAGGTTACACCTACAGTATATACAGTTAATGCTGCAGTCTGTTTCTGCTGCTTTTTTCTGCAGCCATTAGTGTTGTAAGTCCAGCCACATATAGTCACTCCTCTAGGGCCGATTAAGGTTTTAGGTCTCGCTCTGCAAGTTTGGTTCCCTTTAAAAGTATCCCACTGTTACAGTTACCACACATATATTCAAAAGCACCTTTAGCGGAAGGTTTGAGGGCTCCCAGATTTGAGTGTCCCTCCCAAGAAACTCCTCCCACACTCTGGGCTTGTAAATATGAATATGTTCCTGTAGTCAGTTTGGCTGATTATATAACCTAATAAAATAAAATTACCAAGTGATGCTGAATTGCCTGAAAAACACTTCCCATGATTTTTTTTCTTAAGAAAACTGCGGTGCTTGAACGGTGCAGTGTTTTAGTCCTGAAGGAACAGTTTAAGGCACAAGTCCTCAAGCTCTATTCCCACTGCAGCTTGTTAGCTCGTGTTATTAGCTGAGCTGCCTGGGCAGGAAAGCACACACACACTTTGGTGCTTTTGGGCTTGGTGCAGTAAAGGCAGCCAACTTCTAAAGCAGTCTACATACAGTATAAGCCGGTTAGAGTATAATGGTTTAAATAGAGACGGGCAGAGCAACAGGGATTATGACCGTCTGTGTAGGCCTGTTATACTTTATCCCTTTGCTGTTCTTCATAAAGGAGTTTCTGTAGCACCACTCAGAGAAGCTCCATAAACCTTCTGTGATTGCATCTTTACTTCCTGCATTTATGCTCTTGCGGGATATCATTAGGCAAAAATTTGCTCACTAGCCTTTTTCTGTATCCCGACATCACCGATCACTCTCCAGTGTTGTTTCAAGCAGATTATATCATTAATGCAAAAACAACCGTTTCACCTTTTACCCTAAACATTTCCTGCTTTTTTGCAGCTGTACTTTTTTCTGTCAGTTGTAACATGTTAATGTTCTTGCAGTTTGTGTGTTTTATTGTTACACTTTATCAGCAAACTGTTAAGAATGAACTTTCTACTTTTGTTTTATAGCTCTAAATGTCCTGCCAGTCCTAGACATCCAATATCTGTAAAAAAAAAAGAAAGAAATATACAACACGATATAAAAACATAAAAAATATACAGAGGTTAACACATTTGTTAGATCAGCTGTTATAAAAACAAGAAAACTCAAATATTTTAGAAATCTGTCATAAACTAATTTAAAACTATAAAAATAATATTATTATTTATTATTTTAAAAAGCTACATTTACATTTTTATACCCAGATTTGAGCTGGCACACTGGACGTCTCTGAGAAGTCAGAAATTATTTAAATTAAATTAAATTAAATTAAATTAATCAAGCATAACAATCAACAGCTAAACCACAGAAAAAAATAAAATTTACAATTTTTTTCAGCTTTTTGTGTATAAAAATTAATGAAAATTGATGGAAAACAACAATAATTATATTTTAGCATTAAAATATGATGGATTAACCATTACAAAAACATTAAAAATAGGTTTTGGTAATCACCAATGCTGTTAATTTAAGACAGCTGTGGCATATGCCTTAGACTGTGTGGAGATCTAATAAATGTGTTAAGCACGGTATTTTTCTTTTTGTTTTAACTGCTCTGTTTGTTGTTGTTTTTTACTATATTAAGCACTAATTGGATTGTACATCGGCCTTTCTCTACCCTCGATTTTTCAACTGATTTTTATGTGAAGGATCTGTGTTGAATTTACCCAGAAATTCAATGAAAAGAAATTGAATAGTTTTTGCTTTCTCCATCTTAGCCCCTCTATTATGAAATTAAGACTGTTGATCACTAATGTCAGTAAACTACCAGTTCCTGACACAATAACGTCAAAAAAAGGCAACAAATAACAAAAACTGGCTCTAGATACGATTGTACTATATGTATAGTTCTTTTGAACTCCCCGGAATGAAGTGGAGTTCTTAATTGAGACGATCTAGTTAGAAGTTATCGGGTAACACCAAGTCGAGCTTAGTTAACAAGCTGCATCCATAGACTTCTGGCCTCATAATCATCTCTAACTTAAAAACTGTAGTAACAAAGCAGAAGATGCTGGTGTGTCTGCAGCAGGCAGTTGTTCTGCTTACAGATACTAATGCATTCTAGTTATATATTTGTTCTTCTGTCTTTTTGCCTTTTGCTGTTTGATCGTTTCTCTCTCTCCGTTAATCTCAGCACGCTATCTCTACGGTTCCTTTAGAAAATATAAGCATTCCTTTGCAGTGTGTGTCAAAGGGTCAGTGTGCACACACCGTACCTCACTCTGATTCTCATGCTGATAACCAGCGTGTGCGCTTCTGTGTGTGTGCATGATAGATAGTAATCCATCACCATAATGGAGCTTTAATGGCTGCAGTAAAAATCATCTTCGTCAAACTCTCTCTCTATTACACAAACACACAACTTACGTGTACCTCTGTCTACCTTGTCTACCTCTCTGTTTCCCACAATCCTCTCTGCCACTCCATAAATCAGACCTCAAGCTTACAGCGTTTGCTTTAGCCTCACGCTGTGCACTCACACACACACCTGGCATGTCAAAACCCAAACCACTGGATCACACACCAATTCACCAACACCTACACTTATAAACACACATACATGCATGTGCATACACACACTCACACACAAACACGCACGCAGTTACAAGAGTCATGAATCTGGCAAATTTTTCCCACTTTCATTATTTCGTCTGCATTTCTCTCTGACCACACACTGTGATTGCATGAGACACGATCCATGGGAGCTTACAACCAAAACATCCAAGCTAGTACCTCATACCTGGAAACTGTTTATATTTAATTTCTTTGGGTCATTAACGACTTTTGGATTATGTGTAGCAAGAGAGGAAGTCTATTGCTTGGCAACAAAGAGACTTTTTCTTCCCCTACCGAGTATTAAATTTTGATCATTTTCTAAAGAAAGCTGTGTTTTGTTTTTCTAGTTCTGGCCATCATTCATCATATCAGTCATGATATCAGTTATGAGAATATTTTTCTCCCTGGGTTAATTGTAACAATTTAAGAATGTTGCAACTCATCTTTTTAATGGAGACCATTATACTTGCAGGCATGAAAAAAGGGGGGAAGCAAGAGGGGAATCAAGGTCATCACATTGGTTTTTGTTTTCATTACTGAAAAAGGGGATCATATTAGAGATTTCCTTACAGTCGGTCACGAAATAATTTCAGTCAGGGCCACTTTGGTCTAAAAGATGATTGTTATTCCATGTGCAGCAATTTACATTTGGCAGTACAGTTGTTTTGTTCTATGCAGAGAAAAGCGGTTAGACCTTTGGTACTGAACAGAGCAGACATCACAAAAATCTGAACATGATTGAGACACAATGAAAAGAAGAAACATGCAGACGTAGGTTGCAAAGCAGCTTGCGGAGGAAGCAGCAACTCTAGACAGGCTAAAGTGACTTAAATAACCTATCCTATATGACTTTTGCCAATAGGCACCGTGGGTTATCAATGACATCAACCCTATTAGCTAGTGTACGAGGGACCTTAATTATAAATCTGTTAATATAATTAAACTTAGTAGCTATATCCTCAATCATCCATCTCACGATAGTGCTTGACTCAAAGGCAACTGGATTTCTTTTAGGTTCTTTAAGATGACCTCTTAAAGAACCTCTTTAAGATGACCTCTTAAAGAACCTCTTTAAGACCTCTTGAAAGCCTTCTATAGTTTTAAAAGCTGGCGAGGAGTCCCAGGTATTTAACCTCTAGTGGGACATGTCAGGACATCTTTGTGAATCATTGCCCACCCTATAGCCATGTAAGTTGTTAAAGTCAAATGGCTGAGGGTGGACTGGCAGTTGGAGGCTCTCTTGGTGTTGTAGGCCATCACCTCTCTCCAGTCATCTGTTTTCTCTGCTTCACGGCACAGCATGCACAACACTGCACAACTTGCAGTGAGGTTTGCCAGGACCTATAATAAGAGGACCAAACAATCACTCCACAGGTCTTATGGTATATCATAGGAGAAACTGCTCTTACATTGTAGATCACAGGTGTCGAACTCCAGGCGTCGAGGGTCGATGTCCTCCAGGTTTTAGATGTGTCCTTGATCCAACACCGCTGACTTAAATGGCTAAATTACCTCCTCAACATATCTTGAAGTTCTCCAGAGGCCTGGTAATGAACTACTCATGTGATTCAGGTGTGTTGACTCAGGGTGAGATCTAAAACCTGCAGGACACCGGCCCTCAAGGCCTGGAGTTTGACACCCCTGTTGTAGATGTTCACATCTTGGACAGGGAAGACAGATATTTTGACAGAGCTGTGCCTAACCGGATCAACCAATGTTGCGCAGAAGAGGTAGCCTCGTAGAGGTAGGTTGATCCGGTTAGGCACAGCTCTGTCAAAATATCTGTCTTCCCTGTCCAAGATGTGAACATCTTCAACAGGGGTGTCAAACTCCAGGCCTTGAGGGCCGGTGTCCTGCAGGTTTTAGATCTCACCAAAAAATGTATGCCCTTGTAAAAATTGTGCATACAATTTCAGATAGAGTGTAAGAAGACGCTGGTTATTGTAATTAGTCACAAACCCAAAAATTAAGGAACAGCCGATTTTCTAAACTTAGGGGGAACAAATGTTGCAGCATTGTAATGTTTTCTGTTAAATCACCAGTCCAATAATGACAGACTAAATTTTAAAAACAAGCTCCAGACTGCACACATCAAAATTTTCCTAAAGCTGGTTTTAAATAAAAGCTGCCAATGACCACAGAGTCGACTGTTCTGCATGATGTGATATGTTCTTATGGACACAAGAGGCATTGAATTTATAAAACTAAATGTGCAAATTATTACAGCGGTTCTGGTGTTCGTTAAGTAAGATGATGGAGGTGGTAGCCAACATGCTTTTTTTATTTCCTCAAGACATTACTGATCAATTTTATGCCTAAAAACACATGAGGATTGTGCTATAACGTAATCTCATAATAGCATGGCTCTTGTTTTTTTTTTTAATCGTCATCCTGTTTTTAAGTTGTGTTTAACACATTAATTTCAGATTTTTAGGCACTTTTTGAAGTCTTTTTCCTCCGGTGTAGGTCAAGGTTGCCTGAGTCAGAAAGCAGATGCAGCAGACAGATACTAAACTATTTATCTCTTCTCAGTTGTCTTACACTCTTATCTTTACTGCTGTGTTTTTCTAGGTGATTGCAACTAAAATGCAAGGCCGTTAAGCTAAATCACCTGCAAACACCACCAGTGTAGAAAAGTGTAGCGGGGCTTTCTGATTCTTCCAACACGAGTGTGCAAGGACATTGGCCAGAGTAAGAATGAGGACAGCAAATCAGTGGAAATGATAAAAAAAATCAAGGTGCAGATAATGAGGGCAGATAGAACAGAAAGAGAGATAAGTGATAAAAGTTGGACTATGTGCTCAAAAATCATCACTCTGTTTGACAGCTCATCACTTCCACGCAACCGTGATTCATCAGAGGCCTAAACGAACGTGTCAAAATTATTCCATAGACCTCCAAAGTTGTTGTTTTGCAAAGCATCTGTTTTCTGCTTACATCACCTGGAAAGACTGAATAAGTCATTAATTTTTTTGTTGTTGTTTTTGCTGTGGGGGGTTGTTCCCTGCTGTCTGAAACTAATGGGGCTTTCCGAATATGCCAATTTGAGCCAAACTTGCTCAGTCTCTCCAGTTCTGTCCCATTCTCTTCTTGCATATTACTTTGATTATCTTCTCCTATTATATTAATTCTTTGCCTGTCAGCATTTCTTTTTGGCTCTACAAAATCGTATGTTTTAGTTTAGGTAGCTTGGTTTCCTCTCAGCTTCTGGTTTCCGACTTGGAGTTTTGCATGTTCTCCTTGTGTCTGTGTGGTTTTTTTTCCATTCACTGCAGTTAAGTGAAAGTAGATAAGATGCAGTGATAGTAGGGAACAGGTAGAAGACAGCCTGGACAAATGAGGAATGAAATTCAGTAGAAGCGAGAGAAGAATACATGTGTGTGAATGAAAGAGAGGCAGGTGCAACAGTAAAGATGCAAGGAGTAGAGGTAGTGAAGGCAGGTGAGTGTAAATATATGAAGTCAGCCATACAAAGCAACAGACAGTGCACAAAAGAGCTAAAGAAGAGAGTGCAGACAGAGTGGAGTGGGTGGAGACAAGTGTCAGGGGTGATTTGTGACAGATGGATAGCAGCAGGACTGAAAGGCAAGGTTTACAAGATGGTGGTGAGACCTGCTGTGATGTATGGTTTGAAGCAAAAAGCCAGGAGGCAGAGCTGGTGGCAGAGTTGAAGATACTAGGTTTTTTTATTGAGTGACAAAGAGGGACAGGATGAGAAATAAGCATATCAAAGGGACAACTCAGGTTGAGAGGCAAGGCTGAGATGGTTTGGACAACAGCAGAGGTGGGATAGTGGCTATATCGTATAAAGGATGTTAAAGCTGGGGTTGCCAGGCAAGAGGAAAACTACAGAGAGGGTTCGTGATTATAGCAAAGAAGCACATGCAGAGGAGGGTTGGTGTGACAAACAAGGATACTGGGGAAAGGATGTGATGATGACAGATTATCTTCTGTGGTGACCCCTAAAAACAGAAGCAAAGAAATAAGATGATGAGCTATAGTTTCATTGCTGGCATGAATGGTTTTCTGTTTCTGTGACTGAGAAGTAACCACTAATATCATAGGCTCCACCAGGGAAAATGGATGGATCTACAGCTAATAAGATTCAATACAAACTTGGATTCATATTAAAAGAGGGTTGTTTTTTTTTTTAACATCCTCGATGACATTTCAGCAGTTTACATTTTAACTTCCTGAAAGTTGGGGACTTGCATGCTAAACAAAAGGAGTTTCAAAACTGTGGTAAAGCGTTCAGCTCGTTGTCTTTCTGGTCCAAGTATTTAAACAAAATTCCCTGATGCACATCTTGCATTTTCCAAAATGCAACTTGATAGTGTCTTTGATTAGCACTTTCATTGTGCCTTTATACACAACTGTGGCCTATTTCCAATAATTAATATAACAGCATGATATATGGATAATGACTTCCTTTTCCAAGTAATTTATTAGATAGATTATCATTAATCATTAATAGTGTTATTACTTGCATCAGTTTTACACATAAAGAATAAAGCCACTGTGATATAAAATACCACTGAGATTTTCTGGATAACAGATGAGAGCAGAGGGAAGAGGTTAAGACTTAACAAGGGAATATTAGCCAATATTTGACCCAGGCCTCACACACACATATACTCACACACAGACAAACATAAATGTGGGCTTGTGTTACATGGCCGTTTCAGCGGCTCTCGTATTGATACAGATGTATTGGTCATTAAGTCAGTTAGGTTTGACGTCTCAGCCCAACTGCAGCCAAAGATAATAATATCAGCGCTCTCTCAGAGAAATTTTCCACTCTGTCCGAACAGAAAGAACTACAATTTGGTGTTTAAGATTGAAGTCTGATGCGTGTGTGTGTGTGTTTGTTTGTGTGTCCTAAACCCTGCTCAGTGATCATCCATTGGACTGTTTTTTGCTTCTCATCAGTCAAAATACTAACAGAATAGTTGGTGTTCTTCTTAGACATAACCACCTGCTAGTTAGCTTAGCAAGATATAGGTGTAAACAGCTACCCTGATTCTTGTTCAGTTTAATAGTTTATTAGCATATCACATTTGTGTTATCTCTGGAAATGTCAAATCATTATAACCAACCAAGAAGTCAGATGTTATTGATTGTTTAGAAATAATACATCTAATGGAAAATAAATTTGTTGCTCTCATTTAAAGCTAGCTGTTTGTTTTTGGTAAAAAGTAGATATAGCAAGCATAAAAACTTCACCCAGTGCTTTGTAATTCCCATTTTTATTCTTTTTTGTTTGTTTGTTTGTTTGGGGGGGGGGGGGGGGGGGGCATTTTGACTGTCTGGGAGCTAATTTATTTATTTATTTACACGAGAAGGTGAAATGCTAAGCTAGCATTTTATGCTAGCAAGTTCTGTTTATAGGTTGTATAGTTGTGCACTTTAAGATGTTTTTTAGTGCTGAATTAGAAATAAAATATCACAATTTGACTCAAAAGCTCAACAGACTGTTAGGACAACTATCTACAGAGCCAGCTGTATTATTGGTCAGATAACAAGATACTAACTTCACACCTTTTCAGTTCAGTGAATAACATTAGCTGAGGTGAAGCTCAGCTAACAGATGCTAACAGATTGTCATGGACAAACCTTTAGCTATGTTCACATGACGTCAGTGTGTTTTGGACACAACTTCTAGTGGATATTTGTGGAACTGCAGTTTTTGGCACTTAGCCTTGTTTTGATTTTTCAATCCAGGAAGTGGCACCCTGTTAGTTTTTACTCTGAGCTAAACGAACTGGCTGCATATTTATCCTACAGACCTGAACACCATCAGAGAGAAAGTTAATATGAACGTTTTTTCATGAAAGTATTTCTTTTTTTGGCTTTTAAAAAAAAGTCTAAATTTTCTCCTCTCTCTTTCCTGCCTTTTTTTCCTCAGTTGGAGGCGGAGTTAGCACTGTGCGAGAGGGAGGGGGCGGAGCTCCAGGAGTACGCCAATCAAGTCCTGCAGCAGATCGCCGACCGATGCCCTGACATTTTAGAGCAAGTTGTCAACGCCTTGGAGGACAGCTGCTGACACACTAATGCACACACTGGCAGAAAATGATTTTTTTTTTTAAAAAAGCTTACATTCAAACATTTAGTCGTATTTAAAGTCAGAAGGCAAACATTTAACACAGCTTGGCCCCATAATTCCCCGATGCACAAATAAAATTAGTGCTGCACATGAATAGGAATACGTTCCCAGCCTTCAAAGAAAAGGGGAACTAAGACAAAAAATCAAATTATTACTGAAAACTGGGCTTTAGTTGCTTTAATTTTCTGTTTAGAGCACTATATCAGCATGCAAGTCAGCTAGAAATAATTGATAATCTACATTTATTTACATTACTACCCCAACACAGAAAGAGCCCTTACTGCACTGGCCATACGCGACACCTTATAGTGAGCTTCCCATGTCCTGGGATTCAACGGGAGGATTTGTATTCGTGACTTGGGGCAAAAAGTATTTTCAAACCTTAACAAAAAGTTGAACATAAGCTGAGCTTGCCAGGTTCTTACACGCTGTTGCCACATTATTGTATTAGTTCAGATTCAAAAATATGTTTATTTCAACTGCCTTTGGCTCTTTACATCATTTGCTGCTATCTTTGTAATTTTTAGGTTCCTTTTTTTTCCACTTTCTTTGTTTTTGTCTGATGAAATGTCCTAACATGCAGTTTCTTTCAGCAGTATTCTCTAGATAGTTGTGTAAATTGTAAAGGGAGCGGTTTAATTAACACATACACAACTTTCGTCAGGGGTAACATGACACTTTAATCTATTGTTTCCCATTATTGATGAAAGGTACAAACTACAGTAAATAACTCGCAAAACTCCCTTTATGAAGACACACTGGCATGGATGGTCTGACTTTCTGTTTCACCACAGAAAATCACACGTCTCCTTCATTTATGGCGCCCATGCCAAAATTAGGTTCAGATAAGAAAACCCCTTTTATGACAATCCCTTTAGCGTTAACATGAGGTGTCAAGTCTGAACTTTACTCATTTACCTTTAGTCAAACGTCTTTTTTTCTTTGTTTTGGGAGGGGAGAAAATATAAAGTAAATGTTATATATATTTTTTTGCTTTTGGTAATATATATTAAACACTAATCTTGTTTAACTGAAAGTGTCGTCATCTGTTGGTTGGTATGCTAGCATATGGTAATGCGTCAAAGTCTTTTCTTTTTTTTCCTTGGACACTGTTATTGGGAACGTGTATTGCACCTACAGAAGGCTTTGTGTCCACCGGGAATGTTTTCTCAGACTCAGTTTCTTGTTCTTGTTGTCTACAGTGGAAATGACACTGCATGTCTCCCACAGCGCTGACAGCCTTAGCATGATTTAAACTTTTACGGCAGTGAGCACTAGAGGTTCAAATTGTTTCAGCTTGAAGCAAAATTTCCTTCTTTTCCCCCCCCATCCCTTATACTGTATTGAGTGATGAGGCCATGACGGGAACTGTTTAGCGCTGCTTCCTGGTAAGAAACACCTGGTGGACACAAAATCTAAAGACACAGATTCACATTACGCTCTCAAATCTGACTGGGGACGCTCATGAGAAAAAAGGAAAAAACAGCTTTTGTTTGTTGGCACCTGAGCAGCGTTTTAAAAAGCTTAAAGTCACAGGGGTGCAAACAAGAAGCTTCATTTCAAAGATACCTGAAATCTCACGCTGCTTTGGGTTGAAGGTTCCTCAGATGTCTTTTTTTTTGTGGTTGTGTTTTAAGAGGGGACCCCAGCAGATCTGAGTGTGTTGTAAGTTCAGTATTTGTTGTCTGTTTTATACTGATAATGTTTGTCACTGGGGGTGATGATGACTGGGACTCACTTTAAATTTCTTGTGGATTAAAAATCAGATTGAGAGAGAATGTAATAAAATATGGATTTATCTTTATTTCTCATGTCATGCCTGTTATTTTCTCTGGTTTGTTCGCTGTCAGATTCTCTGGGATATGTGACAAGTGAAACGAAGAAAACGCTGCTTGATTGTGCCCCCTGATCAATTTTAATCAAATGTAAAAAGTATCCTGTGTTCTAGGGCTGTTCGATATAACGATATATATCGGATGACGATATAAAAACGTCTATCGTTTCATTTTACGCTATCGTTTGTTTCGTGGTGTCGCAAAATAAACCGTTTACGGCAATATTTTTCATCGTTTTGGTGGTCACTGTAGTGGCTATATTAATTTCTTAAAGTTCTCTCTTTCTCTTATATTTAATATAACCACACTACAGACAGACAAGCGCATGTTTTTATGCGTTGTGGTTAGCAACAACGACGGTAACAGCATCGGGTGTCCGCATGTTTATGTTCCACATAAACCTTTCACAATAAAGTTCAAGATCCTGTTGAGACTTTTCAAAATAAACTGGATCACGTGAAAGAGCAGATTATTTACGGACGAGAAGTAAAAAAGAGCCGCCAGGTGCTAAAAAATAAACCTTAGACTCAAACGTTAGAACAGGCTTTTCCCCGCAGCACGCCGTGTAATAAATACTCACAACTTATGTCTAAAAATGTATAGTTTCATGCATCGGTTAAAACACTCGACTCCAGCTACATGACGCGCAGCTGGAAACACTTCCCGCAAGTCGAGCTGCCTGAGATTCACAGAATTTACAGAAAATGTTACATTTTTGTGATTTATATCGTTATCAGGACGATAGAATTCTTATATTGGGATATGAGATTTTGGTCATATCACACAGCCCTACTGTGTTCCACTACTATAAAAAACTCATAAAAGCTAACTTTCTTTCACAGCAGCTAGCGAGCATACTTAGGTAGATCTGTCCTTTTTTTCTGACTTCAGCTTTCCATTCCCTTTGCCTCCTTCATTCTGCCGTGTTTTTCATGTGTACACTGAACTATTTCTCTTATCTTGTGAAATAAACTACAGGCCATTTACCATTTTAAACTAAATTTTGATTTGATTTGTTTGAACTACATTTTCATACTAGAAGAGAATGGTTAGTCTGCTAATAGGAAGGCAACAGTAACTCAAATAACCACTTCTTAAAACCAAGGTATGCAGAGGAGCTTCTCTGACCACACAACACATTGAACGTTGAAGCAGATGGGCTACAGCAGCAGAAGACCACACTGGGTGTCAGAACAGGAAATTGAGGCTATAAATTTATACAGACTCACCAAAAGTTGGACAGTAGAAGATTAAAAATAACATTGACTCGCTTGATGAGTCTCCATTTCTGCTGCAACGTTTGGAAGGTGGGGGTCCGAATTTGGAATTCTGCCTTGTATCAACGGCTCAGGCTCGTGTTGATGGTGTATTAATCTGTAACTTTTGGCCTCTAAATAGCAACTGAGTACAGTATAAATGTCAAAGCTTACCTGAGTATTACTGCTGACCATGTCCGTCCCTTCGTGACCACGTTACATCCATCTTCTGATGGTTAATGCTACATATCACAAAGCTCAAATCATCAACTGGTTTCTTGAACTTGACAGTTCGTTGTACTCAAATGACCTCCACAGTCACCAGATTACCAAGAATATTTCCAGCACCTTGTTGAATCTGCGCCATAAAGAAACAAAGCAGTTCTGAATTAGGACTGTGCGATATGACCAAAATCTCATATCACGATATAGGACATTTCTCATCCCGATAATGATATATATCACAAAATAGTGCTTTTTCTGTAAATTCTGTGAATCTTGGGAAACTCTACTTGTGTGAGGTGTTTTCAGCTGGGCGTCATGTACCTAGACTCCGATGCATGAAACTATATAACTCTTTCCATACTCTTTCACGTGATTCTTGCGTAGGTGGTAGAAGAGGTTTGTCATGTTTGAGTCTGTGGTGGGGACCGGTTTGCAGCATAATTTGCATAGTACAGTTTTCTGGTTTGTGTCACACTTTTTATAACCAAACCAAGTCCATGCTACAAAGGTAGCCCCTCGTTTAGGAATAAGGCCCTTGATTTGTTTTGACTGGTCCTTCTGTTTGCAGCTACCTGATTCTTCCTCATCTTCACTGGCTATGCTGGTATTCTCTGTGCCCTGATGCAAAAATATTGCTGTAAACAGTGTATTTTGCAACACCACAAAACAAACCATAGCGTATAATTTGAAACGATGTTTTCATTTTGTCATCGGATATATTTCGTCATATCGCACAGCCCTATTCTGAATGTAAAGGGAGATCCAACCTAGTACTACTAAGGTATACCTAATAAAGTGTCCGGTAAGTGTATATGAGTAATTGTAGCTAATTTTCTGAAAATGACACAGTAGTTAAATTTAAACTAACACAAAAAGATGACTCAGATGTTTAAAGGAGTTGTTAGACTCATTCGGCTGGAAAATTTGGTTTAACAGACCTGCCCAGCTCGCCTGACCTTGAACCTCGACCCTCACCTGACATTTGCCCTCACTTGTGAAGAATTTCTATTTAGGGATCAAAGCGCCATCCTGTTATTATGGCCATTCTGGTTTTCACACAACACTCAGAGAACCAACTCCTGGCAGTCTGTAAATGTAGCATACATGCTGGTGCTTAGCTTCACATAAGGCAACGCTTTGTACGTGTGTTAGTGTGTGTCGAGGATCTGCTCTGCTTTCTCTATCTACTGTCCCAATAAAAGCCAGTGAAGGGAGACAGGAGGGATGGACAGAGCGAGAAAGAGGAGGAGAAAGAGATACGCCTTAGTGACTCCCTGATTTATGTGATGGAGAAAAAGAGGAAGGGGGAGGGAGGTAGAAATGAGTGGAAACATGGCCCATTGAACACTTCATCCCATCTCTTCTACAGCTCTAACTTTGCACAATGTACTTCTACCTGCCCTGTGCACAAAAGTGCATGTCTAAACATCAGAAATATGCACTAAAGAAGGATATATTTTTATATTAAAGTTGTCTAAATGTTCACTTTTCAAATATAGATATTAAGATTATTTTCAAAAGGCTTGCATGTGATATTCCTCACTTGAGGAAAAAGAAAAGCTGCAATCATTATGATTCCACATCATTTTACTTTTAAGGAACAATTACAGCTACATTCACCTGCAAGTTCGCATAAGTCTAAATCTGTGCTCCAGTCCAACAAATCTGTGCTCTTTAAATATGCGCATGTGTGCATTCAGGCTGGAAAACTGAGGCTGTGCGCGACAGAAAGCACAAGCATCACAGGAAACACAATGCTCCAAGTACTTCAACACTAAATGCTAAATCCCCTTGATTCTTGACTGCTGCTCATGTGCAGTATTGTCCCACATCGCCACGGACAAAGGAATCTGGAGAGCTGTTAAAGCTGGCAAAGAAAGAAAAACAAACTGTGAAACAGCTCCAGAGAAGCACAGCAGAGCACAGGGCCAATCCCACACAACCAGGGGTGAACCCTTCAGAGGCCTAAAGACAAATCATAGAAATGGAGTTGCATTCATTAACTACAGTTACTCTGGCAGCATCATTCTCTACAGACCTCACAGTGTACTTTCACATGACAGGTATGCTTATGTGTGCAAGTGATAAGACCGACTAACCATAAACAGTTGATGATTTGTCCTTCAGCAATTTAAAAATGTTAACATTTTGTTTCTGTGCCACTGCAATGATGTTAATGGTCTCAGTCTGGCCAACTCTGTAACAAAACAGGTTTTGCCAGTCCATACGTCAAGTTATATAAGGAAAAAATAATAATCACAACATTCTAGTTCAAAATCTGTATAAAGTGGCGGTAAATTGTATTTGATATACAATCCTATGAAAAACTAAGTTCACTCTTACTGCTTCCATAGGACTTAAAATAGTAAGCAGCAGCCTGGTATCGTTTGCAAGTGTGAGCACCTCTATAAAAGCAGAAGTGTTGTTCTGGATCATTCACTCAACATAATGGCTCAATATTCACCAGGAGTGGATATTCCAGCAAATTCATCCCAATGATCAGAGAAAGTACAAAAACCCTAAGAGCTACTTCTCAGACTCTACAGGCCTCAGTTAGCATGTTAGTTAAAAGTTAGAAAAAGGCTGGACAAGTTTTGCTTGTTTGGAGGGTTGCCAGAAAAAGCATCCTCTCTCTGAAAACTACATGTGGCACAGCTTAACTTTGCAAAGCGGCATTTGAAAAAGCCACAACACTTCTGGAACAATGTGGTTCATTTGTCAGAGACCAAAGTGGAGCTGTTTGGTTATGGTACACAGCTTCACATTTGGTGGAAACCAAACACAGCATACCAACTCATCACTTCATACCAACTGTTAAGCACGGTGGTGGAGGGGTGATGATTTGGGCTTGTTCTGCAGCCTCTGAGTCAGCCATCGGTGCACCTGTGAGGACATCTCTCTGACAGCTAAAGCTTGGCTGACACTGGGTCATGAAACAGGACATTGGCCCAAACTGTGCATATGGACTATGGTCTATATAGATTTGAGCAGATGAAGCTCAATGACCAACCACAAATTTTGTCACAAGGGTAACTCTGCATGTTTTACACCCGCTGCTTTTCCTGATGCAATCCTAAAGTTCTGTCCAGCTGGAATCAAACGACCGACCTTTCACCTCACCAAGCAAATGTTGTAACCATGGAAACACCAGCAGAACAAAAGGCTGAAAAAGAAAAGAATTAAGGTACTGTAATGGGCCAAAGTCAAGACCTCTGCCCAACTTCAAGTCCTGTGGTGGGACCCTAAGAGTGCTGTGCAATCGATTGCTTGCAAACCTCATTGAACTAAAGAAAACCTTGTAAAGAAGAGTGGACCAAAATTCCTCCGTGACCATGTGAGAGACTGATAAAGTCATACAGAAAATAAATACTGGAAGTTAATGCTGCTGAATGTGTTCTACAAGCTACTGAATCGTGGGGTGTGCTTGGTTTTTCACATGACTGCACAGAGTCCTGTGAAAACCTTCTTTTTCACATGACTGTAGAGAGTCAGCGGGACACAGAAGTTGTGTTTGTTTTATCCTGCTGGGAGCACCAGAGGGGAGGAGCTTGCCACACAAGAGTCCGACAGCTCAAAATTACTGTGCTTTGGAAACTTCTTTCTTCTTCTTCTTTTTTTTTTATTGCTCTGATGCAGTTATAAAAACGGAGTAATCGGTTTGTGTTTGGGATTTGCAGCGATCCTTTATCTCTTCTCCTGTTTGGATTTGTTTCTCTATCTTTTGTCACTCTCACGCGCCGCACCTTTCTTTACAGAGCTTATGTGTGGATAAGATGCTGCTGATACTGGTGGTTCACAGCACCCCAAGAAAAACAACCCAGATGTCCTTGAGATAACACGCGAACACGTGTAATCCACGCAGCGCTCCCGCCTTTCCACATACGAGATAGACGAGGGAGGAAGGAGGCACACGAGGAAAGTAGGAGGAGAAATAAGAAGTGAGTGACTGCAGAGGAAATGAGGAGGGCTTGCACTGGCTTCGGGACAATGTGGTTTCAATCATCACACATCATATCGCACATGACTGAGAAGAAAATGATTGAAAGGGTGACTGAGAGAAGGAGAAAGCAGAGAGGAGAGAAAGGGTTGACACCAAAACAAACAGCAGCCCAACTTCAAACACACTCAGGATATATATTTTAGGTTTTCATGCTCAATAATTAATGTTCTCACTTGTGGTTTGCTTGTTGCTTCAGTCTTTTGTTCATTTTTTTTGTGCTCCTTGCAGATGTGGTATTGTTGTCTCTAATAAATGGTTTGTAAAGTAAATAAGCAGTAGGTGAAATGAATGGAGAAAAGAAGGAAGGGAGGAGTAGATGGAGAGAGCTGGCTCGGCATAAGGGACAGGAGGAGGTAGTGAGCGGTAGGAAAAACCTTGGAAAGGAAATAAAAACAATGTGAGCGGAGTGTAGCTCCTAAAATAAGCTGTTAGCCGCTGACAGCCCAAACATACTCCAACACCGATGACATTTTCCTTCTCTCCTCTTTTCCTTCCCTGCCTGTCCACTTGTGTTTCTTTTCATTTGTCCGGGTTCTTGGTTTCACGTGACTACCTCTGCCACCTCTTTAACAGAGCTCTGTTTCACTTTGTTCACCTTTAAACCATCTGCTGTCAGGCTGGCAACCTGTTCAAGATGTACTATGCCTCTCGCCCTACGACAGCTGGTTTAGGCTTCAGACCCCCACCCACCCACGAGCCCGAATTGGATAAGTGGACGAAAATGGACGGATGGTTGGATGGATGGATTTCTCTGTATTATTGTAGGCTCTTCGCATTTCAATATAAAGTGCTTTGAGGTGACTGTTGATGTGACTTGGCGCCAAATAAATAAAATTAAATGGATGGATGGATCTTTTTTTAATCACACCCACAGAAACAATGAAGGGAAAATGTGATAATCTTAGATAACTGAAGCATTATACTGATTAAAATGCCCGGTTCATGCTGCGGTTTGATATACTGCATCTGTGTTCCATGCCTTTTTTATATGCTGAAGGTAAAAACACTTCTGTAAAGGATACATACAGTGCATCTGGAAAGTATTCACAGCGCTTCAGTTGTTCCACATTTCTTCACATTACAGCCTTATTCCAAAATGGATTAAATCACTGGGTCAAAGACCCAAAATGTTGAGTTTTGTTCTGGATTTATTTATGATTTATTTGTTATTTTTTCTTTGAAAGTATAAGATAAATTATGTTCTAGTTCCTGAGTATTCTATTTTCTACTTTTAGTTCCTTGGTCCAGTCTGTCTTAGTCTTGTCTCCATGTCTTATCTTCAGTGTTTCAGTATTTGTCATCCTTTCTATCTCCCTGGTCCTGTCCCATGTGTGTGTGTGGTCTCTCTGGTTCTGTCTAGTTCCCATGTTTGTCCTGCTCCCTATATTTATCCCTTCTTGTTTTTGTTTTTCATCCTTTTGTGTCCCCCTGTGGTCTGTCATGTCTCCATATTTTTGTCTTGGTCAGATTTGCGTCGTAGTCTGGATGTCAGTGTGTGTTTTAGTTTCTGTTTTATCTTAACAGTCCCTCATTTTGTGTTCTTAATGTTCAGCTTTGCTTCCACTGTCTCTTCAGTTAGATTTGGTTCAGCTGTGTCCCCCAGTTGTGTCCACCCTTCCCTGGTCTCGTCCTGTGCATATACCGTTCGTCTGTCCTTCTTGCCAGTGTAAATAAATCTGTGATTTTAAGTTTACTCTGCCTGCCACACGCCCGAACATGAAAAAATTCATTTTACGCACAGTCTCCCAAAACGATAAACTGAAAAAAGGTAAGTTGCCAGTTCATGGTCTTCCGTTTAATGACTGTTGATATGCACATGTACACCAATCACAATGACCATGATTATCACTCACAGAGAATTAAGCAATGGCTGCAACCACAAAGCAATAAAAGATGGTAAATTCACTCCCTTTTTACATAAATGGCCAGTAAAATGACCTTACAAACACTGTCTCATAATTACCATCTAACAATAAGAACCCTGGACTACAGTCTCACACAACAACAATTTCTCTTGTGGGATCAGTAAAGTATCTGTAAACAACCACTGTTGAACAGAGGTGGTGGCTTCAACACCAGCCATCAGTCACCCTTCTCAATCTCCACTCACATCTTATAGCTGGTGAATATGATAAGCTGGGGCAGGTTCCCCAGTGGCTTTACCAGAATACCCACACGCAGTAAACTGTTGTAATGCGGAAATGCTGTTATACAGTAAGAAGAGATGAGTAACGCTCTCGGATTGGCTACTTTCAAACCTTCCCCCTCTGAGTACAGGGCTATTTCACCATCCTCAAAAAAATGCGAGGAATATTTGCAACTTTGCGCGAACAATTATTTGTTAGGATCGAAGGAAAAACACGACTAAGGCCGCGATTTCGCGTGGGTACACTTTACATTTCTTAGTGACAACAACTAATTGTACAACGAGACAAAAACCAGCCAATCCCTTAAAGATTTTCTTCTTTTACGCTTTTGTGTCGCAACAACCAAAACAGAGTCAAAAAAAAAAGACGCTACTTGTGTCTTACTTCTCACCTTTGTATTCTCCAGGCTGACTCTGTAGCCTTCCCAGGTGTCCGTTGTCAGGATGGGCGAGCGGTCTAAGTTGCAGCCACTCAAGGTCCAACTCCCGGGTGGAGGCGTGGGTTCAAATCCCGCTCCTGACTTGACACTTTACATTTATTTATACTACAGGTCATGGTGGATAATAACACGATAGCCCGGCAAATATCTTGATTATAGTTGAAGAGTTCGAATAGGTTTTCCAAAGCCATGTTTTGTATATAAATCTGAAATGAAAAATACAAAACACAGAAATCCCAACATTTTTTTCCCGTCTTTCCTCCTTTTTTAGAGCGAAGTTTTCAGCCAATTCGCATTCACGCAGCACATAGCGTCATGGCTTCCGAGCTGCTTATTACCCAGCATACAGTTGGGCAGTGTCAGTGTGTGCATGTTTCACAGATTGTGGTGCAGGGTGTTTTGGTTCCACATAAAAATTTGGGTGATGGTGTCTGTCCTGTTGAAAACAGTTAGTTGTTGTTGATTATTGTCTTGACGGTGACTAGACTTTTGATTTGAACCGTGAGTGAGAATAGCATGGCTGGCAGTGAATGAGTTAAGTCATACGCAAATCTCTACACAAGTCTTGTAAGAAGGGGTTTAGTTGTGTGAATGCTTCATGTAGACCAGGGGTGCCCAATCCCGGTCCTCGAGAGCTACCGTCCTGCAGCTTTTAGATGCATCCTTGTTCCCACACACCTGAATCAAATGAATGGCTTGTTATCAGGCCTTTGCCAAACACGATGGCATGCTGAAGAGGTAATCAAACCATTTGATTCAGCTGTGTTGGAGTAGGGATGCATCTAAAAGCTGCAGGATAGTAGCTCTCGAGGACCGGGATTGGGCAGCCCTGATGTAGACCGTGTCCTCATGAAATGACACAAAGCAATCACTGTCATCTGCATAGAATCAAATAAAACCATACGCTAGATAAAGGTTGCTTGTAGTAGGTATGTGTAATTTGCCTAACCAAAGGTTTCATGCCCAAGAATGGATTTATTCTTTATTCTTTTATTGTGTATATTTCCAGTTTTTGTGTTTTTATCTGTTGTACAGTGTCCTTGGGTGCTTTGAAAGGCGCTATTTTTAAATAAAATGTATTATTATTATTATTATTAAGAATGGATTTACTCAGTTAAATGCAGTGCATGTCTGGATACTATAAAGATTGTTTCTATTGTGAAGATTGGAACCAAAGGTGAATCCAGTGTTTTGATGGTGATTTGCAACATGTGTAATGCCTTTAAAGAAAACTTCAGAAAAAGTAAAAAGGCATAAAAATGAATTTGTTTACCGACGTTTGACTTCAAATGCATTGCACGGCCTGACATAGCTTTACCTGCCAGGTTGAATTTGGAAGAATTTTGCTTGCATGTTTGCAGGATGGGTGAGTAGATTAAGATGTGCTGCACAAATCCCAGTGACTAGGTGTGAGGTATTAGTCCAAAGCCTTCTCCTGACAGCAACTTTTACCTACAGCCCTTTAGGTAAGCAACAGTCACACACTCTGTCGGCGACTCTTATAATGCCTCGCCACATTATGTCAATTTTATTATTAGATGGCGACCATGAGGGTCTGTTCAAGTGTCTGCCTGTGCACCTTTTTTGTGAACATGGAAACTTGTCCCTGGAGAATTTACATTACAATGCACTAGCTGTGCAGGTGCCTTAGGCGATGGACTTCAAAGACGTATAAGAGGAGTGACTACTTGGCTGTCGGGTCTCCAGCCATCCATGTCTGTGTCACCAAGGGAGCATAATCAAGACCCAACTCCCTCTGTCTATCAGGCAAGTTTCCTCATCGCTTCCAAGCCACCATTGTTCAGCATGCTGTTGGGCAGTGTCATTTTCTTAATCACAAATAAATTATGATTAGATTAAAAATATATATATTTCAACAAATACCTGGATAATGATGGAAGAGTTTGAATCAGTGGTATAAATTCTTGTATTACCTATGATGTGTGGGGTTTTTTAAAAAAAATATGTAATAGTAAAGGTTCTTAAAATATACTCTGACGTCTTGTTTTCAGAATTTTGAGTTTAATTTTAGTGTTTTATTGGTCTACCGGGGTTGTCGGTTAAATAAAATAATTTGTGCTCTCCTTGATCTAAAAGCTGGAGCTGGTGACCTCCTCTTAGGTCTTTACTACAAAGCAATATTTAACGGGTTAGGGAGCAATCATAAGCTTAAAGTCAGATATTTCTGTTTCGTGAAAATGTTTTGAATGATGTCCAGCTATAAAGTTACAGCAAACTCTGCTCAAATTGTCACTAAATTTGTGTTTCTTCAGCTGGTGATATGGAAAATGTCTAAGCATTTTCTTGTCTTTCTATGTTTTTAGTCATCCAGGTCAAGGTACTCGTAAGCTTGATGAAAATAGGCGACTTGACTTCTTTAAGTCTTTCAAGATGTTTCATAACACTCATACTTTACAAAGCACAGTTGGCACAGTACATGAAAGGCAAAGAAAGACAACTTTGGAAATTACAAACACTGCAAATAAAAACTAAAGACAGACAGGATCGAACGGACTTCACTAAACGTGGAAAGGACGTGCTCGCCAAAGAGCTAATATCTCCACAACAGCTGCCCATAATGGATCTCATCACAGTGATAAGAAATAATAAGCTAACACAAACGGAAGCAGAACAAATCAGAATGAAAGTCCAATAAAAGTGCAAAAGTCCAACCTCACCATTCAAGAAAAGGAGCCTATTACATCCCCAAATAAAGACCAGAGCATCACCAGACTACCAGTCAGTGGGGAGGTGCACCATAGTTACTTGTGGGGTCTTCATATGGGAAGACCCCACAAGTAACTACAACTACAGCTACAACTTAAAAGGGAACAACCTTAGTACGGCTCTTACCCTGGCAATACCACACCCTGTATATATGGACTTCCGAAGACACATCATCCGCTGACTTCACCAACAAAGTCCACAAACTTATGCTGACTCCATACAAAGCCATAGTGTCCTTTGATGTTGCCTCACTTTTCACTTGTATACCTACAACCGAAGCAGTCAGAAAAACAACTACAGTAAGGCAGGTCCTTACACAGCAGAACCAGGTTCGAGTTAATACATTGTAATGTTGCTCTTTTATTCTAACATAACTGCTGCTCTGAATCATTAAACCTACTTACTTACTGTCTCATAGCCTAGTATAGGTCAGTAATCCATGCTAAAAAAAAATAGTTGATGCATTCATTACCACTAAGCTGCATTATTATAATTCATTATTGTCAGGTTGTTTTAAAATTCCCTGAAAAGTCTTCAGTTAATCCAAAATGCTGCAGTGGGCATACTAACAGGGACAAGAAATAGCTCATATTTCTCTTATACTGACCTCTCTTTATTGGACCCCTGCTAAATCTGTAATTCAATTTAAAATCTTTCTCCTGACATACAAGGTCCTAAATAATCAGTCCCATCATATCTTAAAGACCCCATAGTACTATATTACCCTAATAGAGCACTTCACTCTCACTTTCTTGCGATTCCTAGAGTTTCTAAAAGCAGAATGGGATGCGGAGCCTTCAGATATCAGGCCCCTCTGCTGTGGAACCAGCTTCCAGTTTGGATTTGTTACACAGACACCCTCTCTACTTTAAAGATTAGACTGTTTCCTCTTTGATAAACGATATAATTAACTCTCCTTTTGCTTTTCTTCAGAGAAAGTCACAGCAGATGGCCGGCCCTCCCTGAGCCCGACACTGCTGAAAGTTTCTTCCTGTTAAAAGGGAGTTTTTCCTTCCTGCCTTCAAAGTGAAATTAATTTGATTGACTGAATAGTTATATATGTGATATACATCCTGATCCAGTTTCTAATCTGTGCTCTACTATTCCAGCAGTATAAGAGACCCTTAGCAGCAGATTAGATCCAACATTTATATATTTATATATTTTTTTTATATATTTGTATAAAATTAACATTTTGTTAATAAACATTAATAAACCTTCCCCCAGTCGACAATGCACACTTAAAACAGGCTGTAAATAAAAGAATCAGTGAAAATGTGGCGCTCTAAACTGAAACATAACCTGCTCCCGAGCAGGTTGAGTATGAGTAACCATGGTGATTTACCTCGGTAATAAGAGAACCACTTTCCTGACACAGACAACTCTGACTTTAAGTTAAAGATTGCTCACTAACCCCTCTGGTTTCACACGTTGCTTTGGGCTATGAATCTGTTTCGAATGTTGATTAGAACCATGAGTTAGAGGGACACACACACATCTTCTTGTAGCATGCTTTTTAGGTGGCGTATGTTAATGCACAGCTATATAATGGACTGTTGACCTGTCGAGGGGCTATCCTAGCTTTTGCTCTGTGACATTCTGTTATCTGCTAAAATAAAAGACCTGTTTTGTCTCTGGTACATTTGACCTTGGACGTCCTGGGCTCTGTACTGGGTAGCAAGTTCTTCTGTTAACTCGTTTTACTTACCCTAATGCTGGCAGTCAGGCCGACTGGTCACATGAACGTGGTTATTACCTGAATAAGTTAACCCAGGGTTTATCAGTTTAGTTGCAAGTCCATTCAGACGAATAGGGCAGTGTTGCAGCGGCTGACTAGTCACAGACATGGATAAGTCGACTGGCAGCAGAGCGGCTGATTTTACAAAAAAAGACTGAAGTTTATACTGTTTGAAGCAGGGAGACAAGGCCGCATGAAATGCTGACCGTGTGAGTTAAGGTTATATCTGGATGTGCATGATAAAGTTTGCATTCTTATTCTTTCATCTGCAACCCCAGTGGTGTTTAATGGTCTGAGAGCAAGTAAAGAATAAGTAGAACAAAATTAAAGCATGGAATTATGCGCTTGAAAAATTTGATAGAAGGTCCACCGGCATAAGCCACGTTTTAGGATTATATATTGAGGCATATAGAATAATAGAGAGTTGTAAAATTGTTTGCAGGTACCAGGAGGAAAAATCAAGAAATAAAGCTGATAGTCTAAGAATTTACCCTTACCCCTACTTACCCTCTTACTAGATGTCTGACTAATCTTCCAGTAATTACGATGTAATTTTCCAGAGAACTGATTGGTCATCTCCAGACTTAACCTTCTCCAGAGCAGATTAGGTCTGCAGTATAAATGGGATAATCATGACAATGTATCCAGAGTGCCGTGCCAAAAAGTGTTTGCCTGTATTTAAACTGTTGTAAATGACTTGTTGGCCTATAATCTGTGAAGCATGTGTCAAACATATCTTTCATGATTGATATCGGGTCATTTTGAGCCACAAATAACATTCCTGTAGGAGCTGCCATCAGTTTGTTAAAAGCGACTTTTGTATAACCTTTATTTATCTTCTTCTTGGGCTTCCTCCGAAGGGTGGCTGGCCTCTCCCTTCTTCTCACCCAATTAGAGATGGGTGAGAAGTTCGGGCATTCAGGAGGGGCTCGGAGTAGAGCCGCTGCTCCTCCACAGTGCCTCTTGGGCACCTCATGGGTGAGGTTTTCCGGGCATGTCCCACTGGGAGGAGCATCAAAATGAGAAGAGGCAAAGCTGAGATAGCTTGGACATGATTGGCTAGTGATATATTAGCAAAGGGCATTAATGCCAATGACAGGGGGTTGTTGTGAGGATACAAGGGATGGGGGGTGATAGTGGTGATATGGTCCAACTCAAATTAATTTTGTTCTAAAACAGATGCGCCCAACGTGGGGCTCGAACCCACGACCCTGAGATTAAGAGTCTCATGCTCTACCGACTGAGCTAGCCGGGCTGTACAAGGCGCAACTCTAGGTAGTTCAGGCCTCAGACCGGGATGTCTCCGGGGGCTTCTAGGGTAAGGTGTTCCTGGCATGCCCTTCTGGGGAGCAGGTCTTGGGGCAGACCCAGGACATGCTGGAGAGATTATATCTCTCGGCTGGCCTGGGAACGCCTTGGTGTTCTCCTGGACAAGCTGGAGGAGGTGGCTGGGGAGAAGGAGGTCTGGGCTTCTCTGCTTGGGCTGCTGCCCCCCGCAACCCAGCCCCGGATAAGCGGAAGAAAATGGATGGATGGATTTATTTACCCAGGTAAAGAGTGTAATTGAAAGGTTAAAAATATCAAATTTTTAAAGAAAGATCTGACCAAGAGGGCAGCAGAAACTGTACAAACATAACAGTTCTAGAAAAATATTTCAAGTAGCCAAAAATTGACTTTTTAATTGTATTATAAAGCAGGTATAATAACTTTTATATATAGCTGTTTGTTGATAATAATCTATTTACCGTTATAAGCAGAGACATTACACAAAGAACACACAGATAAACATCGGCACAACACCTTTTATGCTATTAAATGTATTTTCCCGTAAGATAAAGCTGGATTTGGCGTGCTGCTATGTTTTCTACTTGTAGAAGTGCTTTCTTTATTCCTGCCTCTTAGTAAATAAAAATTATTTAAGATCGAAAATTACCAGAGTCCTGTGCCATCAAAAAATGACTTCATTAACAACCTGCGGTACTGCAAAAACTCTTGAGTCCGCTGCACAGATCGGGAGCTGATTTTCACTCAACTCTGTCGGGAGTTTGAAAAGCCGGGTGTTTTACATTGATTGATCAATCATTTTTTATTTGAAGTGACGTTAATGTTGTGCACACAGTCTGATAAAACACAGTCCTTTAAAATTGAAACGCAATCAGATAGCTGACCCAACAACAGTTTTCGCCCTATAAACTCACTGCAGTGAAGTTTATTTGTAAGAATATAGCGAGAGGGGCCAGACTCAGGGGTAAAAGCCCTGTTTTAAAGGCTATGAGTTTAATGGACTCCAAATGGAGACCCATTGGTTAAAAACACTCTCAAAGAGGCGAATCTTTCCTTCTCATTCTGTGTAAAACGACCTCCTTTCCCTCTTTTACGCCTCTGTCTCCTTTTCTCCTCCGGTGGCCAGGCGGGCAGTTTTCACATAAGCGCAGTTGTTGAGGAGGGAGAGAGAGAGCGCGCTCTGGGCTCTATTGTTTCATTCCACTTCTCCTTCTGTTTCTCGACGCGTAAAAACTTTGCGGAGCACCCTCCCCTCTGCTTCCCTCCTCCCCACCACCACCTTCTCCTCCTCCTCCTCCTCCTCCCCCTTTCCCTGCGTGCGTAATTAGTTGGAGAGTGTTTGGAAACTTGTGATGGCCGTGAAAAAAATCTCACTTTATTTCTGACACCTGTTGCTGAGAGCACAGCTCACAGCGCAGCGAGTGCCACTCTTTTCTGTCGGGACTTCTGGATACTGTCAGTCGCAAACCTCTGTACATTTCCACAAATCAACTTTTTTCCTTTGTTCTTTTGCTCTTTCTTTACTCAAACAACGACTTTCGTGTGACATCGAGGAGTGAAAGTCAGACTGTGAAGCGTGCTGCTGTGGGATCTTCCCGAACGGGATATCTCCTTCCATTGAAAACAGCGATCTGTCTGCACTTTCCCAACCGGACAGAGAGTAACAATTTTCGGTCGTTAGCGCTTCTGATGGTGGGTGGAGAAAGTTTTCTTGGACAACCGATCAACGACGTTAATCCAGCACAACACACCAGGTAAGAGCATTCGTTTTAAATACTTTACGAGGTGATAACACAAAGTACACAATGGGAATGTTAGCGGTGGATTTCAGGTGTGTGATTTAACTTTTCAGTGATTGTGCCATGACTTCTGATAGTTTTACAGTGTCATGTTTCTTTTCTGACTTTGATCTTTGTCCCACAAGATGAGGAAACTTTAAAACTCAAACTTTGCAAGAGTGGATGTGGTTTTCAAATCATAGATCTGAACTTGAAATTTCGCCGTTCCTGCGCTCTCTGAACAGGACATCTGAAGTCAGTGTGAAAACATTTGGGACTTTGTTCCATTTGAACTTTTTGTCCCCTCGATGTTTCCGTTGTCACAGTCTACTTGCAGAATGGGCTTATTTCATTGAATTTGGCTTGCACATGACAGTGGTGAAATGCAGAGTGTGTCTGTTTCTGCGTTTGTGCGTGTGCCAACCCCATCGGCCCAAATGAAGGCAGCCCTCTCGCTTTGCGGTGCAGACCAGAACTATTTTGGTCGAAATGTTGCACAAATGTTTCTCTCAGTTTAGAGAAATTGCTCTGCCTTCATCTGGACCAGAGGACTGGATGGCATCTAAGTCCGACTGTAACTGTGAGGGAATGTTGGTTCACCATTTAATTTTGCTACCCAGCGCAAAACTCATTGAACCAGGAGTCTCTCCCTATTTTGCGCGAAAGTCTTGGATGTAGCAGCTGGAATGTTATTTTTTTCTTTTTCTTTTTTGACTGAATATCTACCTTATGATACAGTTTGTGGCCTCTGAATTTAGTGTCACAGCTGTATTTTCGAGACCAGCTGCAATCAATGCATGGAAATGGGAAACCATAGCAGACTATCCAAGTTTTGAATAAAAAATTATCTTTTTTTGTGTCTATAAAGGGTGGGTTGTTCATTAGTGAGATCTAAATGTTCCGTAGCACTATGAAAGTGTATTTAAATGTCTTGATAATATAGATTATTGTGTCCTTATGTAGAAGTTTCTGTGTGTGTTCATGTTAATGAGACACTCACTGACCTATGCACTTTCAAGTTTTTATGGTGACTGTTGACCACTAACAGTGGGAAAAGTAAACCATTTAACATAAAGAATAGCATCTGGGTTAACCTTATTGTCTAGTTCTTCACATACACTTTCATCCCAAATTCATGGATAACTTTAATATCCATTAAGTGTTCTCTCATAATAAACTCCTTAAACTTTAGCTGTATAGTCTAGCAGTGTTATTGAGGCTGATGTGTCTTTTTCATTCCTTACAAAACAGAAATAAATTCATACTCATATTTCAGCAGAATCAATTGTGGCACATTTCTGTTTAAAGGAAAAAGAGAGAGGATAAATCCTCAAACTCTCACATGTCCACCTTTGGGGTTGTGTCACGAAGGACATCCAGCCTAAAAAAATCTGCCAAATCAGACACATCCATCCACTGTGGCGACCCCTTGTGAATAATGGAGCAGCCAAAAGCAGTTTATTATCCTTTATAAAGACAAGTTAAATTAACTGGTGACAAATGCAGCTTGGTGTTGTAACCGAGACATGTTTGCAAGAAGGTGACCTAGCAGAGGATGATGAGTTTTTTTTAACCGTCTGCCTGGGATCTGAAAGCGGGCTCAGATCAGATTCATGTTCGACGATGTTATGGCTGCAGACGAGCTGAGAGAATGTCGAGGTCGTCTCTGGCAGTGACGTCTCCGGCTCACTTTGTGTTTCTCATGGTTTTAAAATCCGAAACCCACATGAAATGTGGCCCGAGCCGACAGCCGGGCTGATAAACCTTGCAAGAGGAGAGGTGGTGTGTGTGTGTGTGTGTGTGTGTGTGTGTGTGTGTGTGTGTGTGTTTCAGGATAGATAGTAACATTAGATGTGTAGATAGGGGTGCTGAAAAGTGTTGCTGTCAACAAGTTAGCCATTAGAGAGAGATAATCTCTCTTCCTCCGCCCTCCCGTCTCAGTCAACTTCTGTTCTTTCTCTTCCATCCCCCTCACTGTTTCACTCAGGACCTTCATTTTTCACGTGCCTCATCTATTCTTACTTTTCTTCATGTTCTCCACTTGGGTTTGGTTTGGGTTTGGTGAGCAGTGAACCAGACTTTTAGACTCACCCGATTTTATGCAACAGTAACATGTGGAAACTGTGGAGCAGTTAAAATATACTTGGGTGCCAGCAAATCTGTATTCTGAACATCTTCTCATTCATTTACCTCTCTCCGCCTGTCTGCCCTCTAACTGGTGAGAAAGACCTTTTTTTTAACTGAAGCGCCTCTTGAGTGTCTCATCCCCTGGGACTCGGTAATTAGGGAAGGGGAGTAAGTGAGTATGTGTATTTGTCTCCGCACTAGACATTTGAGAAGATGGCTTGTCTGCAAGCACAAATGGGTCCTCAAGGTCATTCAAGAAGGTCTGTGTGTGTTTGTGTGTGTCCCACGTGCTCAGAAGCAGTAGATTTGGGAATGAGTAATAGGAATTGGGAATATTTCATTAAAGTGGCTGTTCAAACATGTGATTCATGTAAAGTGAAAATAATCAAATTTAAGTTTTTGAATGGATTGTCTGCACTCAGTGTGTTATGTGACACACGTGTGTGTATTTCAGCCTTCCAGGAGCCATAATGACTAAGTTGGACTCTCTCTCACACACAGATGGTGGTCAGTTTGAAGAGGATGGCCTCTTCGGCTCTCTAGCTGAAGAGCTGCTGTTTTAAACTCTTATTTCTGATTGGCTGTATTGAATCTTTGGAATTCTTCTCAGTGTGTAACCCTCCAGTCCTCCCCTGATGTATTTTTGATTTCAGTGAAGAGGTTTGCAACTTACTCTTTTAAAATTTAAAAACGAATTGTGTCGCGAACCGAGCGACACATTTTTTTTTAACAAAGTTGCTTTGTTTTGTAAAATAAATGCCCTATAAAATATTAGCAAAAACTATTTTGTCATCCCAAAATTCCTCATTTATGAGAGGTGTGAAATGCAGATTAGCATGATTTGCCACATTAGCTGTGTGCACATGATCTCACGGAAGTACATGTTTTTCCATTGACTTGAGAAAAATCTTACGCCCAACGTGGGGCTCGAACCCACGACCCTGAGATTAAGAGTCTCATGCTCTACCGACTGAGCTAGCCGGGCTGCATGGATAATGCACAGACATGCTGTGACTGATTGTAATATGACATTACAGTGCTATTATTCACGAGCACATCGCATGATATCGGTCATGCGATGTGCTCAGGTATGGTTAAAAAAAAAAATCAATAAGCATAAAAGACGCGCAACTTCTAGGTCTGTTTAGTGAAGCCTACATTCTGTTTATTGGACACCAGGGGGCGACTCTTGTGCTTGCAAAAAGACCATTGAAAAACAGCCATTTATCTGTGACCTCAGTGAGTAATTTCCTGATGTATTTGCGCCCCCAGGCACTAGTTTCAGGTCATATCGTGCAGAAAATTCAAATGGTGACGGTGAGAAAACTTTAAAAACAGGACAGGAGGACCTTACCGTGGCTACATGCATCGTTTGCACTGCGGTACAGTGTTTTAAAAATTACTTATTAATGCTGTAGTTTTTAATAAGGCTGATGCTCCAAAAAGTTCTGTACTACAAGGTGAAGGCAGTGCGTGTGTGTGTGTGTGTGTGTGTTTGGCCCTTCTGAGTCGACGGTTCAGGATATGACATGATGTCATTCGGGGCAACAGGGTGGAGTGAGATGGGGTTAGAGCTTGGCTCAGATCCCGACTCCAGCAGCCCTAAAAATGTGTCTGACCAGCAAGTATGTGACTGGCCCCGCTTGTCTGTGCGCTCGTACGTGTGTGAGCATGTCAGCCTCAGTGTGTCAGCGTATGCGGATGTGTATGGTCAGTGGTCAGCAGCTGTATGCTAGCTGTGTCCTACACTAATAGTAAAAGTGGTTTATTGGGCACTTGACAGGGCCTGAAACCATTTTATAAATCCGGCGGCTGGTACAACGGAGAGAGACGCACACCATGCCGCCACAAGACACACAACACCAGAGGAGCTGCAGCTACTGAGCACTGTTGTGTCTTAACTAACTAGGAAAAGGAGAAAATGTCTCTCCTCACCATAGATTCACATGCTTTCAACCCATGACAATAGAATTTATGATGAGCCAACTATGAGTATAGACTATAACTCTTAGTATTAATTATCAGTTTATTTCACTTTTGAAGAGACTTCAACTTGCGGTCGAAAAATGAAAGCAACTCAGATGTGGCACAAACTGCAGTTCCTCTTATAGCCACTTGAGGCAGGCTCCAAAAGTGAACCAATGCCCATAAACTCAACAGTTAACATGAACACCTTGTGAAAATAGCATGTTTACAGCCTAGTACAAAGAATTAGCTAATTCCCCCCTTCATAATAACCGTGTGAATTGTTTAAAATTCACCTATTTTGATGATGCAGCTTAAAATCAGGGCGTGGGTGCTTTGATCGATTGATGTACTGTTACAAGCAGCTGTAGCGGACGGCTGTCTGCTAACTGTCACCTTTTGCTGGGTTGTGTGTAAATGTTTGCTTCAGTTTCGGTTGGTGAAACTAGTATTTACAAAACCAACAAGGCCAAAATGTTAACATGAAACCTTCAAAATGTAGAAACCATGGAGCCTCATCTCATTTAGAAGCCTTTCATTAAAATCCTCTATCATCAAAAGTATCATTTGTCAGTGTTGTGGTGCATAGTGTGTAAAAGTTGCCAACACTGTGCTGACTCAATAACTGCAGAGCTCCAAACCTCCTCTGGCATTAACATCAGCGCAAAACAGTGCGCTCGTAACTTCATGATGTGGGTTTCTGTGGCTGAACACCTCCTGCAAGTGTAATGTACACGAGCACTTCTTTCTGTACGGCATTTCATCATATCGACAATGTTTTATGTAATTATCTGGTAGGTGTTCATATTGTAATATTGTTCTTTGGGACACTCAAATGTCTAAGTCCGGTTGATGATGTTTAATGCCTGTGTATGGTTGTCGTGACTGGTTGCTGTACTGGAAACAGGAAACCAGAAGTTGTCTCCTTTATCTTCACTTTAAATTGACCAATTTCACCTTCATATATTTGTAGTTTTTTCATATGCAAATTAAATGCAAAAAAGTTTAAACTGACTGTGAAACTGTGTATTTTATAGTTCTGTGTAACTGAGAATTATCAGTGTTAGTTTACTTTAAAATACATCAAGACATCAGTGTTGGAAACATTACCCTGCCCTCAGTTTGGACCTGCAGTCTGCACACCTGAGAAAGTTTCTTGAAATAAAACTGTGTTACCGCACATACAGTAAATCTAAACAACAAAATTTTCATTTTCCCTTCTCCTCAGTTGCCCTGATCCAGCACTGATAAAACTATCAGCAACACACCTGCACTGAGGTTGAAAGCCAGTCACACACATATGCGCAGGATATAGACAATACACAAACAAAAACTCAAACAAGCATTTTATTTAGCACATGCTCACTACAGTAGGTCTGTTCTCATTTCGTTTTAACTCTGTCCCGCTTTCCTAGTTTCCTCTTTGTTTGTTCTCTTAGTCTCCGTGTGCCTCGGTACTTCTTTGACTGAATAGTGATTCAGTACTATTTTGGCTGAAACCCTAATGAAGGCGTTTTCTATTTTTGTCAAAAAATGTACAACGAAGATTAAGACTGTCACACTCATGAGGCAGAGCAGTTTCCCTATTCCCATTTTTAATTAAAAAATATGTCAATGTACTGTTAAAAAAAATGTCCGTCAGCATGTGTGGATAGTGATAGGACTGAGCATTAACCATAGGACTCTATCCAAGACCAGTTTGACATAGTAATAGTTGTTTGAACTCTTTCACCTCTTAATTGATTTATATTAACTTTTGTTTATAAAAGGGCATTGCAGTTAGTTCTGCTCTTTATTATTATGGCAGTCTTCTACTGTAATACATCATTACTGCTGGACTCGGTGCACGGAGAGGTGCTCTGCATTCTTAGAACCAAATGTCTGTTGTGCGGACGGCCCATCATTCTCACTTAATACTGTTTTTCAATTATTTGAAGTCTACTCTAAAAAGATTCTCGCCCAACATGGGGCTCGAACCCACGACCCTGAGATTAAGAGTCTCACGCTCTACCGACTGAGCTAGCCGGGCTGTAGCACCAGCTAATAGTAGGGAGTAGGGAGTTTTTCCTTGCCGCTGTCACCAAAGTGCTTGCTCTTAGGGAGTCATCTGATTGTTGTCATTTTCTCTGTATTATTGTAGGGTCTTTACCTTACATAAAATGACCTTACATTACAATATAAAGCCCCCGGGGTGTGTTGTTTTTGTGATTTGGTGCTAGATCATCAAAACTGAATTGAATAGAAGGATAGCAGCAAGAGTGATAGTGAAGAAAATGCTTTGTCAAGAGACTGCATGCCACCGATTGGTTAGTCAGTGGCGTCACTCGATGAGTCATAAGAGATGCTCCTTCACAAAAGTCAAAACCACCATTTTTGAAGCACAGCAATGGCAAAATGGCCACATAAAAACAAGCACCATGGTCCCTAAGTCTGACAAAAAGCCGCAGGAATACCATCGTTGCGACGTCTTCCATTGTTGTGTGTCTGTGGCATACATATGACATCACTTTTGGCCACGGCGCTATAACCATGCACATCAGGTGGTACCCAATTGAATGGAAAACGTTTGAAACTGAGTGAAAGCACAAGTGGAAAAGGCCTGTTAGTTAGAGGGTTAGATGGCGTGGACATGTGCAGGGGGTGTTGTGTTCTAAAATCTTGCGCCCAACTTGGGGCTCGAACCCACGACCCTTGTTGTTGTTGTTTAATGATAAGTTTTGTTTGACCAGTTTCTGAAAAGGTATAAATCGCCCTGTCCTTAATCGGCTTGGAACTTTTTATTCTGATGGAAGTGTTTAATAAACTCTCTTAGAAGAAACTTGCTTAGAGGTTTGATATGCCCCTTGTTGTGTCATTAAGATGTTTAAAAAAATCAAGTTTTTCACACTGATCTATTTTTTTGGCCATGTTACCTTAGATGACCAGACACAGTTCGTGTGTGTGTGTGTGTGTGTGTCTGGTGGGTCGCTTGTTTGTTGACCCTTTTTGGTAATCTCACCCTGGCTGCTGTGAGCCTGTCAAAACACAGCAATGAATGCATCTGTTCACATCAGCAGGGTTTTCCTTTGCACACACACAAACACGCACACCCCCCAACTTGACTCCCATTTGGAGGATGCGAGCTGGTTTACAGCAAATGCAAAACATTTTCATAAAATTGATAATGAGCACTGTTTCTGATGGATGTAAAGGGAGATGGATGAAAGAAAGGGCAGAGGAAAGCACAAGTCCAGATGAAGAGAAAGAAAGAGTGATGGTAATGAGTGAGGTTTAGTCAGTCAGATGAGAGGAAACTCTGCCTCTTACTGGTGAAGATCTGCTACTGCAGCACATCAAAGGAAACATGAAGGGAATAAAAACGAGAACACAAGAGTGTTGTATGACTTAATAATTGCAGCGCTGTGTTTTATGCATCACGGATTTGGATCACTTTGCAGTCACTGCGGTTTTCTTTGTGCTTTGCAGAATTGTAAAAAATATATAAACCGCGTGGAATAAAGAAAGTCAGCTAGAGAAATGGCAACAGATGAATTCAAATGATCCCTTCACCATCGCCGGGTTTCGCTTGTTTGTGAGTCTTACCGCATAATAAAACGCCGGCGTATGATCCACAAAGTCTCACAACAGTGAGTTTCAAGCTCTTACAACTAGAAAGGCTCCTCACTCTCCGTGTATGTAGGTGTTTTTTGAATTCTTGCTATTTTTCATCTTGTCTTTTGATTTTCTGTTTTATGCAAAAAATCATCCTTTATTTTTTGGTCTCTTTTCACTCTGTTGTGTATTTTCTTCCGTGTGTGTGTGTTGGAGGAGTGGTTACAATATAATGAGATTCCCAGTGCCCAGGTGTTCTTTCTAGATAATTACTGAGTATGTTTTTCTGTAGCCAATCTCTGAACTGAGGCAATACCAAATCTGTCAACACACCCACACACACTCATGGGACGAGGGCGAGGGGCGGGGGATTAAATCAGAAATTTATTCCCACTATCTTGTTTCTGATGGCAAAACAAAAAAGAAAAAAAGAAAAAAGAAAGAAATGTCATTTTAGTCGTGAATCTTTGTTTTGTTCCCTCTTTCTACCTTTTTCTTCAAGAATTCCTTTATTTTCTTTTTTCCCAGTCTCTCTCCTCTGAGCATCCTCCTTGTGTTTATCGTACACTCTTGCCTGCAGTGTGTGTGTGTGTGTGCAGAAGGATCAACAAAACATTAGTGCATTGTCTGGTGGGAGGGGGAAAAATCACAGAGCGAGCACACGACATTGATTTACACACAAATACGTGCGCAATTTTTGTTTTTCAAAAACACATCCATCACTGATTGGCTGAAGTGATTTATTAGGAAGTGATTGTTGCTGAGGTTTTGTAGACTGGACAGACAGGAGCAGAGCACTGCATTGCGTTATAAAAAAAAAAGAAAAAAGAAAGAGGACACTGACTCTTTGCCAAATGAGCTTTCTGGATAACGAGGAGACTGTTTCACCTATGTTTGTCCACTTTCTTTGAGGTTTTATGACTCCGGGCTGCTTTATACCCCGCACTGAACATCAACAGAGGCCAGGGCCTGCAGTTAATTGAGTAAATTGTTCACCAACATCATTTCACAATGCTAAAATTAAAACACTGTCACTGTTTAATCCATTTCTTTAATGAGATTGTTAATGAAAAGAGGAAAAAAAAGAGTTTGAATTATCCTTTAAACGAAAATCAAGACAAAGCAATCTCTGCAAACGCTTTGTTAAAAAAGACAATTTAGTGACTGTACTTTGGAGTGCATTAACAAACTGCAGTGAAACAGTAACGATATCCTAGCACTGCTTCATAAAGCTGTTGGCAGTGGCTGTTTTGGGCAGCAGCTCACAAACCTTTTAAACCCTGCTAATCTTCGGGCATAAAGGGTTAAAACACTTAGCCCCTGAATTTTTTTATCCTGCATATTTTAACACATCCGGCAGCATATATTTCACATCAGCGTCTGCCACTGCTGAGCTGCCGCATTGTCTGTCAGGCGCACATGCTGCCTGAATCGAGATCAGAATTGTGTTTGTCATCACCTTCAGTTAATGTTCAGGGGTCTGTCGTGTCGTGGTGCAGTGACAGCAGGACCTCGGCTTAAAAAATGCCTTTATATGAAGCAGCCTCTTGCTAAACGGTCATTCATCACGTTTTACACTGTCACAAGTTGCTTTCTTGTCTGTAACATCTGAAGTTTATCACAATTTTATGGCGCTGTTTCGCTTTATAATTGTTTTTTATGTGGCTTTACCAGCCACAGCTGCCATAAATCACAACGCTCTAAAGCTACAGCACTCAAATGTTCACCGTCAGAGGACTTTCTGCTGGTTTACAGAGGCTGAAGTTTTCAAACGAGCTGCTGCTGCAGTAACGGTGAACGCAGACAGAGGGCACTGCATCACTGGGGCTCCTCTGTGATATACTGGACACCTAACAGAGCAGAAGAGAGGGAGGCTCGGGCAGGGGTGAGAGGTTAAAGGGGGAGATGAAAGGATACAGCAGGAGGGAAACTGAGGGAGATAGGAATGCGAGGACAGGAGATGGAGGAGATAATCAGTGCTACGAAGAGATGGCAGTTGAAGGCGGCATTTAAGCGCTGGTGTGAATCCTCCCCCACTCGCTTGCCCATCGTCCTCTGTGGATTTCCTTTTTGTCCTGGTCACTTTGATCAAATAAAAATCGCAAATCGCAGCTATTCTTCATACAACCTTTCTTTACTACATCTTCCTCTCTTTCACTCTACCACTGCCTGACCAGTATCCTCCTCCCCTTCTTCATTCCCATCATGCGTGGTTGGGTCCAGGCCATTTGCTTCCACTCCAGCAGGGCCGTACCATTAGTGACCAGCAGGGGAATTGCATTTCTCTGCATGCAGCTGGTTACAGGTGTGGTGATTCTCTCTCTGTCATTCAGTCTCTCTCCATTAGCATCAATTTAAGTGCAGTCGCCCGTACAGAATGCACATCAAACAGGAAATAAGATCAGTCAAGTTTAAGGAGCCCAAAACAAAGGTAGAAGGTGTTTCTGGCCGATGTTCAGCCTGTAAGTTTGGTTACTGTTTATCAAAGCCTTTCCTTATTATGTAATGTCACTATGGACATTTAAATCTGATGTAGTGTAGTCATCAGGAGCGCTACATTTACAATCAAACATCAAAACAATTAAATTATTGGTTATATCTGTAGAAGGGAGGTTAAACACAGAGGTCCAGAGCCCTTGGATGAAACAAAAAATTTCATTCTCTCATATGATTTATTTTTTACTTCATCCACCTGCGGTCTGCCTGCCAGTTCCTCTGAATTGTCTTCAAATTTTCATGGTCCTGTTTTTTTTAAATCTCATGAGTTATGGCTTGTTTTGATTTTGTTGTTCTATTGAACTACAAACATTGGAAAAAACAAACAAACCACATATTCAGTACGAAAAGCGAAGACTGGCTGCAGTGAACCCTTTCTATTGTTTTTAACACTGAATTTCACTTCAGCTCTACTTAACTCTTCTCTGACAGAAAGGGCTCACAGACTGGTGGTGCCACACCTTTCTCTGCAGGTAGATTGGCCATCTTGGATGACAAAGGGCTTTTATGAGAATGTAAGGGAAAGAGGGATAAAGAGCGATGACAGTGAGCTCTAACTTTTTTGGGCTTAAAATAGCTCCGCCCAACGTGGGGCTCGAACCCACGACCCTGAGATTAAGAGTCTCATGCTCTACCGACTGAGCTAGCCGGGCTGTGTGCTTGATCTGTGTCTGAACATGAACATAGACAACTAAACTGGAGCAGTTACAAATTCAATCGCCTTTTATCCCCAGTGTTTCTCTGTCTCTATCATTGCAGTTTTTTGCTCCTTGTCTTCCCTCCTGTTTTCTTCACAGTTTCCACCTTTGCATTGTTTTCCCCACCTACTCATAGCTCATCCCTAATCAGAGAGATCCCCTGCTGTGCTGTCCACTCTGTGAGTTTCTGTGTTTTTCCAGTGTGGATTCTTTGTTTTTCCCTCTTTCTTCCTTTATGTGTTTTGGGAAATTTCTTCAGCCACAATAAAGGTTTGCTTTTGTTCAGTATTCAGTCTCCCCTTGTCCTCCATTTGGGTCCTCCGCAGCACATCCTGACAGAATGCCCATTATCAGTTGTTATCAGTCCCATACACATTGTCAGCTCAGTTGGAACAGCAGTGCTTATGTAGGAGATGGTAAATGTTGTAAGCCTGCTTGCATGCTTCACGTGGTAAAGGCATTTATTTTAACACTAAAAGCCGCTATTTCTTCATCTTAATAGCATCTGAAAACAAAAGTAAACAACTTAATGTGATAAAATATAATGTGAATAAAATGGATCTTGAACCAATGTGTGATTGTCCAGCATCCAAAAATTAGAATTGTGTTGCTATTTTAACCTGGAAGTACCTATTTTATCCACAGAACAACCACCGCTGAGTGAGGTGATAACTACTTATTTGCAAGTGGAGGAGCCATCTACAGACTATATGAATGGGACTGATAGCAGCTGATAGCAACTGGTTATTCAGCACGCTGATAACATTCCAAATGTGTGCAATAGAAGTTAAATTAACAGCACTGCATGTTTCCCCCACTTTAATTTGGTAGCAGTTATTTCAGCCCACTCTCATTGCCAGAGCATGAAATACTGCAGTGTTGTCAGAGTTGCTGGAGTCTCACAAATACCTAAAAGGTGTTGGGATCCAAACTTAACAAGCAAGTAAAAGCAGAAGTAGAAGGTAAGTAAAAAAGTCAAACTTCATGTCTAGCAGGAGTTTGTTAAAGTAGAAAACCCAGAAATGGTAAATGCTGGATTGAAATTGACAGTCTGATGGGTTTAGGGCATGGCCTCAAGAGGATTTTTTTTTTGTATATCTCAGGATGTTACATGTGTGTACCAAATGTCATATATCGGCATCAAACACAGCAGTTGGTTTCCTCCATAGCAATTTGCCCATTTTGCTCCCCCCCATGTATGAAATCCATAAAACCTGTACATTTTCTGTATATTTTCCTGATACGTGTGTAAAATCTCCTGACTTTTCCTTTTGTAAACAATATTAAATTGAGCAGTAATTGTTTTTGGTATCTGTACAATCGTTGCCTGGCTGTTGGAGGGTTCCAGGGCTACCCTTTGTCACCAATTCTGTTCATAATCTTTACATTTCTAGGCAAAGCCAAAGGTGGCAGAAACCTCAGGATTTTATCTCTGCTCTTTGCAGATGATGTGGTTCTGTTGGCTTCATCACAAACCCACACCTATGGTTACACGGTCGGGAGTGAGAGACAGAACAAAATCTCAGATGCAAGTGGCAGAAATGAGCTTTCCCCAAAGGGTGGCTGCCCTCTCCCTTAGAGACAGGGGGCCCGTTCTTCGTACCGCGCTAAGTGAGTTAGCTGGATGAGATTGTTGACGATTTCGCGTGATCCTGGATCGTTCGGTTCCCCGAAGCCCATCCGGGACTTGCTGTCATAGCAACAGAGCCGTAAGCGTAAACCTGCTGGGGAGCAGGTTTACTTTATGTAAACAGGATTAGATCGCGGCCACGCAGGTATGTCCGCGTCATTCATACGAAAGCAACAGCGATATTCCACCACTGTTTCACCATAAATAAATAACATCAATGTAACTAAAGATAATGCAGCACTTGATCCTTTTATTGATTTCACACAGATACATACAGGTCATTCCCTAAAAAAGGGAAATGTACTATTAACATTCTATTACATGTATGTGATTATTACAGATGTAATTCATATTTCAGAGTAGTAATTGTAAATTACTTCGTGTAATCAAGATGAGAGACCACGGCTATAAAAGCGAAGGTGGATTTGGGAAGTCTGTCGCAGCCATGTCCTGTCCGTTTACGCGAGCAACCCATTGCGGAAGGTGCAAGATTGATAAGGAGAGTCCTCAGAATTCAGCGTATATTGCGGGACAGACAGGATCCTTTAGCTCAGCGCGACAGTGTGCTCATAGAGAGATATCGATTTTCCCGTGAGGGTATTATTTACTTAACCAACTTGTTGACGAGGGGGTGCAGGACCACCACCTGTCTTTTTTTTTGCTCTGCCCTTTTCTTGGTTGCTGTTATGAACAAACAAACAGAGTATTCCAGGGTCTCTTTCCAAGAGACGACAAGCAATATAAGTGGTAAATATTACCATTCTGTAGAATATTCTTATATTTCACTTTTACTTGTTCCCATGTTCTAGTGGGTCCTGTTGTGGCTCTAATGTGAAAGGGGATATAATATAACATATTATAATATAATATAATGTAATATATTATTGGATAATATGGTGTGATATAATAAATCTACCCTACCGCCTACTGGTGTTGGCCAGAGGGGCCGATGGCGCAATATGGCAGCCTGGCTTCTGTCAGTCTGCCCCAGGGCAGCTGTGGCTACAACCGTAGCTGCCTCCACCAGTGTGTGAATGTGAGAGTGAATGAATAGTGGCATTGTCATGCGCTTTGGGTGCCTTGAAAAGCGCTATATAAATCCACTCCATTATTATTGTTATTATTGAATTACTTACGAGTTTGATTTGTCAGCAACTTTCTGCCAGCCCTCTCTCCTTGCTTTTGCAGCCTTTGCAGTGTTCCCTTGCGTTTTAATTAAACTCTGAAACTCCTGAAATCCCTCACTCAAGAGTTCTTGCTCTGCTGCCGAAAAATACCGAGCGCGCTCCTTCGACATTTTCGCCGACCAATCAAAGGGTTGCCGATCAATGTTTCTACTATCGATGCGTAGCCCCTGTTGGGCCACCCAGTGATCTCACATTACTTCATCCAGCTGTACTAATCGTCAACAACAGGTGTGTTCGGGGAACCGGAATAGCGAGCTCAGAGTTAGCGCGATGATTTGGTCTTGGATGTTTCATTTGATCTTGGATGTAGTAAGCGACGTACGAAGCACAGGGCCAGGGTGAGGACTAATCGGCCTCTATATCGCCACATCGATAGGAACCAACTGATGAAAGCGGTAGTGCCGCCCCCACAGCATCAAAATGAGAAGAGGCAAAGCTGAGATAGCTTGGACATGATTGGCTAGTGATATATTAGCAAAGGGCATTAATGCCAATGACAGGGGGTTGTTGTGAGGATACAAGGGATGGGGGGTGATAGTGGTGATATGGTCCAACTCAAATTAATTTTGTTCTAAAACAGATGCGCCCAACGTGGGGCTCGAACCCACGACCCTGAGATTAAGAGTCTCATGCTCTACCGACTGAGCTAGCCGGGCTGTACAAGGCGCAACTCTAGGTAGTTCAGGCCTCAGACCGGGATGTCTCCGGGGGCTTCTAGGGTAAGGTGTTCCTGGCATGCCCTTCTGGGGAGCAGGTCTTGGGGCAGACCCAGGACACGATGGTGAGATTATATCTCTAAGCTACTTTGGGAACCCCTTGGTGTTTCCCTGGACAAGCTGGAGGAGGTGGCTGGGGAGAGGGAGGTCTGGGCTTCTCTGCTTAGGCTGCTAGCCTCCCAGTATGGACTTCATATCTCTTTAAAAGTGGACCGTCCTTTCTAGGTGTGCAATATTGCAGTAGCAAGTGAATCATGGCCGCATCTGACAGAACAGCAGCATGTGACTCCTTGGGATTGGAATATTTTGCTCATTTATGAGTTTTTTTCAAGTAATAGTCACTCCAAAAAATTTGACAATACCCACAAACTGTAATTGCAGCAGTTCTGAGACAGTTAACGGAATCGCCTCGCTTACATCACTAGATTTTCTTGGTGTTTGCTGAATTTGCTGCAGAAATCAAAGTATTTCTGACTAAATTAACCAATTAACAAAAAAAGACTGTAGATACAAATTTGAGATGTGTTGTAATAAATGCAGAGTGATTCTTTTGAAATATAGTTAAAACTTTTACTGTCGTTTGAAAAACACACACACACACACACTCACATTTTTCTGTTGAACACACGCCGAGTGCTGCACAGTAAACTCCAGCTAGCAAAGTGTGACTCATCAAAAATCATTTCTTCTTTCTCTGTCGTTGCCTCTTTTTTCTCTGCCTGTCAACAACTCCCCTCCTCCTTTCTTTTCAATCTTTCTTCCCTATCCACTTTCTCTGTCCCACCCCTCCCCCTATCCACATCATTCGATACATACAAACGCACACATGCGCACCCCTCCAGCTCTTCTTCAGTCCTGCCTAACTATTCTGTGGGCACGGTGCCCAGGAAGCAGCACGAGCAGGGCAGAGAGCTCCGGGCTGAGCCCCGCAGCCACACTGGCACCCTGTAAGCCTAGAAAGCAATAGGAGCAGAGAATGTGTAAAGCAGAAGCATTGCGAGAAAAGAGACGCAAGGAGCGGATTTTAAAGGAGGAGAGGGTGAAAAAGGGGTAGAAAAGTAGAAGTGCAGAATCGGGCTGAGAAAGGATAAAGAGATAAGAGGATGCAATAGCAGGGGAGACATGCAACAGAGGAGAGGATTAGAGATGGGGAAGACAAAAGGAGATTAGAAAAACAGATAGATCAATAGACAGAGAGACACAGAGAGAGGAGGAGGAAAGATGCAGGGAGGGAGAATGTGTGAAGCAAGAGAGAAAAAAGAGAGCCGGGCAGACAGCCAGCACTCCCAGATAGGTCAGAGCAACGGACATGTCTCCAGAGACTATGTGTGTGTGTGTGTGTGTGAGTGTGTGTGTGGTTTGTGTGAAAGACAGTGGCAAGAGATGGAGGGAGGAGGAGAGAAGAATGCAGAAGAGGAGGAAGAGGAGAGCAGCGGAGCGCATAGAGAAAGAGTGGGGGACTTGTATAAGATACTGTCGTGAATGTCTGAAATGCGACCTTGGAAATCTATATCTTTGCATTTGTGTCTGTGAGTTACAACTCGTTGCTGGCACTAGATCTCTAGTTACTGCTGGGTATTATTAGACAAAGGAAGCTATCTGAAGCACAGATTTTGCATACATTAGTACATTTTAACACATGTGTTTATTGATTGATTGACCTGTCGTTTGCATATCACAGTGCATTTGAGTCTGATGCTAGACGCTGGGCTGTACCACCCTGTAGTTTGCCTGTGAACGAGAAAATAAAGCACCCTGATCCACGTCTGGGTCGAAGCACAATATTTGAGTTGCAATATGAGAGAAGCTTCAAAATTTTAATTCATGTGTGTGACACAGAGAGACGGTTAGGGATGCTCAAGCTCATCTTTCTCGACCAGTTTGGGGGGAAAAGGCAATAGTTATATGAAACTGTAGAAAAAGGGAACAGAGGAGAGAGGCTCAGTGCATCATGGGAGCGCCCACAGCAACCCTGGACAACTCAAATCTAATGGAAAAATAATAAATCAGTGACCACAGCCAAAGGGATTCAAACTGAATTTTGGCAAATGTGTTTGCTGCAAGCAGCCTGCTCAAATGTGATTGGTCAGTAGTTCTCTTAGTAGTAGGATTTATTAATAAGATAATAGGTTACTCAAAAAAAAAAGAAAAAAAAAGAAAGGAGGCATCCCACCTGATGTGCTGAGTTGCTAACGTTGCACCCAGGTACAGATACAGATGCAAAAGGACCCCTTCTGTGTGTCTGGTATGCCAGTGGCTTTAGCTTATTAATTACACAGGCAGGTTTTTAAATGTTTTAACTACCAATAAGCAGAATATCCAATATCACCAGATAAAGAATTATTGTGTATGTATAAGTTGTCAACTACGCACAAAGTATCAGTATGAATGTTTTTAATGTCTAAAGATTGTGTATGCATGCAAGGCCAGTCCAGGTCATAGAATGTGCTGTATGTGTCAATAACAGTGAAGGCCGTGGGATTACATGACCTTGAATTCCACATGTATCTTACACACACACACACACACACACACACACACACACACACACAGTGTCAAACACAAAGCCCCATGAAATCCTCAAACTCCTAGGGGTCTTTATGAGGCTCTTGCTTTGGTCACGGAAGGACAGGAGGAAATAGGCTGATGGTCTGTGGTTTTAAAAAGAGCAAATATATCTTCAGCACAATACATTTACATGCTGCTATTATTGCTTGTTTCAAATAATATCCAAATTTCTGTCTGAATAACAGCCAAAGGGGAAGTGTGATTATTAAAAGTGTGTTTCCGGACACGTATCGAGAGAAAGTCTGCGTACATGAAAAGGAATAATAGAAGAAAGGTATTAATGAGTCTGAAAAAGCCTGGACATGTGTTTTGTAGACTCGCGTATTTACATTATCGTGCTTTTCCCCCCAGCAATTTTCAAAGCGAGATTCGGCCTTAGAGCGAGCTTCCCTTTGCTTCCTTTAGTTTCTGTAACTTTCAGGGGAAATGGGGTAAACACTGGCTCCTGCCACCCACCATGCTAATAGACCTTTTTTCCTAGCAGTCATTTTGACATGTAAACACAGGTGATACTAATGATGCTGAGGCTCTGCACCTAACGAACAGAACCTTCATTAATGTCATTGGCAACACCTGTGTTTTCATGTTACTTTATGTCAAAGTCTAGATGAGCTTTCCTAATTACAGCAATGTCCAGTGTGGCTGCGTCAGACATTTGCATTTGCACCTGCACCTCTGTCGGGAAAGTCCTGGAAAGTTTAGGCCTGCAGTGCGCGCGTGTGTGTGTGAAATTAGCTTACGATTACGACTACTTAATATATGAAAATCATGAAGTTTTTGTAAAAATTTGTATATGTATTTTTAGAAGATCAGCCTAAGAGACGGGTGAGCAGTACAGAGATGTGAACCGGTAAAGAGGAGGGAAGAATTTAGGTGGTGGTTGGGCCCTGAGATCTCAGTTTCAACTGCTCCGTGTGTGTGTATGTGTGTGTGTGTTTGTGTGATATCCTGCATATCAGCTTGTTTTTTGGACACTGGAGTTTGTGCAAAAACTGTATGTTTGTGTCACATTAAAAAAGGAAGTGTTTGTGTGTGTGTATTTTTTATTGTAATCAGTATAGCCTATACACTTGCAGCGCATGTGTGTTATCTGCATAATACTGGTCTATATGTATATTCTTGCATTTGAGCTTGTGTATGTGTGGGCTGCTATCCCTTTTATGTGTGTGTGTTCGTGCGTGCATGTGTGTGTGCATGTGCCATGAGCCCCAGTGAGATGCAGCGAGCATGACGGAGAATGACAGCTTGATTTATGGCGAGGCTATAAGTAGAATGACTACTGGTAGAGGAAGAGAGTGTGAGTGTGTGAGGGGGGGAAACATGATAGAGAGAGGGGGAAAAGGGAAGATTGGAAAGGATAGATTGTGGATGGAAAGAAGGGGAGATGGGGGGGTGACAGGAGGCAAAGGGATGCAGGGACAGGGAGCGAGAGAAAGAGAGATGGTCTGAGCGACAAAGCTAAAAAGGCATTGGACGAGAGAGAAGATGAGTGATGGCGGGTTGCCTTTAAAAAAAAAAAAAAGAAGGGAAAAACGGAAAAGGGTCAGAAAGGGACTGATTGGGATTTTGTGAGAGGCTCTGAGTTTCTATTTGCATATTGCTTAAGTATGGCAGAAAAAAAACTGAAAAAACATGACCCAATCTGCAAGCTGCATGAAAAGACACGTAGAAGAGAAGGAGAAACAGGAGGAGGGAAAGTTTAGCTCTTGTTTGCGAAGGGTTAGTACGTGTTGGTTTAATGACACAGTGCAGTTCACGCAGTGCAGCATGCTCGATAGCAAAAATACATTATCTTCACAATTACATTTACATCTTTAGACGTTTAGGGGATTTTGTTATGCAGAACGGCATATGCAGAGTGCAAATGAGCCTCAGTTCCCTGATCAATAACACTGCAAAGCGAACAATATCCAGGAGAATATTCAAGCGTGCCGATGATTACTGTGAATGTCATTGCAAGCTGTGAAATAAAAGATGTTATTATGTTACATTTTAGAGCTTTAATGCTTCATTATTAGTTTTGAAGATCCTCTGCTTGGCTGATGATTTTAAAAACCACGTTTTCTAATAGCATGGGAGTCGTTTCTGCAAGGGCTTTGAACGGATCTCATACAATTTAACCTATAAAATGTGTTCATTAAGCCACCGCAGGTTGGATAAGGGGGAAAAATGTGGCATGAAACTGAGTTGCATGAATGCCGGTGCCCTGATATTTGTATCACTCATAATTAACCTCTTAGCAACAACCAGGTGTCTGGTGACCCATCTAGAGTTGGGTTAAGGTTTGAGTGTGGTTCATGTCAAGATCTTTTTATAAAAATGTCACCTATTTAGAACTCCTAAATGTAAAGGTTTTTAACAAGAAAAAGGAAGGATGGAACTTCTTTTGAAATTAAACATCTTCTGGTGTCTGAAGATTAGCCAATTTTACACATGACTAAAACAAAACCCTAAAATTAGATGGGTCGTCAGTAAGATTATCTGCATCCTGATTTATTGTTAACGCTTGATAAAATTGTGGGAAAATATAAAGTGGGGCATGCCAGAAAAGGTTTGAAGACCCCTGTCCTAGCCATAATCCCTACAAACTAAGATGTTTTTATTTAAAAACTTTGGCACTCTCCACCCAGACAAGTATTCGGCACAGCTGCAAAAATATTCATGGTTGATGTAAACAAGATAGCACAGCATTAGTTGCACATAGAAAATGCTTGAGAAGACGAACATCAAGTACTGTGAGTAAGGAAAAGGTAACACCAGACATGTCTTTAAATGTAATTTCATTAAATCATTAGTTATTACATGACCAACCGGTCATGGCAGCTGGCCGCCCCTCCCTGAGCATGGTTCTTCTAGAGGATTCTTCCTGTTAAAAGGGAGTTTTTCCTTTCCACTGTTGCCAAGTTCTCGCTCATTGAGGGTTGATTCGATTCTGGGGGTTTTCTCTGTATTATCATAGGGTCTTTATCTTTTGTTTTGATTTGGCGCTTAGGCAGAAGATGAAGTTGGACTTTTACAAAAAACGAAAACACGTGTACATGTCCCAACACTCTTTTGATCAAACTTTGATGACACTGCTACAGAGGAGGATTGGGGTCACTGACAAAAATCTCTTTATGGGTTGTCATTCAAAAAAAGTACTTGTAACATTTTATTATGTAATGGATTATGTTACTTTCTGAAGAAAGTCATTTGTTACACTATTTGTTACATTGCTTTCCCCTGGCGCCATATCAAGGGCTGGAACTGCGCCATGATTACTAGTTAGAAAACCTTAGGTTACCGTCCCACAAGCTGACACAAATCCCTACTCTAATGATGACACACGTTCGGTTAGTGTGAAAATAAAGCAATCCCCACTATGTGTCTACTGCAGAAACATGTTCAGGTCCAAATACAGGCTACAATGCTAAAAGCCTGACTGCTCATCACTGCCTTTGTTGCTACTTTAAAATCAGTATCTGGCCTCTGGGCTGGGGTCAGCATACACTCTGCTTTGCAATCAATCTGTGTTCGTGGCTAGCTGTTAGCATCTGTTTGTGCAGATGTTGTTTTTTGTGCAATAAAAAAATAATGTCTACACCTCCACTCCTCAAAAGTTTCAGACTGCTCCACCATTTACCTCCTCCCTGCACACAAACCGAATTCAAGTAAGGCCATAATTGTAACTGTAAGGTAATTACTGAATTTAGTACAGCAATGCACTGTATTACTACACTACTGAAAAATGGACAGTGTTGGGTGTAACGTTTTCCAAAGCAATCCTGTGCTAGATTTAACCTCAACAGAAGAAGCCATGGGAATCGTAAAGGAGTACATACACAAATAGGAGGACATCACTGTGTGAGCCTTGCCTTAATTTTTGTGGCTGCCAAGATCGAATCAGGGAGTTTACAAGGGTGTCCCCGTAATTTCTTTCTAACAGCCTCAGCTTGTGCCCAAAGGCTAAAACCCAATCTGTGAGTTTTTTCAAACCAAAACTGGGTCAGCAGCATTTCTAGAAGTTTCTGTCTTATGTCTCCAAAAGATTTCTGGAGTAGTGCAGATGTTAGGTGTGAACAGAAGAAATTAGAAGAGCAGAAATTAAGACCTTAAAACAAAAACAAAAAAAGTCAGTGTTAATGTGTTCAAACTTTTAACCCTTTGATAACCTCAACTCCAAAACCAGGTGAAAAAAGTGAGGATTTTTGTGCGATTTCCCTTTTCTTTCTTTGTCTTCACATTGCACTTTATTGCTTTGGTCTTTTCATTGCTGTACTTTCTTTTTCTCTTTTTCCAGAGGAAAAGTTGTAATTTTCTACCCTCTGGTATAAAATAGAGGAGCGTTTTCAGGGCACAGAGCAGGGACGGGGAAGAAACGACTGTGAGAAATATGAGCAGGAGAGACAGATAGAGACAGAAAGAAAGAGAGAGCGCAGTCTTTGATCTATCTCTTGGTAGGAGCTGGTCTTGGCATGCAGCCAGAAAACCCCACAGCGCACATATACAGACACACACACACATATATGCACACACATTTAGGGCTCCAGGGCTTTGCTGATTATTTCTACTGGGAGGATCAAACACGCCTGCCCCCCCCTCCCCTAACCACCCTCCCTTCTCCATCCTCCATCCATCTATCCATCCATCCTTCACCTATCTGTCTTTTTACGAGACCATCTGTCCAGGCATTCATCAGGCACCCCATCCATTCTTCTATCAGATGGAAAGATCTGATCTAAAAAAGCTAAAACACGTCACTTTCCTTACAGTGACTAATTATAACAGACTGCGAAACATATTAAGGGTCTCTGAGCTTTAAATCATCAGTGACTTTGCTGAGCCGTCAGCAGTGTGGGCGTCAGGATGGCCGAGTGGTCTAAGGCGCCAGATACAAGGATGCAGTCCTTCCTCACTCATGAGATTTTTGGTCTCCAAATGGAGGCGTGGGTTCAAATCCTGCTCCTGACAGTATTTTTGGCACTGAAGTTTTTTAACACATGTTGTTTATTGGAAAAAAAAAAAACTCATCCAACAAGTCTGCCACTCTGTTGCTTTGTATTCAGTTGATGACATGTAAAGCTTATTTATTCTTGTGAACTTTAAAGGTAAGAAAGCCTAAGTGATAAGCAGAGCCGATACTTGGATTTTTAAAAAATCTTTATCTATTTGATTTTCCAGCAGTGCTACATTTTTTAAGGTTTTATAGGGAACATCTTCGCGATACTCAGTATTCATGACAAATTCATATGAAATCACAGTAATTTTAATCCAATTAAATTCTGTTCAGTTTTATTCAGTTTTATTTATACAGCACTAAATCTCAACAACACTCACCTCAAGGCGCTTTAAGGTAGACACTACAATAATACATACAGAGAAGTTGCTATAATCGTCGATTTTGGTTTGTGTGCAGGGAGGAGGTAAATGGTGGAGCAGTCTCAAACTTTTGAGGAGTGGAGATGTAGACATTTTTTTTTATTGCACAAAAAAACAACATCTGCACAAACAGATGCTAACAGCTAGCCACGAACACAGATTGATTGCAAAGCAGAGTGTATGCTGACCCCAGCCCAGAGGCCAGATACTGATTTTAAAGTAGCAACAAAGGCAGTGATGAGCAGTCAGGCTTTTAGCATTGTAGCCTGTATTTGGTGGGGGGGGTTTGGTTTTTTTGGACCTGGAAGATACTTTATGTGACCTGTCCAGGTCGCCAGTCTGTCAAAGGGCTAACACATCGGAGTAAGGAGGAGTCAAACACAAATGTCGTACAAATGCAACAATGTGCAAAGCAAGCACGCAAGCCATGTAGCAGTAACGTATATTTGTGTAACCTATAAATCCCATCATAAAGACCATGAGCAGCAAAACGAAGAAAGCAGAGCAATATGCAGATTTGAAAGAAGGCGACAAAGGTGAAATTTTGGCTGTGTTCACTAAACATAATAATAGAAACATGCTTAAAAATGATAATTCAGTCAATAATTTGTTTTGATAAAAATGCCACCATAGTCTGTGTCACTATTCACGTTAGCTGTGAATGTGTGGGCTGAGTTTAAGAGTATGAGGCTCTTAATCTCATTGTGTTCAAGCCCCACGTTGGGTAAAATTACTTGACTTGAAGTTGGCAAAGTATGAACTAGCTAGAAAATTTGCAGTATGTGGAAACTTAGAGACATAAGGCCTTCTCAAATAGAGAATCATTTTAAAGATGTCTTCTGTGGATTATTGTGTGCACACACTGAAGGGGAATTTGTAGTTCTGGACTGTGCACGGAGAGTGCTGTCGACAGCTGCCATCAACAAGGTCAGGGCCCTGTGAGTGTGTGTTTGTACGAGAGACAGTCTGGAGACACAGTAACATCTTCAGCTGTTGCTTAAGTTGTAAAAGAGTTATTGTCAGTCTCTCAGTTCTTTCTGCCTTTCCTTCATTCCACTAAAGTACCAATTGCTTTGTGCCACCATCTGCCTTAAATTTTCATTTTGTTCCTCTAGAAATTATCTATATAACTGGAAGATTTCCTCTTGTTTGTCCCCTCTGGTCTACAATAATCACACCAGTCAGTTCCATGCTGAATCAGCTGCTATGAATTCTCTCCGTGTTTCTCTCTCTTGTTGAGCTGTGGAGCCTGAAGGTCTAACCTCCAGTTGAACTCACACACACGTTTACTTCAGTGTGTGTGTGTGTGTGTGTGTGTGTGTGCATTTGTTTGTCATGACTATGAACTCTCAACTCTGACCTTCAGTGCATATCTATCTATCTATGTATCTATCTAGCTGTTTTCTCTCATAGTGCCTACAGGCAGATGTAGGGGTCATTAAAACAGGAGCTGTGTGTGGTGCGCATGTGCATGAGTGAGGGCACTGGCCCTTCCTCCACTGTCTAAAAAGGAAATACCAAATTATGGAGGTTCTCTCTCTCTCTCTCTCTCTCTCTCTCTCACACACACACACACACACACACACACACACACATATATATATATATATATATATATATATATATATATATATATATATATATATATATATATATATATATATATATATATATATATATATATATATATATATATATATATATATATATATGTATGTATATATATGTATATATATATATATGTATATATATATATATATGTATGTATATATATATATATATGTATGTATATATATGTGTATATATATATATATATGTATGTATATATATATGTATATATATGTATATATATATATATATGTATGTATATATATGTATATATATATATATATGTATGTATATATATGTATATATATATATATATATATGTATGTATATATATGTATATACATATATATATATACATATATATACATACATATATATATGTATATATATATGTGTGTGTGTGTGTATATATGTGTATATGTATGTGTATATATGTATGTGTATATATGTGTGTGTGTGTGTGTGTGTGTGTGTATATATAAGCAAAGTTCACTCTTCTCATATAAGAGACAAGAAAGCATGTAACTGTGCAAGTTCTCTTCTCTATCGATCTATCTAGTTACATTAATTATACTGGATAATATACTGTGCTGTATATGATGGAGCTTGGACAAGAAATCGATTAAAGATGCAGTGAATGTGTCATCTTTGTGGGCAGTCAGTGCTAAATAAGCCAGAGCACACATCACTAAGTGTAACCAGATAAAAGGAAAAAAGAAAAGTGATTAAAAAGGGAAGAATTCTAAAAAGAAAGACAGGCTGATAAACAGAAGACAGTAAGAAGAGAAAGAAAGAAGCTATGTGAGTGTGCGTGTGTTTTTGTGTGTGCTGGAAGTGTGCCAGGGAGCCTGCCAGCCAGCCAGGCTGAGCTGGAGGGCCCCTGCTGGGGGTGGAGGGTTCAGGCGAGCCCCCTGCCTTCACCGGCCTACTGGAGCATGCTGGTAAAGAAAGAGGGAGGAGGGAATGAAAGAGAAGGAGAGAAACAGAGACCCCAAGAGAAAGGAAAAAGAAGAAGGAAAAGAGGTGGAAACAGACAGACAGCCACAGGCAAGAGAGGAGGAGGAGGAGATGATGATGTTGCTGCAGAAAGAGAGGTGGAGAAGGTAAACCTAGAGCAGGAATGTGAGAGGAATGCAGGGCATGGAGGAGTTTTCCTTTGGCTGGAGAGAGAAAAGGAGAGAAGGGGAGTAGATGGGAGGGTGGGAGGTCCCGGAAACATAAGGCAGTGCAAAATACTCCTCTAATGTATTCCCTCTACCCTTAGTCTTCCCCTGCAGACAGTCCACAGGTCCAGATGTGTGAAGGCACTCCGATCTGTTACAGATATCGATTTGACTGATCTTTTTTCTTCTTTTTCTCTTGAGTCATTTACCCACCTCACACATCCACACAAATGTAAAACCCAAAGCAAATGAGAAGACATTCATTGAATATAAACAACCACAGTGAGTCGTGTTTTTATGCTTGCTTGCATTTACAGTCACAAAATTCATTTTAACTATGGAGACAGAGTGATTTGCAGTAAAATCAGTCTTGAAGGTTTTACTTTAATTTGTTCCACTGATCAAAAGCCACAAAAGGGCCAGTGCTGCAGCGTTGCTTCTTTAATGAAGAACGCAACATGGGACTGAATCCCTATATAATACTAAAATAGTAGCTCTTTAAAGTTAAGCTTTAGTGTGAATGAGGTTAAGCTTTTTGAGTGAATACCTGCCTGCAGAGACAGACTGTGTGCCTTTTTCTGTGTGTGTGTGTGTGTGTGTGTGTGTGTGTGTGTGTGTGTCACACTGGGTTCACTTAAAAGACCCACTCTTTAAATATAAATAGCACCGTTACAGACAGGCAACTGTGTATTTGTGTGGGTGTACTTGTATTACTGACATTGTAGGGACATGAATCCCTTTAGTCGTTGTAGGGACGCACCTCCCTTCTGGGGACAAAAACCAAGTCTTCATAAAACATACCGTGTGTTAGGTTTCTTTCTTGTTCTTTGAATTTTTGTTCCTGTTTTTTGTAATCTAATAAACATTTGATAGCTTTTCCATCCTTTTAGCTCTTTGTCCCTCCGTCTGTTTGCATATGTGTTGGTTTCTTTATAATCAGTTTTTGTTTTATTTTGGTAATGACTTATTGTTTTCATCTGTGGTTGTTTTGCTTCCTTTTTGTTTTCACAATTTTGTATTTGTCTGCCCGTCCTTATTGGTTGCATCTGTACTCACCTTTTTTCACCTGTCACCAAACAACCCTGTGTATGCATTGTCCCTTTATCAGTTATCAGACTGTCTATTTTCCTTCCCACCTGTTTTCCACATACTCTTTTGTGTTCCTCAAGCTATTATGCCTGCCCTTAGGTATTTGTTTTGTTTGGACTATTTGGACATTTTTGCTTTCATTCAGTATTTCTGCTTCCTCCATTCTGCATTTGGGTCCTGTTTTGACAAACATGTAAAGTGTAATTTATTCCTTTTGCAGGTTTAATGCAGGGTGCATTTTAACCAAAACCTAGCTATGTAGCTTTCAGCGACTAACCAGCAAGTGGAAGCAAAAGTAAAGTTTAAAACACACACAAAAAAAGGACATTCCAGCCGTTGAGTTTGGTGCTCTTAAAAAAAGAAACTCAGAAATACATTTCATCTCAAAAAACACGAAATTCCAAGTTTTTCAGATCCAGACTTGACATGTAATGTATGCACACACACTGAAAATCTGAAAAAAGTGGAGTTGACATCAAGCCATGATTAACTGGTTCTGATGTTTCTAAACAGCAAAAGAAAGAAATGGAAATTCTCAGTGCATCAAATTCTCACATGGAGGCAACAGCTGGGAGAATTACATGGTTTAATCCAGGAGTTGTGTCACAACCATCTTTGCACATATTTCAGGATGTGAGTGGAGCAGTTGAGCTCTTTTTGGCAAAGCTGGGACCACCAACTCTAAGGAGGCAAAGAAATCATTTCAGAGAGCCGGTTGACCCAGAGTACTTGTTAGCTGTGTGTCTAGGTGAGTCTGAATATTATTTTTAACGCATGAAATAGTTGCACAGATTTTAAGCATCCAGTGTGTAAAGGCCTTAAGAGTTCAATCTTTCCACTACCAATGCAATCAGTGTGGATGAATCCAGATTTTCAGTTTCTTCCTTTTCTGATACCGACTTCATTTTTTTCACAGTGCATTTTTTGAGGATGAATTTTCTGCAAAAAGCACATCGTTAGCAGAACACGACAAGTTCTGCTTCAAAATATTTAGTTTAACATTTTTTTTCCGCATCGTCTCACTGCATAAAGACCTTGATTACCATTGCCAAAAAACGTTTTGTGCATATTTCTACAACGCCGGTATCCTCTGACAGAACGGTAGCACTTCACACCGTGGAACCAGAATGCATTGTGAGCACTTAGTTTGTGCATCTCACAAATTGTAAAACTACAAAAAAGCCCATTTAGTTCCTAGTTTAATTAAAAAAGGTAATATTTCCTATATTCATTATATGTAAAATTGATTATTTCAAGCTCTTTTTCTTTTTAATTTTAATATTTGGATCTTAGATCATAAAAATCCAAACTCCACTATCTTGCATTTATAATATTTCCTGAGCTCAATCAAAAAAAATTAGAGTGGCAGTTCCCCACAGAGCTTTTGTCGTCATGTATACCAAACTCCCAGCATTGCGCTGCAAGCCTCAGCAGAAACGTGACCATGAAGAACCTGGAAGCCACAGTAGTTCAAGATCAACTTCTAGACACACTGGACATCAAACACCTTGGATTCTGTCCCTCTCCACTCTTTCTCGAGTCTGACTTTGGACCACTGAGAAGCAGTTCTTTTTCTCTGTAGCCCAGGTATGCTTCTGATGTCTCTAGTTCAGGAGTGGCTTGATATTAGGAATGCAACGCCTGTAGTCCCTTTCTTGAAGACATCTGTGTCGGTGGTTCTTGATCCACTGACACCAGCCTGACTCCACTCCTTCTGAAGCTTCCTCAAGTCCTTTCCTACCACACTGTTCTCTGCCACTCACATTTTCATTAATATGTTCCAATACAGCACTCTGCAAACAGCCAGCCTTTTCAGCAATGACCTTCTGTGGCTTATCCTCCTGGTGGAGGGTGTCGACAATAGTCATCTGGACAACTGTCAAGTCAGCAGACTGATTATGGTTGACTGAGAAATACATGGTATTGATACTGTTTGAGAAATAATTTACTCAAATTTAAAAAACGTAAATATTCTAATAATGTGTGTTTCAGATTTCAATGATCTGTAAATTGTAATTGTAATGAAAACATAAAAAGGCTTGAAATTATCTGTAACGAATTTGGAATATATGGATGTTATATAGAAATCTTAAAAAACATTTAAAAAAAAAAATGAAGACATGCTTGGTGTGACAGAAGAGGATCCAAGAGATAGGATGAAATGGAGGGTGATCACCCCTAAAGGGAGCAGCCAGAAGAAGAAGAAGGTTCTAGATTGTCACTTACCATGCTCACAGTGCAGCTACCCAACTATTTAAAATGTTAATGGTTAATAGGAAACCCCTGATTTGGCATTCTTAGTGATACCTTGGCTGGATGAAACTGTCAGTATGAAGTCGTAGTGTTAAAGCTTTCAGTGTAAATGACTGGAGCAAGTGGCTATTTTCTAAGCCTTATTTCTACTCTTTGTACCCCCTTTATATGTGCATTTTTTCCCTCTTGTTCTTTTCTGCTCACGTATTGGCATCACTGTGAAGCAGTGTTGCCAGAGCTTCCAAACACAGCAGGAAATCTCTGTCTCTTCCTCGAGCGTGCTCTCAGGGGGATTGGTGAGACATTCTCTTATTTGTACGGGTTTATCTGTGTATGTAGCCACTCGTGTATTTATGTCGGTTTCTGCATGCGTGTGTGTTATATGCGCAGAAATGTCAAAACAAATGCCAACATCTTCCACCTTTGTGTCTCCAATCAATTCATCCTGACCAGAATTCTTTTAAGACAAAAAAGGATTGGATGAAGGCAAGGAAGGGAGGAAAAAAGGAAAGGAAGGAAGAGGCAAGAGGAAGACAGCGGGGGAAGATAGAGCTGTGTGGAGGAAGAAAAAAAGGGGGGCGTATAAGGAGCGGGATTAAAATGTGGGGAAGAGATAGTAATGATCATAAAGGAAAGGAGAGGAAAGGAGAGGAGGTGGGGGAGAAGTGAAAAGGAGGTGAAAAGTGTCACATACACACATGCATGAGATTAGAGGAGGGGAGGGGGGAGAGGTCACAGAGGTAGAGTAGCTCTGTATGTGGTGACAGGACAGTGTTGCCACACAAGTCAATAGGCCTGTCTGCACTGTCTTGTCTGCATGCATTTGTGGCAGTGGTCTCTTAGCTTTAATTGAAGTCCTGTGTCAGCACCATAGTAACATAGCCTATGGGATGTTCAGTCAATGTGGTGTGACATACTTTCATCTCTCTAACACATCAGACATCTGCGTTTTTTTTTTCTTTCTTTCACGGCTCATGTTTTTTTTTGTGTGTGTTTTCCTTCCTTCTTCTGAAAAAAAGGAAGGATGGAAGAAGATGCCCATGAAACCCTAGTGTGTTTTGCTTTTTGATTAAAATTACCCTCTTGTTCCTTTTCAAATACGCATTTAATTGCAAAGAAGTGTCCTCCCTGTTTCATTTTGTTTCCAGCTAAACTTTTAACACATGAGGGAGATGCAGATGAATGAAGTGATGTGACACCTTTCACTCTAGCACCAATCCAAATAGACAAATTATAGTTATTGATTGATCCACATCAGCTTTGTTTGAGATATTTCTCTTTTGTTTCTTTTTGACATCTAATGCTGTTCTCAAACACACACTGTAGCCCTGAGTTTAACAGAGTTGCGGACAATGGCTAAAGTTTCTGGAATTCTCAAAACACTGTCCAGGGTTCATGTGTAACAATAGACGTAGAAGTAGAAAAAGATGTTCAAATCTAAGAATGATGAGCTTGTAGTAATATAAATCTGTTTTAATTCAGGAAAGAAAATCCAAATATTGCTTAGGTCACTGTTACACAGGCCTACAGACTGGTTGGTGTCCACTTGGCAACCACTGGTATAGGAAAAAATTTGTATTCCCCAAATGATTGCAAGTGGTTGCTGGACAAAAGTGTGATATTGATTGCTAAAGCCCCAGTCATGGAAAGCTGGTGAGTCAGGGAAATATTGGCAAGTGGCTGTGATTTCTTGGTTGTTAGCAGGTTGTCACAGTCACTTATAGTTTGTATAAGACTTCTCTGCAAAAACTCTGCAACTAGTCGCTGACTGCTAATGAAACGTTTAGAGTGGGACGTGCAGATGGGGTGACCACAGCAATTTTCTGGTGACATATACAATCACAAAAAGCTTTTGGTGCTGCACCTTTTTTGTGTCTGATTTTACCCAGCAACCGCTCACCAACCCCTCAAGGAATACACATTTTTCCTTAGTGACCAGAGGTTGCCAGGGGGTTTCCAGCCTGTCTGACTAGCTTTCTACTTCTGCTGAGAGGATTATGGGAATTAAACCAGTGTGGAGGTTACAGAGCTGCACTTTTGTGCAGTCCCTGAACAAGCCAGCAGTGCATTGCCTCTACACAATGACGCTATGCGTAGGTTGAATACTAACTGGCTGAACATCTCGCTTGAACTGGAATGCTAACTACTACAGCAGAAAGAGAAAGAAGCACAAAAGACAACAAAGACTGTAGTTTTAATTTTAAGTCTGAAAAGTGAAGCCACTTTTTTTAAGCATTTTAAACCGCTATCCTTTGTAATGACCATAGAAGCCCTATCGAAGCCTTGCTGTACAAACTAAACATTTTCCTGACTGGTGACTTTATGGGCATTTTATGATGCTAGCACAACGACCCAGGAAACAGATCAACACTGCAATCCAAATGAAGGAAAGAAGAGAAGAAACATGCAAATTTCCTCTTTGCCTGCCTTGCCTGCATTCACCTGTTTTTTGTTTGTTTTTTTACCCTGTTTTTTTGCATGTATGTTCAAAATCTTTGTTCAGCTAACCAAAAGGTACAAGTACTCGATATGTTACGTTGTTTTGAGTCATGCCTTCTCACTCTGCCTTGTTTCTTGTTTGTCAAGAGTGCGTTTTCAGAACACAGGGGATTAAACATTGATAGATTTCCTTCAGTGGGACACTTTCCTGTTGATGGAACTCATAAAATACACACAAGGACACAAATAAAGAAGAAACAGGTAAAAGGATTTCTCCTGCTTGTAGACAATAAAGAAGCAGTTGGTCACATGTGATGTGTATTCATGTGTGCATCAAACTGGTCTATTTGTCAGGAGAAACTCTGGGGAGATCTTTTCTGAAAAAGACAAAACAAAAAAAAAAGAGAAGAAAGAAAGAGTTTTTTTATGTAACATTCATTCATAGCATCCGCAGTTCATATAACATTTATACAACAGTGAAGAAGCCTAAAACATAAACTGGAATAAGAAAGAGAAGAAGAACGGGCACTGGCTTTCCTTCCATCATAACACCCTTCCATCTTATCTCCTGCTTTCCCTTCACTTTCTCTTCAGCATTTTCTTTGCTCTCCTTTTCCTTTCTTCCTCCCTCGTCACCCTCCCTGCCATCCATCTCTCAGCTTCTCTTTCACTGTCTGACTCCCCCTCTCTTTTTCCTGCTCACCACACACACACACAGACACACACGAAGGCATGCTGACACTTAAACTAAATGCAATCACACACACCCTATTCCCTTACTCCCTCCTCTCACCACCCACACAGAATCGAGGACACACACAGGCCACAAAATACCATAGACACACTTTAGCTCACACACACTCGCTCACACACAGAGGATCCCCCACACAGAGTACTTTCAGCACTTTCTTCTTTACCATACTCAGCAAGATCAGATGTCAAGTCAACTGACAACACACACAGAGGCTGTATTTTTCTTTTCACCACGCTCTGTTTCCTCTTTCCTCTTATAGAATATATGCATTTTTAAAGCTTCCTTACACACAGACACGCACACACAATTCTGATAGCTATTTAGAGGAGTCAAAGAGTAGATGGGGCAAAGAGGCGAGAATTTAGTGTAAAGAAATATATATATATATATATATATTCATTGCCAAGATATAAAAGGGAAAAGAGATGGAGAACATAAACACACCATTCAGTATTCAAAAATAAAGACATGATAGCCTAACCTTTAGCTTCGCATGTAAGCAAAGAGTAGCTATTAGAGCACGCTTGCAAGACAAAAATTGACTCTGTATTCAACACACACACACTGAAAGAGACACAGAGAGAGTGAAACATGAATAAATGATTTTCATGCACTTACAAAACCACCACGAGCCGAGACGCTCTCACACATATGCGCTCAATGTGTGTTTGCATATTGGCAGCAAACGCAGTATACAATACACGCACACATGCGCATACAATTAAATTACATGCATATTTTCCTGCAGGCAGCATATATTGACACAGACCTGGACACGCATGCAGAAACACATGCTTTCTCCATGCCTTATGAGAAGTGTTTTGACGCTTTGCGCATGCACAAGGAAAGTGCAAAGACAGTATCTGTATATTCAAGGAAGCTCTAATATTCCTCCACGCAGACCAGTGGTAATGCTTTGAAATTGTCAACCATTTGTATGCATAATTAAATACTTGATTGTAATCAGATTTGGGATTGTGTAAGAATAGTCATGTGTTTTTCTTGTGCAGGTGTCCATGCAGGTAGCATGGATTTTTGTCATGGATGTTCACAGAAATGTTCTAGTTTGTTATTGCCATTGCAATACAATTCAAGCTTGAAGACCCAAACTCAAACTGTCTGCAGTTTACAAAACAAGTCTAACCTTTATACCTGCCACTGCTTTCCTATGCACTGAGAGGTTATTATTAGTGATTAGTACCATTTAGATGGTGCATTTTTAAAAAAATCTTTCCATTGTTTGTTTATAAATTTGTTCCCAACATCTCAGCTTTCATGATTAGAGTGCAATCAGTAACACAGAAAATATACGACTTTATTCTAAGCAATGAGAAATGCTAGTTAGCTTCTATTCACATTGCTGCTCTTATCCAGCAGTTAAGTGCCTTGCTCAGGGGCAGAGTGACAGTAGCTGGCGAGGGAATGGAGAGCGGTTTTCATTCGTTCGTTCGGCAGCCTTCCAGTGAAAACCACATAGCTTTCACCTTTAGGCAACCGCTGCCCCTGATATATATTTAAGTGCAGGCTGCCTTTAGCTAAACACACACACACACACACACACATATACACTCACACTCACAGGGCAACACGGCCACACACCATGTGTACAAGCCAGATTTGGCTTCGTCCTCATGCCTGCCATACGGTTGATTCCTCCCCACTGTGCACACGCTGCAGGCCAAACACACAGCACTTGCGTGTGGTGTGTGTATGTATGTGTGTGTGTGTGTGTGTGTGTGTGTGTGTGTGTGTGTGGTAGCAGAGACTGAGAAAAGAAAAGGGAAGCAAATCAAACTAGGAGAGAGAGAGCAGGCATATATTTTACCAGGAAGAACTATTTCAGGGGGAAAAAAATTACCTGCCTTGCACACATGACTTGTTAACATCATGTTTTTTTGTGCAGTAAAATCATCTGTGTGCTCTGTACTAGATTTTACAGGTCACATGTGTGTTATGACCTTGATGTCTTATATATTTTGAGTACTACATTAATTTTTAATAAGCATGTAATGTGATGCCTGTAATGCAGAAAACAAGGTGGCTAAATTTAAAAGCACGCCTTTTTCCTCACAAATTATGCCTCCGAGTCACAATTTGTTACTACTTTTCAAATCCTTGGAGAGGCTAAAGAAAAAGATGTGCCCAGAAGGGCACCTTTCTGTTCACCTCTAGAGGTGAGCAGAAAGGAACCAACTGCCTCACCAGCAACTCATTTTGAATGCCAGGAGGCATCTCATCAACCCATATCAATGCCTGTGTGGTCAGTTTACTTTCCCTCTGCATAAAGCAGCGTTTGATTACCAGGCTAAGCAGAGGATTGTAATAAAATGGTAGCATTTGGAAGCTGCAGGATTTCATACATACAGAGATAACATTTTTAGTGAAACAAATCCAGGAGTGGAAAACAGGATGTCCAGGAGTGGACAGGTTTGAAAATTCAGCTGGAAATTAGTGACGTGAATGCACATTGTTTCCACATCTAAGCAGCATTTTCAGACTTAAATCATACTGGCATAAATGTCACGTAGAGGAACCGCTGATGCTCCTTTACATGAAACGAGGCTGACTGTGCATAGGTGAACCACATAGGCAGACAAGCAGCTGGTGTAGTGTAAACAGCACCCAGTGCACATCCACCATGAACCCTGCTGCCAACATCTGTGTCCATTATGGACTATGTCAGCAACTTAAGCCAGCATAGTGCAAACTGAGACTAAACAGAATAACCAGGTTGTGTCTGCACCACAGGTGGGCCGCAAAAGACCATATTTAAGAGTTCTAATGCCATTTAACCATTTCATTATTGGAAAAATTACACATTCACACGTAAACAGCACCTCGTCTGTTTTTCTGCCTCACTGTGGACACGACCTCCCAATGTATTTCAATGGGAAGAAGGATTTGTGTCTACATTGTCTATGTTTTTGAGGCTTCTCTAAGGGGGGCACATTACAGCTTTGAAGAACGTGACACTGTATCCAAAACCTCTGGTCTTAGTTCTGGTGCCTACACCTAACCGAACAGCAAGAAAAAGCACAACTCACATGTAAAAGCCCTTCCAAATAAAATCCAAAACTCACTGGGTTTCAAACTGTATTGTGAGTAATAATGTGTAAAAAATCTTCACACGCATGGATACAAACTGGAGGATAAAAGTTGGTGTCCATGTAAGCAAGAAAAGGGGGGGAGGAAAACAAAACAATGGATTCAATTTTGTGACTGTTTCACATAATGCGGGAATGTGTTGTGAGCAAAGACCTTGACAAGTCAGTATAAACCTTTATGAACACTTAACGTTCCACCGAGACATTTGAATGATAGCCTAATACAATAAACAGGGACATACAATAAAGCATTATTTAAAATGTATGTGGGCAAGGGCTGAAAAGCTCGAGAAAGCAAAATCAAGATGCAAACTGCAGAGGAGAATGTGAGGAAAGAAAGAATGAGGGTGGATAGACAGCAGTCTCTGTGAACCTGCATAGACAAGCTCAGTCAAGCTGCTTTGGTGAGAGAGGGAGAGAAAGCAAGGGTGTTTTGACAGCTCGGAGCCATCACAGCAGCAGAAGGCAGTCTATGCGTGTGTGTGTGGTTGTGTATGTGTGTGTTTTAGTCTCTGTGGGTGCAGGTGGTTGCGTATCTGTGCACGTACTGTACTGGTGTGTCGGTGTATGTGTATGCGTACATGCACACGAAAGACTAAAGGCAGAGACAGACAGTGACGTTTCTTCTGATTCAGAGACAAAGAGGGGGAAAAGGAAAGTGTAGCACAGAGGCTGGATGAAGGACAAATACATTTTTTTTTAAAAGATCTGGGGCTGTGTCTGTGTGTGGTGTGTATCATATTGAGTATACATATTGATATGTGTCAGGAAGCCTGCAAGCAGACCAAACCCTCTCATTAGAGGGTTGTTGATGAGCAGACTCTTGCTTCACCATTTTCTCACCTTTTTGACATTATTTCCTCTCCCTTCCATCTCCGTAGACGCAGACAGAGCAAGCATAAACTCTTTGTGAGCCTAGACCTACTTCACCTTCACACACCTCCACACAGTCACACTGGGATCTGGCCTGAACAAAAAACACTCTTCAGCAGCTGCCACTAAACGACTCAGGAGCGGCTGGAGGTGAGATGTTTTGCTCAAGGGCACCTTGTCTTGAAGTGAATGCCTTTTTCTTCTTCTTCTTGTGTTTGAAAACGGGAACCGCTGTTAAGCACCGGTGGCCCTACAGTTGCAAACCTGTGCTTTTTGCTACGATTGCAGTCGCAGTCGACTGTATTTGCATTTGCTTATTTGTATCATGATTAACTGTTTTGTCAGAGCATCAGGGTATTGTGAAAAAAAAATACATTAAATCTGCAATGACTAATTTTGATGGCTACAACAGCAGATATGACATAAGCAACTAATGTGTATAAAGTATGTTAGCTGCTGTGGCTGCGTTTTGTTCTATTCTCTCTTAAGATGATCCCACACTGCTTCAATAATGTTGAGGTACAAGCTCTGAAGTAGCCAATCCATGACCGGTAGTGTTTCACTGTGCGTTTTTATTTTGCCAGGGAGTTGCCAGCTGTAGCCAATCAGATGCTTTCCAGATGGTGGTTCAAAAGTTGACAGTACCTTTTTGCATTCATAGTTCTGTCATTTCTAATGAGGCTTCACTGAACAGTGGATGGATCAACTGAAGGGCAAGACCTCAGGTTATGTGTCAGGTCAATGCTGGATTTTATTTCCTACATAACTTTCATATGATACTGTTAATCTACTGTGGATAGTTTTTCAGGCCTGCCACTTTTTCTTTTGTCCTCCATTTGTTCGCCTTGCTCAAATTTTAAGGACACACGCCACACCATGCTGAGATGTGCCATGTTGGTGCAAAAATACTATTTTATGCTTGTCAAATGGTTTCAAACTTATTCACAGAACTGTGTTAAGTAGCTTAACAATCAAAATCATTCCTCTGAATATAGTCAGGTACAAGGACTAGACCGAAAATGAGTGAATACACTTTGAAAGATTTTCAGAATGCCTGGAGAACTATTCTTCAATACCACCTTAAAAATGAAAAGAAAGTCTGGCTCCATGGAATCAAAATATAAAGACATAAAGGGTGACTTTTGTACTGTACTTATCAGTTAAACTGCAAAGCAAGCCCTTATAAGGTCATTAATACTTAATGCTAAATAAGATGAAATGGCACTCCTATGCTCACACGCCTAAAAAATACATAAATGAAAGCCTTAAAATATAATTAAACACTGCTGTCAAAAAAGAGGCCACAAATATAATTAATCACATTTTTTGTTAAAAATATTGATTACAGTAGCTTTACAGTTAGGGTTAGCTGTGATATGATCTAAGCTACTATTGCATATCTGCAACATACAAAACATACAGTGCTACATATGGTGTTTGAAGAAGAGTCCAACAATTTTGAGGGAATAAAAACAGGCAAAAAGATTTATCAACAGTTTGCCTCATACAGTCTCATTGTTTCTCCTTCCTGTTTGCCAGACAACCAATGCACATGAGTAAACAGGGAGAGTGAATGTTTGCTGCTTGTCAAGCACGCACACGCACGTGCGCTCGTGTGTGTGTGCGTGTGTGTGTGTGTGTGTCAGAGAGAGAGAAGATGGTTGTCCTTTTAAGAGGGCCAAACGATGGAAGGATTCGGGGTTTTTTTGTGTGTGTGTGTGTGTGTGTGTGTGTATTAACAATGTACCCTCATGTCCCCTGTGTCAAAGCCTGGCTAAATCAAGTGAATCATGCTGTGTGTGTGTGTGTGTGTGTGTGTGTGTGTGTGTGTCAGGCCAGATCAATATGAACTAATCAATAGGAGAAGACAGCTAGAAGGACCTTGGGGACTGCAGATACGCACCTGGTGCACACACACATGCACGCACAATCTCCTCTTTGTATTCCACGCTCAGTTTCTCTATTTATCTTCTCGCTCCCCTTCCCATATCTCTTTCTCACTCTTACATTAGTCTCTTTTTAGAATATCTATTTTCTCTTTCGCGTAGTTCGAGCTCTAATCATGTATACACCTGTATGTCGCTGCCTAATTTACTCTTTGTCCGGTAACAAACCTGGTAAGGCGGGTTTCTTTAAGTTTGATCATATCAGTTGAACCATATCAATTCATATGTTTCAACTGATATTTCAAAAGATATATATTATAAATCTGCCATCACTCACCTGCTGCCATGCATCTCAATCCATGCTTTATTGCAACGAGCTGCAATTATTCTGATCAAAATGTTTGTAATAAATTGCTATTATTTGGGGAAGAATTACACCCTTTGTCAGAGTGTCAGAATATTCATTTCCTCTGACGGTGTAACAGGGCAGCCCTTAGTGGCTGGAAACACAGTGAGACAGACCAAGGCAAGTGTAGTGGAACAAAGTATTTATTTGCTATATGGCTCTCCTTAAAACCATCAACTTGTCGAGCTTCTTCACAGCACAAAAATCCATCCTCTAATGACAACTGGCAGCCTTAAATATGTTCAGCTGTCACAGACTAAACCATTATTCCACTCTCAGGTAAATTCTTAAATCCCTACCTTCCACCACAGTATACAATATATCAATAAGAATAAATAAATACATAAATACATTTTCACATTTACATATTAATAAATATTTCACACTTAATGTTACACCAAACCCAATATTATAAAAACCCAGAAACCCAAGCACAACAAGATTCACCACACTCTCTTTACCAATGGACTCTCCCGGAACCTTTAAATGGTGTCTGGACCCCCGGGGAAACATTTGCCCAAACACCTTGAAGAGGACACAGGCAAGAAAGGTGAGTAATCATTAACTTACAAACACTTATTTGCACCACTTTTATCCCTAGATTTCACACACACATTTGCATTAGTTTTCCTTATTGGTAAACCTTAATCACAATCTCAATCACCATTCTTCTCTCCTGACAGACAACCACCACATTCCTTGATGAGGAGCAGCTGTGCAGGATCTGAAACAAGGCTACCAACTGATTTTAAAATTCCCAATAAATAGTCAATAAATATTTAAACTTCTTGTGTGCAAATCCATGCTTAAAGTGCAATGCTCATAAATTGCTTGATAAGGTGCTTTTAATAAAGTGAAAGGTGTGCTCTAAAGTGCTATACATATAATATAAATGCAGTAAGGGAGTCCTCTTCCTTACAGACGGGTTTTAGGTTTTGTCCAGCCTGGTCTTGAATTTTGGTATCTATGGTACCAGTACTGATTTAAATTCTCAACACTGACCACATGTGGTACTTTTCTGAAAAAAGAAATAAGAGAAACTATCATCTTCTTCTGCTTAGCCAACTCAGGGTCACAATTTGAGACTATACCAGCTGTCATATGGCAAGAGGAGGGGTATATCCTGGAGAGGTTGCCAATCTATGGCAACCATTCGTGCTCACATTCACACCTACGGCCAATTTAGAATCACCAATTAACCTAATATTGCATGCATGTCTTTGGACTGTGGGTGCATGCACGCAAACTCCGAACAGAAACGCCCCAGCTAGTTCATGGAGTCAAACCCTGTGAGGCGATGGTGCTAACCACCAAAGAAAAACTAATATAAATATTATTATTATGCAAATAGAAATATATTCCATTTAAATAGACATTACTCAAACGTATTGTCAGAACTATTAAAAAATGGATGTCTTGAAAAACTTGGAAAAGAGTGACGTTCGTTCAGCTGTTTTTCAAAATAAAACATTCCAAGGACATAAATTATTTAAATAGCATTTTGTAATATTTAAAGCCTTACAGCTTTTCTTTTTTTTTCCCACACAAAAAACCCAAAGGTCTAGCAATAAGGCTGGACAAGTGCAAACAGTCGGAAAGATTTCCAGTGTGAATCTCTTTTCCTCCCATAGGACTTCTTACAGATCCACACACGCACGCCTACACATAGAAACCAATCAAAACCCCCATATTTCTTATAAAGTGTGAATCAAGCGTTTACCAAATCCTCAGTTGACAGGCTGCTTATCAGCAGGGACATTACAGCTCTGGTGGACTCACTCTGGTGAGTCTGAGGCACTTTGAGTTAAATTCGCTCAGCATGCAAATTGGGAAACTATAATTCAAGGGAGATAAGAGCACTCCTCTGTCTCAATAATGCCTTTATATACTGAATATTAAATAACAGTTTGATGGAGATTTTCTTATGGTTTAAATGTCCACTTCCAGGGTTAATTGAAATGAACAGGGATAGACCAGTACTCTGAACCAGTTTACACCTTCGCAGGCTAATTTTTAAGAATTCCCTTGTGATTGGATCACTTCAGGGTCCCTTTTGCTTTTGATCATCCTGGTCTTTTTCTGTATCTTACTATTCACTATCCCCGCCTTTTTGTTTAACAACAGCATTCACTTGAGCTTTCCCCTCTGTGCACAACCAGATAACCCATGGTAAGAGCTTCCTGAAGGCTTGGCTTACCTTAGTCTTCACGTGCACCTATAAATGTGTTATAAGGCTGTGATGGCTTTGAAGGAACAACAGTGTCAACAGTGTCACAGAGTTCTTGCAAAGCTTGAAGAGTTTGGAATTGCTTTTCTTAGTGTGCATCATGCTCCCAAAGATGCAAACACGATTGCTGTGAAGGTGGGGAGTGGGAGCACAGTCCGGTCACTGTGGGTGTTCAGCTCCAGAGTAGCAAAACATACCCAGATTTTAGCATTCAGTCTGGGTTCAATAAACTGCTGTATTATTATCTCTCCTAACCCATCTGTTACTGGCTTTATTCCCGAAATAAACATGGATTTATCAGTCAGTCGCACTGTTTCTTTCCCCCAGTCAGTTGCTGTGAAATGCTGGTCTGAGCCCACCCCAAGCATTTGTCTTGTGTCCTCTTCAGAAAAGCGGTTTAGAGACTGCTGCTCATCCTCTGAGACCGCTGCTAGACGGGCTTCTTTTTGACAGGACTTTTGCACATAGCTTGCATTCTTTATTTAGTGGATTCTGTATATTTGATGCAGCTGTTTTTCTATCTCTCAGCGAACAAGGTTTGATGTATTGATCTTCCGAAGATGTGACTTGTGTGTGTATGTGTGTGTGCCTAATCATATAGTGGAACCAGTTTGTGTAAAGGGTTTTAGAGCGTCCTAACCTTGCCCTTTAGAAACCTTCAGTGTAGGTGAGCCAGCACCTCTTAAAACAAATACGCTTAATTCCCTTCTCAGTGAGAGCTAGTCAATCCCAACATTGCTGACTTCACTTTCACAAGAGCATTAACAGTCCATGCATACACCTGAGTCCAGCCCGTATCACAGTGTGCTGCATTAAAGGGCTACTGCATGTATTTTGTATTTTTTTAAACTTCCTTTATAGAAGGAAAGCTCGTGATTACTATTCTAATACCAGTCACCTCTGACTGGAGTTGTAGGTTTTTATCAAGACCACTAATGCCAAAGAAAGCTGGTCTCCACACCTCTGATGTTAAAGTCTGAGGAGATTTGTTGTGTTTTTATTTTTCAGCCTTTAATTTTCGTAGCTATTGCATCAATATAGATTTTTGGATCTCAACATGTTTGCGCTCTCTGGTGAAAAACTGCCCATACTCCAAGAAACTTGCCTGAATCTTTTTTTTTCTCTCTTTCTTTTTCATAGCTATTGCACCTCTGCAGTTAGAACTGGCTTTTAAAACATAACGCATAACTTTTAGGGACATTTAAAGTGTCTAATATATGCATTTTAAGGTTAAAGCTCACCATTTTCTGCCATGCCGTTTCTACATTGTTAAATACATGTTTCACTGTCTGCAGTAACGCAGGTATCTGTGATGGCATCACTTTCAGCATCTTCCTCCTGCCCTCTGTTGCCCTCTAAAGACTCCCACCCCCCAAAAAACATCTCTGAAAAGTCATTTTAATGGAGGGAAATCTGCTCCATTGCGCAGTGCTCCCTGTCAAACACGTGTTCAACCCCATCGACTGCTGCTGCAGTTCTCTGTCTCCCTTTCTGCCCGCTTCCCGCATTTGAGAAAAGCATGACAAATTTTTTTAACAAAATAAAGAGAAAGAAAAAGTTTTCACTTTATTGATGCTTGAATGACAAGTTCAACTGACAGGAAGGTACGGAGAGCTGGCAGAGAGGAACACACACACAAAGCGAGTGTCTACGCACATGCATTATGCACGCAGGCCTTCAATCATACGTATGCGGGAAGACAAGCACACACAAGCACACCACACCACCCACGCTCCCAACACACTGTCTCACCTGACAAATTAGAATGAGTGCGAGCCTGTTGGTTTTTGACTTTGCAGGTATCTGTCACATTTCTGTCAGAGCTTCACGTGGTTTCACATCAAGACAAAGAAAGGCTCTCTCTCGCTCTCTCCCTCTTTCTCTTCCTCTCTCCGTCCTTCGCCTCCTTCCTGCCGTTCTCCGTGTGGAGCAGAAATAGGGAGCAGAAGTCAGCATCACATGCTGCATAATTCTCAGTCTTCCGATTGTAATTGCCAAGGCTTTCATAAAACATTCAGCGACGACGTCCATGTTTTGATTTTGAATAAAGCAACATCTTATGTTTAAAATGAAAGATTTAGTGTGTTGTTTTCCTTATCCAATCTGTCGGAAAACAGCACAGAATGGCTTGTCTGACAAATGTAACGACGCTGATCATTTTCTTAACATAGCTCTTGCTTAAATATCTTTATAAAAACTCTATACTATATAGCCATAATGGTGATGACGGACTGAAAATTCAAAGAGCCCACAGCGGTATATGACCTGATAACAGCATGTGGGAGATTAATAAAAAGTTGAACACCCAGAGGATCTAAGATTGAAGAGTGATTTATTGCTTTAGTCACTGTGAAATGATTATCAAATATGCAAAAAGTCCTCTTTTATTTTAATCATATGTTGAATATGTCCGGGTTTTGACAGCTGGGGAGCCAATAACACGCCATCTTGGGTGTCACTGAGTGCTTGCATAACTTGAACTGATTCTTTACGCCACACTACCAGAATATGGCAATGTAGCTCTTTTGTTTAGTCACCCAATTTGTGCACAGTGAAATATCTCAAATGCAACAAGTGTGCAGTGGCATAAAACAGTGGAAGCACTTATTGTCCCAAGAGGATTCACTACAAAGTAGCAGTGTGTTACAGTACTGTGCAAAAGTTTTGAGTTACATTTCATTTCTTTATATTTTGCAAGAAAATTTGGAAAGTAAGTGCACAGATTTATTGAAGCATGTGTGAACATACCCAGAAGTACAATATAGAAGGCGAAAACAGAGTTTGTACAACCCTAATGAGCTTGAAGGTCAATGTTTGCGATTGTTTGACCACCTTTATACTCCAACACACCCTAAACCCTCTTAGACAAACTTTGACCTTTCGTTAAATAGTCTTCAGGAATAATTCTTCAGGTTTCTCAAAGGACATTCAAAGCTCTTCTTTGGATGTTGGCTGCCCTCTGTTTTGTTGTGTCTCAAGATGATCCCACACTGCTTCAGTAATGTTGAGGTCCAGCTACGGGAGGACAATTGATTACTAATTATTTTCTTTTTTTCACACATTTGGGATCATTGCTTTCTGAAAGATGAAGCTGTTATCAATCCAGATGGTATTGGAACATCAAAATTTGATGTTTTTTCTGCATCCATAATTCTGTCAATTCTGACGATATCGCTGCACTCACTGTTGTACCTTTCTCCTGACCTCCGTGCATATTGTGATAATTTGAGGTGAAATGTTCAGATTTAGATTCTACCTCTTGTCCCTGAAAAGTATTCTTCTTAATAAAACTTAAGAAGTTTTGCCTAATAATAAATACTAAGATTTTTATCAGTGAGTTTCTCCAGTTTGTTTGTTTTCCTCAAAGGAATAATGGGATCCTGTCTGGTGATCCCACTATTTTACCTTTAGCACCTCTAGGAAATTATACCTTAATCAGCTGATTGGCTCGTAATAAAAGCAGACATTTGCTGCAGTCGAAAACCAAATTTAAAAAAAAAAAGTAAAAACTAAGATGAAGACATGAAAATGTTAGATGTGTGTCTTTAGAGCAGTTAGAACCACAGACTCGCCTCTGTCTAGCAGGCAAAAATAATCAAATTCATTTGTTAGGAAGGTTTTTCACTAATTCATCAGTTACAGGTTGGATAATGTCAGTGTTCCTTCTTTTCCTGTAAAAGTTAGATTTTCAGAAGTGGGAAAAAACTCTTTTGACTTATCCCTAACGTCTTACCTTTGTAGAAAAGCAGCTCATTCCTTTGATAGGAATGTGCAGCAGAGGTGTGTGTGTGCCTCGTGTGCAACTGAAAATAATTAGCTGGTCTACTGGGCAAAAAAAGCACAACTGTTTTTTTATTTTATTCTTTTACATAGGTCATTTTAATATGTGTGTGCACACGTGTGTGTTGAGCCAGATATTGTTGGAGCGTGTGTGTTTGTGTGCGCACAGACGGTATTTTAACATGGCTAGCCGACTTCTTGCAGCCCACAGTTAAACAGTGACTCACAGATTCCTCTCTCCCTCTCATTCTCTTTCTCACCAACCTCAACTTTTTCTCATCTGTTTCTTTCCCCGTTCCCCTCCTCAATTTTTACCACTTCTCTACTTTTCTATCTTCCTCTCTCTGCTTTACTGCCTTGCTGCTGTTCCTATCTACAGGTTGGGTGCTGACTACAGCAGACTGTCGGACAGAGGTGCTTTTTCTTCCGCTTCTCTGCCTCTTCCCTGACTATGCCAGCTTTAAAACCAGTAAGTTACAGTAAAACCACACCATCCCCCCTCTGCTCTTTTAATGCTATTTTTGACCAACACTGGTTCTGAAAAGTGTGTACAGTATGTGCATGGATGCCTAAATCAGAAGCAGCAGTACATGTTCTTGACTGGAGCTGCTGGTTTAAAAAAAACGTTTCCTGAAGCACATAGACACACTGAGCCCCCGAGGGCCCCGGGGACAGCTCTACAGCAGACGGTAGAGCAGTCCACTGTACCTCAGCAACACCTCAACACCAGGTGCCACAAAGAGGAGGAAGGAGGCAGGGATGATGGGGAAAGAAATGGGAATTGTAAGGGGGGGCTGAAGAATGAGAAAGATAAGAAAGGAGCACTAAAGGAAAAAGAGAAATAAAGTTGGTGGTGAAAAGAGAATGACAAAGGTAAGATAAGAATGGGAAGTAGAGAGGTGAGAAGACAGGAAGGAAATAAGGCTTCAAAATAAGTTGACAAGAAGAATAAGAAAAAAAGGCGAGGATGAAAGCTGACCAGCAGACAGGCAGAGATCTAAAAACAGGCCAGAAAGACAGACAGACAACACAGCAGACGGGAGAGACAGAAGCTGTTGCAGCCAAAGGCATGTGGGGGAGGGCAGTAGCACTCCACTGCTAATATCCCTGCTGCTTTGTTGTGAAAAACCCCAGTTCGCCTTTTAATGGCGAACTATTCCTTTAATGATAGCAGTAAAACACTCTCGCACACATACATAACACCGTTCCTCTCCACCTGACAGGAAATGTGGTTCAGAGCGCAACGTGACAAGTCACAGTTCAACTTTTACAACTTGCAGGCCAAACACACACACACACACACACACACACACACACACACACACACACACACACACACACACACACAAAACAGATTTCAAAAGCAAAAACAGCACTATGAATAGTATGAAAAGGTTTTCTCAGTGACCTATATGCAGCAGAAATGTTGGTTTTGTCTGATTTAAGTGCCTGTAAGTTTTTGAAGTAACTTTGTTTGGGAGCTGTCAGTCATGCAGGCAGGCAGGCAGGATCTGTGAGGGGGAAGAGACAATCTCACTGAGAGGAAGCTACAACATGTTCTTTACATGAAGTCCTTTTCATCCGAGCTTCCTACAGTGCACACGCTGCTTTGCCCGAGCGCAATGCTGAACCTTTAGGATCCAAGACAAAGTGAAAACCTGAGGAGAGTGGTGGTAGTCAGGTGATCAGCCTTTTGTGATATTCATCAACAAGGATAAGTAGAGCTTAAAAGCATAGCAGTGGCTCTCAATGTTATTCTGAAGCTGTAAATTCCTCTTTGTTAGCCATGTGGATCAATCATGTCTGGACATTTGGTTTTGCTGGCTAAAGAGAGATTATATCATTAAGAAACCATAGAAGATAGGACCTTGGATTGGATGTGGAAATTACAACTATTTTAATTTGTAAGCTAGCATGCAGTTTTAATTGACTTTAACTGAAGCAGACAAGCTTCTTCTCCCAAAAGCTAACATTCTTGTGACCCTATATGTCCTATAGTATAGGATCAGGCAGGAGCCAAACTGTTCACTGCTTTTTAAGATGGATTATAAATGATGCACGTGTCATGTGCAAAAAACGAACCAAAACTGCAGGAAGAGGGACGGCTTTTCCTGCTGTGCATTTGTACAGTTATTACCAAAGAGAAGTGCAACTGTCCTAAAGGAGAGTGTGCACTCAGAACATTCAGTGCAAATGAGCTCACGTGTTTAGTTTTTACACAAATCACGATATCTTCATGCAAGTTACTTTACTGTATAACCTGTTTTTTGTACTTGCAGTCTATGCACAGAGTGATATATCATGCCTTCTAAGCACATAATGCTGAACACCCAGCATTAAACTCACTCAGCTCTCTCTCTATTTGTTCAAAATGCAAATTGAGTCATTCTGTACAATAACATTCATGTTTGTATTCTCCTAAATTATTGATGAGATTTTGTTTTTAATTGAGAAGAAAACCTTCAATATTTTAAAGTAGGAAGGGCCGATGCCTCTTAGTTCTTCCGGACAACCTCCAGGGACTTACAGCAAAACAGTGAGGAGCAAGCAGATATAATGTTAAAACATGAGAGCTCTTCACTGTGTTCGTGTGTCCCCCAGTAGCACCCAGCAGCGGGGGGCTCAGGAGCAGAGTCTGACCTTTGACCTCCCTATGGAGTGTAGTGGACAAAAAGGGATTTTCCCTGTAGGGATTACTAAAGTATTGCATTATCATTTGAATGTAGCTGATTGCATCTTCGTCAGTCTACACTTCAGCCTGCCGACCTTTCTGTAGAAACCCACGATATGACCTTCTCTTCCGTATCTGCTCGGTAAAGGTCTGCATGCACAAATGTCAAATGATAAAGAAACAATTAGTTGCGTTGTACGTCTCCCACTTCTATTCATTAAACAGCATCCAAGCTACATTTTATCTCAGTGTCACACCTCTTTTACTTTACTCCTATGGCTTCATGTCGCCTTGCTGCAGCATGTAGGAACTCCTAATCTAACTCAGGCATTTAGCACATAAACACACATTTTCTGGTAGATTTAAAGCAACACTAATGCAGGGTCAAATTACATCAGCAACAGTAGCTCATAGCATTCTGTGGCTGACAAACAGGTTTGAGATGCTTCTGGGACAAAGCTGCTCAAAATGTCACAGACTGTGTCTCTCTTTTTTCTTTCTTTTTTCCACATCTCAGTGTGCACTGGTTGCAGCGTTATTGCACAAGACCAAAGGCCAGCTAAAGCAAACTTAAGAAACAGCAAACACTGGCATTCTGTGAGTGTGTGTGTGTGTCTTTCTTTCTGTCTTTCTCTGTCCCTGTGGTCAACAATCCCTCTGCTGGCCTTTATCCCCAAATCCCCATGGACAGAGAGTCAGGGGAGAGGGAATGCTTAAATGCTTTGAATGATGGTGTGGAATGCTAAAAAGCAGTCTGTGTGTGTGTGCGTGTGTGCATGGTGGTAAGTGGGGGGGCAAAGTAAGGGGGAGAGGGGTCTCTTGCCTGGTCTAGGATCTGGTATGCGTGACTGAACAAGAGGAGGAGAAAGAGAGGAAGAGAAGAAAAAAAAAAAGCACCCAAACCTGCCTTTCTAACTTCTAAAGGGAGACAATGGCTACTGACTGGCCTGGCAACCCCCTATGTGTGCGTGTGTGTGTGGTGTCACTTCACACACAGGACACGTCCTGATGGAAAGCAGAGAAGAGGGAGATCTGCTCTAACCAACTTTTAGATCTCATTACGCCGCACATGCAGCTGCACAGACGCAGCTCTGCCACATGTGAAGTAAAACACTGCGAAAAGGATCCAGACTAAATGCCCCAAACCCTTCATTTAAACCAGGAAATCCACCAAATACACCCCCCCCCCCCCCCCCCCCAAAAAAAAAAAAAAAAAAAAACCCTGAGAGTTGCATCTGGAACTCAGTTAAGCTAAACACCTTTTGGTAGCGTTGTAGAGGACAAAAAAGAAAACAAAACAGACGTTTATGATTAGAAAAAATCTGCAGGGTAGAACAGTTTCCTGCAATAAACGCCTTGGTGATAATTAATTACACAGGCCCTGGCAGCCAAATCAAGACGGCAAGCATCCATTTTGAATCTGCTCATAAATAATAAAACAACACAAGAGAAATTTTTTCAGCCCTTTTGAGAAGCAAGACAGAACTGATGAGGGACAATGCTCAGAGATGCGTGGGCGATTATTGGGAGTAATGTATGAAAATAAGAGAGCTTATTGTCTTAAATGCGCCTGAATATGGAATATATCTTTGTAGGACAAGAGCAGAGCAGTTGTGATTGTCTTTATGGGAAACAAGATTAAAATACCTTGTGGGTATTTTTTTATATTCCCCCTCCAAAAAAAACAAAACAGAAAACAATGGAGCGCTACACCTACACAAAAGTAATCCACACCGCTCTCGTTCGTTCATTATATAAATATCTTTAATTGTTTTAACCGTAAGAATATAAAACAATTTAATTTTGGGATTCTGCATTTTTTCTCTCTTTACAAACACATAATATACAGTACATCTTTTTATTGTCAAACACACGCACGCACACTCACTCACACACAGCTTTTTCAGCAGGACGCACATCCGTAGATTAATTTTCTAGCAGGTCATTGCATTACATTAAAACGCGCACACACTGGCGGCGGTGTGCGTGCGCGCGTGTGCATGTGTGTACAGCCTAAATGCGTGTGTGTGTGAGAGAGAGAGAGAGTGAGATGGGGAATAGCGAGGTGGAGAGAGGGTGAGTGAGTGAGTGAGTGAGAGAGACGCAGTCTGCTTGTAACCAGAGATGGGAAGGGAGAGAAAGAAAAATAATCGATTACTCCTTATTCTAAGCATGTCTCAAAATGGATTTGGGGTATTTTTATTCAGGGGGAGAAGGGTGAGAGATGGTAGGAAAAAGAAGAGGGTATAAAAAAAAATAAAAAAAACTCCTCCTCCTCTCTCTATATACCGGTGAGAGCAACGTGAATATGAATGTGTCGGTATAAACGTGGGAAAAGAAAAGCCACGAACCCTGATTTGTTTCCACGAATAAAGGCTAAGATATAGAAATCACTTCAATTTGAAGTACGACGCTCTGAGCAACATTCACTTGACATTTATCTCCACCAGCATCCCTTTCACAACAAAAATACCTACAGCCTAATAATCCTGTAAGGACATACACTGGGTTTTTAATGACGGTCTGATCATACCTTTAACATGCATCTATCGTTATAGAATCACTACAGGTATAGGCTTGCAATCGCATCTCCTTTATATTGATCAAAGCTTGAATGCAATGCATCTCTAAAAGGGTGTAAAGTTGGACTTTATCCCTTTAAAAAAAAAAAAAAATAGGAAAATTTTAACAATATAAAAAGCTCTTGCACTCAAGCAGGTTTTTAATGTATTTTGCATAAAGCGACGTCCTCTCACTCTCTGACTGGATCTGACAGCCCGCCTTCCCCTTTCCCCCTCTCGTGGCTCTCTCTGGGAAATTGCTCTTGTTTATGGGGGTAAATTAACAAAGGTAGTTAGATTGTGTCCTGGTCTCCTTTCTCTAGCTCTGCTCAGGGAAGAGGGAGGGAGGGTAGAGAGAGGCGATGGAGGGATGGGGGAGGGGGCAGACACAAGTCCCTTTAGGCACATTTTCTCCCAGTCTCTCTTTCCTTCTTAACAGTATACACCCTTTGAAAATAACCACATACGAGGTAGCCAAATGTTTTTTGTGTGTCTGTGTTGGGTTTTTTTTGTTGGTTTTTTTTTTTAGGCGTGATGGCTGTAGCGGAGATTAGTCGTAAATGCCTCAGACTCACTGCAAAAATAAAAGTCCCACATTAAAGTTTTAAAACCTCTGTTTTTGACTTTTAAGGATGGATGCAAGTTTTCGCATCCAGAATTTTCTGGAAGCAAGTGTCAGGAAGAGAAGCCGATTCTTCCATTAGGGAAAACGACACCTGATTGGAAACAAAATCTGGCAAACAAGCTGAAGTTATTCTAGTCCCAAGTCCAGTTTTTGTGAGGTCTTAAAACTCGATTTGAGACCAAAACATTGCGTTTAACACGGATTTTCGTGAGCTCATGACAGAAGTTTTGAATTGCTTTCTGCCAGGCTGAATATTGGAGTCAAACACTGATTTCAGTCCTGCAAGGCCAACAGAAAGAAAAATAAAACATTTTGAGCATACATCCTGGTCACATGGGAGAAGCACACTTTACACAGAAGGGGGGAAAAAAAGGAAGGATTTCTCTCTTTTTAAATAAGAAAAGAAACTCCTCTGCCCACACATCCCTCCCTTTTCCCACTCTGTCTCCATCCAAAAAAGAAAAATAACACACACTCCCAAAACAAAAACAAAAAACCAAGCATTTCCAATCACCTCACTTTCTCACTCTCTGTCATCTGCCAGAGTCCCAGGTTCAACACTTTAAGGCAGGGGAGCTGTGTGATCCTCTCCAGTCCCCTCTTGGTGATCTTGGTACATCCATACAGGTCGATGCCCACCAGCTGGGTGAGGTGGTCCGCTATGAGCTCCAGCCCTTTGTCCGTGATGCGCACACACTGTCCAATGTTAAGGGTCCTCAGCTCGTGCATCTGCCTCACCATCCGGTTTATCCCGTCGTCGGAGATGTGACACGAGCACAGAGACAGGGACTTGAGCTGGTACAACCCCTGAGCGATGTACGCCAGAGTCTGGTCTCCTATCTTGTCACAGAACGAAACATCAAGCCCAGAGAGTCTTAGGGTGCCCATAGCAAGGTGCATTGTCCCCGTGTCGCTTATGTTGTCACAGGAGCGTAGGTTGAGGCTCCACAGGGAAGTCATATGTGAGAGGTGGATCATCCCTGCGTCTGAGATCCCCCCACAGAAGCTCAGGTTCAGTACCCGGAGCTTGGTCAGCCCCTTGGAAATGTGTTTGAGTGACAGGTCTGTCAGTTTCTGACAGTCTTGGAGGGTCAGGTACTCCAAGTTCAAGCAGCCCTCTGCTGCACTACGGGTCATGCCCGCCAAATGTCCAATCCCCACATCTGAGACATGTCTGCAGGACCTCAGATTGAGGCTCTTGAGTCTGTGGAGGCCCCAGGCTATCAACAGAAGCCCAGTGTTGGTAATGTTGCTGCAGCCACCAAGCTCCAGCACCTCCAGGTTCTTCAGATACTGAGCAATCCTCCCTAGACTAGAGTCTGTTATCTGCTTGCACAGACTTAGGTTCAAAACCCGAAGTGATGGGATCTCCTGCACGAACGCATGGCCCAGCCCGTTATCCGTGAGGTTGTAGCAGCCGGACAGATTGAGGGACTCGATGTTTGGCATTCCCTGGATGACATAGCTCAGGCTGCGGCGCAGAGACAGGATCTGGACCCTCCGGATGCCCCTGGCCTGGAGGCTGGGGAATAAGGAGGGATTCGCCCTGCGGAGGTGCAGCTTGGCTTCCACCCCCCTCCACACTGACTTGTGGTAGGATGCGTCCCTCCAAGCGATGCACACTTGGGCTACCCTGCCTTTGTCCCTCACGTCCAGATAACTGAAAATCATTGCCAAAATTTCTGGGAAGAGGCACGAAATGTGCGTCTCCATTGTTTTTCAAAACCCAGGCATATAAAAATTAATACTCCACACCTCCAAGGCTTAAAAGAAAAACAGAAGACTTAACTCAATCACACCCTCCTCTCGCACAAAATGCAAAAGTATCAACAGTCCCAGCTATCCACAGAAGTAAAAAAAGAAGAAGAAATTGGAGTTGTGTGTTTCTCTCTTTTTCTCACACTGAACTGTGCAAAATCGATCAAACTCCCTCCAGTGCCACGTGATCCGGTCTGGTTGCGCAGTAGGATTCAAATGTATTAAAAAAGAAAAAAGGGGGAAAAAACAACAAAAAAGAGCGTTTATTCCTGCCTCAACCCCTCTCTCCGCCAAAAAGAGGAGGAGAGGGGGCGAAAGGAAGAAGGAGGAGGAGAGGAGGAAAAGCGTCAATCCTTCCCCCTCTCGCTCCCTCTCTCAGACGACGCTTCCTTGTATTATACCTACAAAAAGCCTTCCTCTCTCCGCCGTGCGAGGATCCAGACGGTCATACATTTCAGATTAAGAAAGTAAAAACAAAACCAACTCGCTTACCGACACGTATTAAGAAGCGACCCCATGGTAGAAAAGCAAAAAAGATAGAGTTGGAGCGGCTTTATAGGCAGAGCGAGAGCGAGAGAGAGAGGGGCGTCCTGGGCTCAAAGCCTTTGTCTGCTCTTTTCAAACCGACTTGGCAGGGACCCCAGCACTCTAGCTGTACCGAAGGGGTGGAGGGAAGTAATAATATCACCCTCGTCTCTTTAAAATGTATTTAACGACAACCACCGTTACTACGGGCGTTTTAATAGCACGTCGTTACACCGAAACGTTCTTACAATGATTTAATAGCAGATGTAGCTTGAAATTAATTCGCTATTTTATCGACCCACCCCTACCCCCTCCGTGTCACACAGTTGGTTTGTCCCGCCTCAGCTGGAACGGTGCGAACAGTTTCCCTTGGAAACCAACTTCTTACAATTCAGTTCACTTTGGGCTTTAACCCTTTGAGCGGACCACACGGGAAACACAGGGAAGCCAAGTGGAGAAGCTCCTTTCAGTCCGCTTACTTGGCATGAACGTTTAGTATTTTTATTCTGAATTTGTTGTTATTGTTGTTGGTGTTGTAACTAGAGCGCTTCTACAGCTGCCAGCCGCGTTCATTGTCTTTTTTTGTAAACAGCCCCTCTCCGTCCACTCTCCTCCAACACTTTACTTTATTGCAAAACCAGAAAATAAACGTACTTTTCCAGAGACGATCAATCAACATGTCATCAGTCAAATACTGGGAAGAATAACTGTGGCTCCAATAAAACAAAACTGAGTTTAAAGAATAGTTTAAATAACGCTGAAAACAATGTACAACCCGTGAGTAAAATCCCTTTTAATTAATTTGAACATGCTTTATTGGCTTGGTATTTGGCAGAAAGTTGCCAAAGCCTTAAGACCACATCAGAGGTTGTGTCAGTGTGTGTGGGTCACTCCCTTCACTACACAGGCACACACACACACACACACACACACACACACACACACACACACACACACACACACACACACAAGGTTGCTGTTCTACAGCCACTTTTTACAACTAATAGGCTCATGATATACAAATGTACAAGATACATACATTAAAGTTGGAGCATAGATTACTATGGTAATAAAATATTCTATAAAGTGTAAAGCAAATAAAATGTCAAAGGCTTTCTTTCTCTCATGTGTCTCTCATAAAGAAGCAAACTTTGAAGCTGTTGTCTCACATCTGGCATTGGTTATGTTTTGATAGTTGAATAATCAAAGACTTATTTTAGTCTCAGCTGATGGCACTGAGAATATATCAATCAGTGTGTGTGAGTTTCAGTAATAGATTGCTATATATAGATGTTTTCTAATGTTGCTTATTCAGTGTATCAAACCATAATAATGACCAATTATAGCAATAAAGGTACATTTTAAAATTTACCTTTGTTGCCTAAGTCAAGAAACCATCACCTGCACTAGTCTAATTTAGTTAGATTTAGGATGTTTCATAAACCAAGAATGCATCTGAAACCTATGTAGACAAGTCGATAAGGATAGGGAATGATTATTAGGGGAAAAATGGATATTTCAGTATAGAAATATATTGTGTAGCCCATATGACATCTTAAAAAAAGATTTCTGTAAATGAAATAGCCAACGAACAAATTCAAACATGATTTGGATAAGTGAACCTTCCTGAACAGTCTTAAATCTGAGAGTCAGTCCTCATGAGGGCATCTTCAAAATCTACTAACTGCAACAAAGTGCTAACAATTTGGATGAATCAAAAAGCCGTAGGGAATTGCAAGAAAGTTTCAGAGTGTTCGTCTGAAACTTTTACTCTTTCTGCATGCACACAGCACGAAAGAGAAAGGCAAGCCGTTGTGCTGCAGCCGCTCACTTGGAGCGGCGTGCATGTGAATATATTACAGTGTGATAGATTTGTGGATATTTCTTGCTTTGTACATGATTTGTCTGGCATCTGTTGGGCTGTCCGTCCATGCGCTGTCAGTATTTTCCAGAGCGTTATTGGTTATGAATTTGCTTAACTGCTCAGTTGGGGAATCTGTGTGTAGTTTGTAGTTTCTGTGGTTTCATGCATGTTAACTTAACTGGTAATTCTAAATTAGTGTGCATGGTTCTCTGTCTCTCTGTATTAGCCCTGTGCTGGACTGTTGACCTGATCACAGTATACCCTGCCTCTCACCAAGTGTTATAGCTTCCATCCCCCATGACCCTGGCAGGTTTAGTGGTTAAGACTAAGGGGACTAGTGGATGATTGCAGGGACTGTGTAATGATGATAAGATATGGCTGGCAAAACTATAACTTTTATTGCCTTAGTTTAGTAGCAGGAATGCTAGTGTTCCATATCCTCCACTGCTAAGGCAGCTGTGTCTATATGTGTATGTGTAGACTGAAATTAAAAGATGTGACATTTTCTGGATGCATCTCAAAGCAGCAGTGTAATTTTGTTGCTGCAAAGTGACCATCGTGGGTGTAGTGCTAAATTATCAACTAATGTTTGCAAACTTTTTCTTACAGAGGGTTGAAACTGATGAGACATACCATGAAGATATGGGAAAGAGTTTTTGAAGCTAGGTTAAGAAGAGAGGTTATGATCAGTGAGCAGCATGGCTTCATGCCGAGAAAGAACACTATTGATGTGATGTGGTGCAGGACATGTATGAGGATGGTGAGACAGTGGTGGCATCTGTTGGGCTATCCGTCCATGCGCTGTCAGTATTTTCCAACAACATGCCAACAACATGCTGACAGATGAGGTTAGGCAGCAGTCACTGTGAACTATGATGTTTGCAGGTGATCTGTGATCTGTAGTGAGAGCAGGGAGCAGGTGCAAGAGAGCCTGGAGAGGTGAAGGCATGCTCTGGAGTGAAAGTCAGTAGAAGCAAGACAGAATACATCTGTGTGAATGAGAGGGACAGAGGTGTAACAGTGAAACTTCAAGGAGCAAAGGTAGTAAAAGTAGATAAGTTTAAATACCTGGGTTCAACCATCCGTAGCAAGAGGCAATGCTCAAGGGAGGAGGAGAAGAGGGTGGAGATGAGATTTGATTTGTAAGAGAAGGAGAGCAGCAAGAGTGAAAGGGAAGGTTTATACGATGGTAGAGAGACCTACTTTGATATGATTTGGAGATGGTAGCACTGACAAAGAGACAGGAGGTGGAGCTGAACATTGTAAAATGTTTATTGGGAGTGACCAGGATTGAAAGGATAAGAAATTAGTACATCAGAGGGGCAGCTCAAATCGAGTAGTTTGAAGACAAAGTTAGGGGGTGAGATGATTGGGAGATATCCAGATGGTGGATTTACTAGGCAAAGGATGTCGAAGATGGAGCTGCCAGGTCAGAAAAAAGAGGAAGACTTAGATTCAAGATGTAGTGAAGGAGGACATGCAAAGGGTTGGTGTGACTGAGATGTGACAGGACGATGTTAGGGATAGGGTAAAATGAAGGCAGATAGACAGTTGTAACAACCTCTAAAGTGATAAGCTGGAAGAAGAAAAAGCTAGGAAATTTTGTTAGCAAGCCGTCTTCATAAACTGCACGGCACAGATACAGATATCTTTTATTAGTGCAACACTAATAAAATACTTGAAGTTTGTGCTCAGAAGTTTGGAGCACAAACCTCTCAGATGGACTATACCTCACAGCAAGTCATATTATTTGCCATTATTCAATTAAATTAGAGAGCAGACTGATGCTGACTACAGCTAAGCCTTTTACTTTAAGTCTTAATCAAATTGAAAAGGGTTAGTTATAAACAAGACCACTCGTCTCAGTTATTATTATTGATTTCTAAATTATCTAATGAAACTAAAACTTTTTTGTAGGCAGTCTTATAAGAAACTCTATTTTTTTGCATGGCTTAATTTTTTCAGCAGCAGAGGTTGTCAGTTGCTATATGCATACACATTACAGGATATCTATGTGATTCTGTAGCCTTCGTCATGTAAACACGATTGTTTTTAAATGTTCGCATCTTCTCAAGCACACACACATGCACGCACGAGCTTCTTTGTGTGCGCGTTTGTGTGCATGCGTGCGTGTATGTGCGATAAAACGACAGGGGAGCCGTTTGCTGTGTGGCAGAGTGGCTACGAGATAGCAAAGAGAGAGGAAGAGCTGATGAGAAACATAGAGGCAAAGCGATAGGAGAGAGGCAACAGTGATCAGGTGCAGATAAGACAGAGGGAGAGGGGCTGCAGAAAACGCCGCTTTTACATGGAAAAAAAAAAGCAGCCATGCACAACTGACGGCAACTCTCCTTTCTCCCACTTCTCCCTCTTATTCTCTTGTTCTCCTTCCTCATGATGGATGTTCAGATTCGTCTTAATGCAAAGCCCAAATGTTACTGAAAGGGCTGTTGATCTCTTTAATAATTTTGCATGACCATGTTCCCCATATCCTTTTATATGCATCTGCACTGAAAGACATAGAAAATAAAATTCACTGTCTTTGTTCCATGTAAAACTCTCAAATGACTTATATTAGTCTCAGCTGAGCTGAGCTGGGACTAATATGCCCTACTCTACGTTAACAACATCAAACAAATGTTTTCCAGTACGCAGTCTAATTTGTGTTACTGTCTGTTCTGTCTCTCTGAAATTGTACTGTATGCACACATTGTTTCACTACTTTCTCTTTCTGCTTCTCGTCACAATTCTTCCAAATTATTGCCATGAATTATAGCGTTAAAACATTACCAACATGAATTAGAATGAGCACGTATACAAGATGTGTTATAACAGTGTTTATAATTTAGCACGAAGAATTGCTCATACTAGCCCGACAGTTTAAACCCAATCCACAACAAGGTGCTCTCTGTGAGTTTTGCTTGTAACTGTGTGTGCCTCATAAAGTATAAACATTCATCAAAATATCTATCTCAGGCTGGAAAACACTCGTGCCTCCAGTGTGAACACAGAAGTATTATGGGGATCCAGCCAGTACAGAGTCATGCTTGCCTGCAACAACTCAACTGCAAGTCACCTTTGGGCAATGATACTATGTGTAGGTTAAATACTGATTGCTGGCTTTAAGAGTAAAGGGAACAACCACTGGGAAATTCACTCAGCAGAGGAAGAAACACAAAATACATGAAAGAAGTGTTGATGAGAAGCACAGTGGACAGTTTTAATTGTTTTTATCCCTTGGTTGCTACAAATAAGTTCTTTGTCATCTATTAATTCTGCCTTTTCCCAGAGGCAAAGCTAAAAAAAAACAAAAACAAAAATTAGCAGATCCACAAATGTTCATCTGCAAAGTTCTGGTTAGGAACAGTGCAGAGTCATAAACTGCGTAAAAAAAAAAAAGTGTGGGACTAACAGGGGATTTAGGTTTCTGTTTTAAATATGCTCTTTTGGTACACTGTAACTGCAAAACCGTCTGAAACTCTATGCTGGAACCTGATGCGCACATCACATCAGCGCAGATCACAGCTATCGTGATTGGCCTGATTCCTCCTATGCATTGACGGCTACTTTTTCACAGTGAAAGAAAAACGATTATCACCTCAAAACAAGGAATAATAATTATAGAGGCATAGGACTGACAGATGTGAGAGATTGACAAAATTAGCTAAACAAAAAAACCAAGAAAAACACGTGATCACAACGAAGAGTGGGGAGGCAGGAGAGAAAAACAACAAAGTCCCAGGATTTTATTTCTTTTCTATTGTGGTTAGCAGTGCACAAGGTAATTAACACCATGCACAGGCATGAATAATGGCTACGGCCCCTCAGATAGGTTACATCATAACCGGTGTGGGTAAAAGTCTAAATCAGCAGTATGAGGTGCAGCCAATGTCAAAAAGGCTTTAATATGTAGTCCTTCTAATGGGCTGCAGGGGGAGACTCCTCTGTAAAAAAAAAAAAAAAAGAAAAAAAAGATAATAATTAAAAAAGAAAAGAAAAAAAAGAAAAATAAAAGCAAAAATTAAAAGGACTTCTTTAATTTTGTCTTACTACACCATGACTGCGACACCATGGCTTATATTGAAGACCGCTTCTAGGCTTTAAAATATACAGTGTGAATATTATTACTACTATTTGCAAGTAGCCAAGTATAGATAACATAGTAGTATTTGGTTCAAACATCGATTTGAGCTTTTTAAAACACATCAAAGAAACATAAAGGCTGTATTTATAAATGCAAAGCACCTAGTATGTCCCACTCTGCTTTTAGCTTATATTCTGTAACTTCATCAAGGGCAAAAACAAAGCAGTTAACTGCACTGTCCCCTGTGGCTGCCAACACCTACGTCCTTGGTATCCGGGCACAGAGTGTGTCATGCATTTTCAAAATAGCAAACCTGACATGAATACCAAGCCATATAATGATACAGCAAACACCTTGAGATCTAAACATGGTGGGAGATTAACACCAGCTCTCAGTTAAATGTGGCTAAACTGTGGCCAGCTCTGGTCTGCTGGACAAACCTCCCGGAAATCAACAGGGGTGAAAGAAGAAAGCCATAATCTGTTTAGTTAAACCAAACCGTACATGGATTTTGAACTTGTTTCTGTGTATTCATACCAGAAATTGACCTTAAGACTGTAGCCAGACTGGCTTGTTCAAAAAACTTTATATGCATCACCAAAAGTGTCTTTGGTTTGTCGCTCTCGTCATCTGTAGCATGAAAGAAAGAGCGATGAGGTAAAAGATGCGTAAATAAATAGTCTAGAAATGACATAAAAACTGAGAGGCAGGTCTATATGCCACAGGCTTTCTCCTCAGCAGCAGTAGCTGAGTCTGTCTCTGCATGACCTGCCTGTGTGTCTGTGTGTGTGTCTGTGTGTGTGTGTGGTGTGCACACTGCATTTTTTTTTTCTCCTGTTTTCCTGTCTCCCTCTGTCTGCCTCACATCACAGCTCTGTGTGCGTGTGTGTGTGTGTGTGTGCGTCGTCTTGCTGCTGTGGTGTGTCATACCCCTCTTAGAAAACCCGCTGGGCCCAAGCTAGCACTCACACTGAGTGAGAGAGCAGCGGAAGAGGGATAGATGGATAAGAGAAGGAAGACGAAAAGTGAGATGTGGGGGGGAGGAATGACTACGGAAAAAGGAAGTGGAAGAAAAGAGTGTCAGTATGTTAAAATAGAGGTTGAAAAAATCAGTATGTGTGTGTGTGTGTGAGAGAGAGAGAGAGAGAGAGAGAGAGAAAGAGAGAGAGAGAGAGAGAGAGAGAGAGAGAGAGAAAGAGAGAGTGTGCTTTCAAAGTGTTCTATAACACAAGACTCTACTCGTCATGTGACCAGACGTGTGTGTGTGTCTGTCTTTTTGTGCATGTGTTTGTGTGTAACTTTATGTGTCTGTATTTGATGATTCAGGGGAGGACTCTAACTGGATAATTGCTCTCCTCCACAATGTGATTCTGCACCCACAGCGATTGCTGGTTGCCAAGGTTACATGGGCGTGTGTCAACACATATCCCTGAATGGCAACACCTTCCTGAAAGGATATTACCATGACTCGGTAGATTATATTTCTTTTTAGCACACAAACAAAACATAAAGAATGCGTGTGCGCGCGCACACACACACACACACACACACGCATGCATGCATGCACACCAGCATATGAAAGAAAACAGTAACAACACCTCAATGGCCCTAAGATGCATGTGGGTGTGTACACATATGCACGCTGTACACTGTACACCTTAAATCTTTTATGTTCCTTCAGGTCTTTCCTCGCTTCAACTGTACAGTACTTAAACATGGTTGTGTGTGTGTGTGTGTGTGTGTGTGCGTGCGTGTGTGTGTGTGTTTTACACCTGCCTTCAAAGCTTCTCTGCTCTTCTCTTCCCTCTTTCCCTCCCAGCTCCCTTCTTGCATCTCTCTTTCTCTCTCCCTCTCTAATAATCTCCCTCTCACATGGGGGCTGGTGTGTCTTCTTTAAGCTCACGTTCTCTACAAGAGGCCAGTGAGCTTCAGAGCAGGGACCCCCACTAGGGGGTGGGGCACTGGCCAACCCCCAAAATTTGCTGGTCCCCAAGTGGGCCCCCTGGCAAGATTGTCCTATGTTGGTAATAATTAAAAAAAAACAACAAAAAAAACATGATCACAAGAGAGAGGATGACATCCTACAATGAGTTGAAACATTAACTTGTTATTTTTTCCTGCAATATACAGTTTTTGCCCTTCGTATTACGTCACTTTGTATGTCCCTCCAGATTTCCTGTCGTCAACCCCTCCCCTCTACTGAACCCCTGCACTGTTCTGTTTTTGGTGTGCCACCTAAATATTTTTAGTGGCCCCCATATGGCCACCCCTATGAAAAAATTCTGGAGGCAAACTTGTTTCAGGGTTCTGCACAGTATCTTAGCTGTCCCTAGGACTGCACTCTAATGGACAGAGACCTCTGATGTTGTGGATGGAATGCTGCTGGAGCCACTCTTCCATTGTGGTGATCACTTTAGGCTTCCTTCAGCCCCAGGTACTTCTTAATCTTCTTGTGCTCATTTTTTCTGATGTTATACTGTCAGATGGGATTTCCACATCTATCACAACTGCTCTCTTTTGCTTCTGATCAGCCACCGCTATATCTGGTTGGTTAACCAGCAGCTGCTTGTCTTGAACTTGAAGTCCCACAGGGTCTTAGCCCCGTTATTCTCAGCTGCTTTTAGTGCCGTGCTCCAGCGGGACTTGGAGACGTATAATCCGCATGAGGCACAGATGTTTTTGTACATTATCCCGGTCACTTGGTTGAGCTTTTCAGTCTACGCTGGCCCCAGCTTGCATCTTACATCCTGCTGTGTACCGGAGTGTCTCAGGGGCATCGTCATGCAGCCTGAACCTTGGGTCCTGTCAACTGTGATAGACATCTGCCTTCATGGATATGGTACTTGGGACCTGTTCATTCCCTGTCATGGTCAGAGTCTCTGTGTGCCCCTTGTCCTTTTTAAGCCTCCGGTACTACCTCTTGATATCAGCCACTTCCTTCCACCTCTGGTCTTTCAAAGTATTTGCTTTTCCTCATCTTTATCACCATATGTCTTCTGCCTGAAGCACTTTCAGACCAGGTTATCCTAAGGGCCATCTTCCTGATGTAGTTAGGGTTAGATGTTCCTTATTTCATCCCAGGTTTTGGTTTTAACACTCCTTATTCTGCTTCATCGCATTGCTCATAGAGCCTTGAGGTGTTGGACTTAGGGTTAAACCCTCTGTGTGTTGTGAGAAGTTTTCCTGTCTTGACATCATTATGATGTATTTCTTTCTGTGTCCAGCTTACTATTCTAGCTGATTATCTAATGATTTTCAAGGCTGAGGTCTTCTTCTTACCACTACCACACTATTTAACTGTTGTAGACCGTTGTGGTGTGTACTATACTCAGGTACATGTAGGTGTCCTGTAAGTGTCCTGATGACATTTGCTACACTCATCCAGCTTTGGCACTGACAGTGAGTTGATGTCATCCATGCGTAGGAGGTGGCTGATGGTCACTCCATTTTTGAGTGTGCTTCCATATTCACTCTTTAAGCTGGCTGAGGGGAGTTTGGGACACAGCAAAACAGCAGCATCACCTTTGTACGTGCGACACTTGGTGGTGAGTTGTGCAATGGCCTTTGAGTTAACTTCCAGTGTTGTTTTCCTCAGCTGCTTGAGTTCTTGAAGGTTATCAGTGAGGGTTAAAGTGTCAAGAACTCTAGGATCCGCGAGGGCATTGAGGCTTTGTTGCAGTCAATCCAGGGGGTGCTCAGATTAGTCTGGCTAGAGTCTTGGATGACTGCTCTGTCGTATAGTGCTGGTGGATTTGTCCTCTGCTTTTCCTTCTGATGCCCTTCTGAGCATTATTCCTGTGCTGTTATGATGCCTGAGAGGCAGGTTATCAACTAGGTGTTTGAAGGAGTTGTACCCCTGTGGGGACCTGCCTGCTCCTAGGTAATCATATAATCAGATCAGATCTTTATGCTGTCCAGCTGTCCAGCTGTTCACGCCTTGCTGTCTGACTTAGTGATGTTACTTTTTTCTGCTTTGGATCTGAGGGATTGCTGCTGCTTTCTGGTCCAGCAGCCATTTGGCATTTGTGTTTTAGGGATGCCTCCTTCCCACAGATGTTCTTTCATTATTGCACAGTCACAGCTCTACTCCTTCTGTTATGGCACAATATACATGGCCATTAAGAGCAAAAAGACAAAAAGGGTGATGCACAAAAGGGTGGAGACACCAGGAGGTCAATGCCAGGAGTTGCAAGCCTATTTTCTGTGTATCTGAGTCGCTCTTTTTTACATCCATCTCTATCTATCTATCTTTACCTCAATTTCTTTTTATTTGTTCATTTTTGTGCACTTTCTCCTACCTCTCTCTCCCTCTCTGGCAGCTCTTCTGTGCTTCCATCTCACCACAATGCCTCAAAGATTGCATGTGTGCATGCATGTCTATGAGTGTGTGTCTATGTTATGCACTGCCGCTTTGCTCCAATTTTTTGCACCACACAGGCTGCCTAGGTGTGTGTGTGTCCCTTCAACAATGCTTTTCTTTTCTGCCAGCTCTGCAGTCTGACATAGGAGATTTTTCAGTCTGTGTGCTCTCTCTCCCTCAGTAGTCAGCATTTTGGCATTTTCTCAATGCACTCTGTCATCTTTTGGCATGAATAGTCTGCATATTGTTGTGTGTGTTTATGTGTGTGCTTGTGTCTGTGGATGTGTGTGTGCATGCATTAGCCTGACAGGATCTCTCCATGTCTCTGTGTTTGTACCGGGACCCATGGAAGTGTAAAACAGTTCATTTTCAATCCTAGAAATTACTCTCGGTGGTGTGGATATACAGTGCGTATACCAATGCCAGAGCAATGAGCAAATACGAGACTGAGCACAATCACCTGAGTCCTCCCGCAAGACAAGAGCTATTCAAACAATTTAACCAGAATTTGTTCAAATGTTTTTACCTGTTAAGACTTGTGTTAAATTGGTGTGAAACTCACTCTGGAAAACACGGGACTTCTTTAAGAAAAGCAAAAGTCACTCAAGCAAGCTGTAGTCTTAAAAAAACTCTAACTGGACTTAGTCAAAATCTAAAACCAAACATAAGACCAAAATAAATCTTAAAATACTTGAGCTTTCATACCGAGACGTGTCTTTGAAATATCAACGTTTGAATGAGAAAAATAAAAAATATTCAGGACACAGATGACTCGCCAACAGTTGATAAATGTGCTGCCAAACAGATTTTTACTCACCAGCTGGCTCCCACATCAAAGATATTTTAAATAACGAAAAAGATTTAATTCCAAATTTAGGTTGCGTTCATTTTATTAATCTCACATTATTTTGGTCGCTTGCCACTCGTACACAGAACAGCTTAGATTTGAATCCTCTGAACAATCCTTTTCAAATAAAATTTAGCAAAGTACGTCTTCCCAAGTAAAAATAAGATAATAATAAAATTTTCTATAAACTGCAGGTGATTCTGAAGCATAAAAAAATGTTGAAAGAGTTGAAATTGGAAGGCTGTCAACTTTGTGAGAGTATACTAGGTTTATTTTAAGGCGAGGGTACAACTTCTGCTAAGCATATAGAAATTATGGTTTGGGTCAAAGTACAGCCCTGAGAAATGAATGTAAGTCAACTGAATGTCCTCCCAAGTGATGGCAACAGGACTGCGTGTGTTCTGACCTGACACAGAAGAAGGCTTCCCAGGGATTTACAGGCCATATGAATCAATTCGGAGACGAGCATTAAATCAGGCCAGACCAGCCGAGACTTCCGCTGTTTCATCCCCTGATGAGCATGTGAAAGTTGTTCTGACCCACACCGTGTCTGTGTGTCTTACTATAACTTTCTATGGGCCAATTTCTTATTGGTGTTACTCTGATATGTGTGAGTGCATATAGAGCTCTTCCGTGTCACAAAGACATTCAGTTCTCCGTCCCAGAGGGTGGAGAAGTTGCTTATGACATTCATTTGAAGCATGTGTATAAGGGTGAGTGAGGCAGAGAGCAAAAATGTGTTTGTGTCAGAGTGTTTGTTTTTCTCTACATGACCATGCTCATGAATTTCTGTATGTGTGCACATCTGCTGTGTGTGCGTATTTGTTTGTGTGTTAATTTCTCCAGGGAGGGGATTAGGAGACCAGTGTAGTTTTGAACTCCAGGGCACAGGGAATCTGGGGATCTGGCCCAGCCTCAGTGGCTTCTCCCTGGGCTTTCTGATCAGGGATTCAGCCTCTCCCAGGTTTCCTGTCCAGTGCCAACAAGAATTTTCTCAGTTGCGCCACTTGCACTCACACTCCAAGAAAACACAATGCCATTTTACTCTTAACAGAGTTGATTTAAATCCGAGCAACAAATTAACCTTTTTTCTTTGTGACATAGATTCGATCGTGGGACGATCATGGCTCAAGAGTTGGCAGTTTGTCTTATAATCGGAAGGTTGCTGGTTTGAGCCCTGGCTCCGACAGTCTTAGTCGTTGTGTTCTTGGGCAAGACATTTCACCCGTTGCCTACTGGTGGTGGTCAGAGGGCCCGGTGGCGCCAGTGTCTGGCAGCCTCGCCTCTGTCAGTGCGCCCCAGGGTGGCTGTGGCTACAATGTAGCTTGCCATCACCAGTGGGTGGATGACTGAATGTAGTGTAAAGCGCTATACAGACACAGGCCATTTACCATAAATTTGACAAGGTATGTAAACATTTCTCAGAGAGCTTTTGACTTCAGATTGACATGACAGCATCACACAGTTTCTGCTGATTTGTTAATTGCACATTGGATTGAGATTTCCTCCATACCATTACACTACCAGCAACACCATAAATTGCTGATACAAGGCAGGATGAAGCCATGCTTTCATGTTGTTTACACCAAGTTATGACCCCACCATCATTCAGATGGTGGGGTCATAAGGTGTTTTGTGTTCAAAGATGCTTCTGGTTGAAGTGGTTCAAAGCTCTGGTCTGGCCATTCTCCTCTGACCTCTGACATCAACAACGCACTTTTGCTCAGAGAACTGCTGCACACTGGATATTTTCTCTTCTTCCGACCATTCTCTGTAAACCGAAGACATGTTTGTGTGGGGAAAACCCCAAAAGATCAGCAAATCTGAAAAAGTCAGACCAGCCTGTTTGGCACCAACAGCCATGTCACGTTCAAAGTCACATAAATCACCTTTCTTCCCCTTTTTCATGCTCGGTTTGAACTTCCCAAAGTTGTCTTGACCATGTCTACATGCCTAAAAGCATTGAGTTGCTGACATGTGTTTGGCTGATTAAATATTTGCGTTAACAAGCAGCTGCTTTAGAAGATGAATTTAATCATCCTGATGTCACCCCTTGTTTGCGGAGTACAGCTTTGAAGGACTGAGTTTGACTAAAGTGTCTGTTTGTGTCGTTTGAATCAGATCGAAGTGTTTATCACGTATTGCTTGCTAATACGATAAGCAAGGTGAATCCATAAGCTGTATGCATCACACAGACACAAAACAGAGCAGAAAATAACAGCAAATCATAGCATTTGTGTCATACTCTCATTAAAAATGGTTGTTTGTGGTCACCATTGGCACAAACATGAATGAAGTCCAGTTCACTTAGGTGGTACCTAACAGACAGCTAATCAACCTGGAACAGGATTATTGGTAGGTTGCCTATGCATATGTGCTTCTGTGCAAAGAAAAGCACATAGTTGGACGGAGATGACACTGCAGTTAGGTTAAATGCTGACTGGCTACAAAATGGGCTTGAACAGGAAAAGGAGCGACAGCAGAGTCCACCACATAAAGAGAAGTGCGAAAAAACAGTAGCGATTTCTTTTTTTTAAAACTGCATGAAAAACACGATAGCAGCTGCAGTTGCCACTTCCTATTTATTTTAATTCTGGGTAGCTGTTGATGACAGCTAGCAAGTACAATGTGTAGACCAACCACCAAAGTCCCTTTAGTCTGCACCCATTTGTCAGTCCAAGTTGCCACACGTTATGCCTTAATACAATTTAATTGGGTGAATGGCATAAAAATTGACCCCCGTAAAGAGGCACATCAGCTGTAAAGACTTTCATAGACAGCTGGTTATGCAAATTGTAAATTTGGGCATTTGAAATGGGGCGATACAAGTATTGACCCACATTTGGAGCCATTCACAATTAGCCATTTTAGGCAACTGTGGTTTTTGGTACTTCCTCTGTCGGCTTTAATTCTCAGACCCAGTTATTGTGCACTTGTTTGCAATATTTTAAATGGCTTTGTTTTTGGCAAAGTAATACAAAACCATATACTTTAACTTGATTTGCCTTTAGCTGAACCAACTCTACTGTCCAAGTATGTTGACATACAAGAAATAGTTGTCCTATATATATATTTATAGAAATAGATATGCAATCAAGGCTAACAAAAATTGCTCATGTGGTAACACAGAGCAGCAGATATACAGTACCGAGACACACTTTATGGACATGTTAAATGAAGAACAGTAAAGAGTAAAAAGAAAGTGTTGGTGTTCGTGACATTAAAGAAAAGGGAACGTGAGAGCGACTTCTTATGGACGCCTTTCTGCACATCTGATTGGAGAGAGGGACAGATAAGAACAAAGACGGCAATCTGACTTTCAGACTGAGAGAGAGAAACAGAAACGCGTGAGAGATATTGAGAGATGAAGGAGGCACGGGCTTCGTAGTGGAGTAACAGAACAAAGCAGAAGGATGCAGAGAAACAGATGGTGATACAGGGCAGAGAGATGTGTGAGAACGAGGGAAAAGGAGACAGAAAGACTGCGATGGAGAAGTGTAGAGAAGATATATTTAGAGAAAGAGGGAGAGAGAGTTTTAGCCTCCCAGCTAGAGGCATGACTCATCTTCTGCCAGCTGACAGAAGGATGGATGGAGACAAGGAAAGGGGGTGGGGGTGGTGGCGGGGTGGACAGAGCTGGGAAGAGGAGGGATGGAGCAGATGAAGGAAGAGAGGGGAGCGCAAGTGTGACGGAGGAAGGCGACAGACAGGGAAAGGGGGACAGCACAGAGAGAGAGAGGGGTGATGAAGGGTGGAAAACAGAATAGAAGAGAATGAGTTTCCACAGGCCATTTTACATGCAACCACACATGTACACCGAAAAAACAAAGAGACAGATATAAAGCCCAGGGCCCATCTCAGCTGCTTCCAAGTCCCGCTGAACTTCCCCCAGGGGTGTATGTGTGTGTGAGAGTGAGAGAGGATGATATAAGCAGCAGATTTCCCCGCAGCAGTCTGTTTCCGCACACGTGTGTGATTGTGTACGTGCACATGTGTGTGTTTTGGAAAGGGAACAGAGACATGAAGAGCACTCGGGATGACAGAAAGAAGGCGAGAGCGGCGCTGGTATAGTAAGCGAAGCAGGTAGTTTCGTCATCACGTGCGGCTGTGGCTGAATTTCAGTTCTTTCTCTTGCTGCTTTCTTTGTTGAGCATCTGCACAAAAGTTGGTAAATATTATATATTTGTTCCAGCTTGTTCTTCTTGTTGTTTTCCAAAGAAAACCGCGGGGGCTTAAAGCTGTGCGTGGAATAGGAGAGGCTTCATTTGAAAATACAGTTTCTGTCATGGCACAGTAGACAGAGTAGGTGTGCTAGGTGATAAATCACTGCAAACCCTTCATTAAACACATTCAGTAAAATCTAATCTGGCTGTGTGTTTATTGTGGAAATGGATTAATTATATAGTGCGTAGAATATTAGTTGTTAGTTGGCAGCATTGTTTATAAAGAAGACTATTCCTCAACTGTTCAACTGGTGTTTGAACTCGCTGTATATCCAGACATCTGCATTGCAAAAGCCTCATTGAGAAAACCCTTGAATCCCTGCGGGCATCTACAGGCTCAATGTTCTGCAGCTCTGCAGGACTTCTGACCTTCAGATAGAAGTAGCAGAAAAATCACAGTCTTTTTTGCCTATTGAATGCAATAAACTTGTTTATGCTCATACTATATCTTTATTGTGAACAAATTACATAAACACCTCTTGCATTTAGAGGGCAGCAACCAAAGAGAATTTCAGGCATTTGTGCTTTACGTGTTCATAAAACATGTAAATCTTTAATCGTACTTGACGTTTTTCCAATAGCTGTAGTTACTATGAGTTTGACCCATGGATGGTAAAATTCTCATGTCATATCTGCAGATTTTTCTCTTCTGGCTTCAGTCGTAAGTCATTAGAAGGCATGGGAAATCACTTGTGATATTAAGTCGGCCTTGAATAATTAAAATGCAGTTAAATGTTGCGCCAAATCACAAAAACTCTTTATATTGTAAGACAAAGACCCTACAATAATACAAAGTTAAATGTGAATGCATTAGTGATAATCATAAACAAAACAATAACGGTCACTGTTGGGTCCAGTTTTTGATACGTTGTAATTATAATATATGAAATTGTGTATCGGAAATTCCCGCATACTCATCATAGGTATGAATGTGATTTTTCTGTGGTGGAATAATTGTACAGCGTACAGCATTAATGAATTTCAAAAACAAGAATTGGATGCACAAGTTTTGGACAATTAATTTTCGATTTTCTCTAAACCACAAAGGGTCAAAATTACCATAAAATGAGTCAAATCTTTTAATAAGTGGTGCTGAAACCTCTACAATGTCTTTTAATTTGACAAGGCCAAGGCCTATTAACCTCTCATTAATGATTATGATTGACTGCAACTGGTAGTTTCTCTTTGCCACACCTTCAGGCACCACTGAAATTCACAGCTACCCACATGGACGAGCCAAATGCCCTCTGAGGAAAGGTTTTACGGTCAGACCTGACAAAGTTTTTCAAGGTGAGGCTTTCAAACCTAACAACACTGCACCATACGCCATGTATGGTGGTTGTAGCATCATGATCTGGGGCTGTTTTGCTGCCACTGGTACATTGCAAAAAGCGGATGAAAAAATAAAAGAGGACTCGCCCCAAATTCTCCAACTTCACCCCAAGTCAACAGCTAGACTGTTGAAACTTCGACACAGCTGGGTGCTCCCACAGAACAATGACCCCAAACACAAATCGAAACTGGTTTTGGAATGGATAAAGCGGGCTAATATTAAGATGCTTTGCCAAAGCCCCCAACCTCAACACTATTGAAGAAATTGTCTGCCAAAACGAGTGGTCAAATATCCAGCCACAAATATGCCAGATGCTTGTTGATGGCTACCAAAAGCATCTGATCGTGGTGCAACAACCTAAGGGATATTTATATCCCTTAGGTTGTTGCACCACGATTTGTGAATTACAGAAAATCTCAAATAAATGCAAACTCGTACACCCAATTCTTCTTTTTTAAAGCCATCAAAGATGTATGCTGTACAATCACTTCACCCTGGAAAAAGATGGGTTCAAAGAAGTTAACAAAAGCCTGAAATTACCATGAAATTCATGCTTATGATGAGTGAATACAAACTTCTGACCACAGCATTAGTATTTAGTTACCTTTTAAATAAAATGTTGTAATTGGTTTTACTTTAATTTTAATAATAGACTATTTTAAATCAAATTTTACTATAAACTGCCTAAATGGACTGTGTTAGTACTGATGCAGTAGCCCAGACAGGAAACACCATCTGATTTTGATGTAAGCTCAGGTGGTCTCCTTGACTCAAACACAAGGCCAAGGTTTTCCTGCTTCCTACAAAAATAAAAGCAGGTACATTAAAAAAAAAAAGTGCCCAACATGATTAGACAAAGTCTCGATTGTCTTTCAGTTGCTGAGTCTACTTTAAATATTTCCCTCTAAATACAACCAGTTCGCAGCAGTGACAGTGATTTAAAAAAAATAATATTTAGCATTTTGTCCCGAGCAGCTTCCAGGCAATCAGCTCAGGCTCCGTCAGCTGCCGCTTCCCCTGCAGGAGAGAACGGGCTGGTTGTTTTGCTGAATTCTGGCACTGTAGGCAATAAGAAGTGAGGCTGTTGTTAATCCAGCGAGGAGCTGCCGACTTTCTCAGGCATTGCTCCCTGTTGCATGGCTATTGCTCATATCCTCTAGGGACAAGTCCCCCCCTCTCTTCTCTCTCCACTCCCCTCTCTCTCTCTCTCTGTATCCATTACTTGGGCACTCCCTCTCTCTTTCACCCTCTCTATTTTCCCTCCTTCATCTCACTTTGTCCAACTTTTCTGTGCCTCTCACCCACCCCACCCTTCGTCTTTTTTACCCTTTCCTTTGACTGTGTCGAGCGCTACGGATAAACTGCGCCTCCTTGTGTTTCTACACGAGCATCACAAGTTGGCAGTAAACCAGTCTCAGCTGACACACATCATGCTTGCGCCGCTCCTGTAGTTCTGAAGCTGTAGGTCATGTCCCAGAATAGGTGGTTGACCTGTTTTTCTCTTTAGTGCCGAAATCAATCTGATTATTTTTAATTACACGGATTCTCATGAGGAGAGTCCTCTTTATATTTGTAGACATTTCTCCAAAATGCAGATTCAGCTTCAGGAAAGGGGTTAGAAAAAAACAGTGTGCGGAAGACTTGAAGTGACTGAAAGTGACTTGTTTCTTATTTGATTTGACTTTTAAAATTAAAGTTAAAGGTTAAAGGTAACCTTTACTGACAAATGCTGTGCAGCAAGGCATCAGTAGATGGAGCTGCAGTGTCGTTCAAACTGCGTGCTGTGTCCCAGCCTCTCATTATGTTCACTTACAGTACCATATACATAATGGCGTGTATGGCACTGAGAATGAGATTAAATAAATGTGCTTACTTTACATCTATAAAATAGCAACATCCTGCAGCACATGCTGTCTCCGTGTAGTCATAAACCGATAGAGTGGAAATGTATTCTTGAAGTATTCAGTTCACTTTAATCCTAATAGCTTTACTGGCATGACTACATGAGTACTACCAGAGCGCTGTATGAAGGCATGGATGCAGACTGACTGAAAAAGAAAATCTGAACGCATGTATTTGGGTCACTGTGTGAGGAGGAGTAGATGTGTGTATCCCAAATGAAGACACAGTTGTCATACAGGGAGTGCAGAATTATTAGGCAAGTTCTATTTTTGAGGAATAATTTTATTATTGAACAACAACCATGTTCTCAATGAACCCAAAAAACTCATTAATATCAAAGCTGAATGTTTTTGGAAGTAGTTTTTAGTTTTAGCTATTTTAGGGGGATATCTGTGTGTGCAGGTGACTATTACTGTGCATAATTATTAGGCAACTTAACAAAAAACAAATATATACCCATTTCAATTATTTATTTTTACCAGTGAAACCAATATAACATCTCCGCATTCACAAATATACATTTCTGACATTCAAAAACAAAAACAAATCAGCGACCAATATAGCACCTTTCTTTGCAAGGACACTCAAAAGCCTGCCATCCATGGATTCTGTCAGTGTTTTGATCTGTTCACCATCAACATTGCGTGCAGCAGCAACCACAGCCTCCCAGACACTGTTCAGAGAGGTGTACTGTTTTCCCTCCTTGTAAATCTCACATTTGATGATGGACCACAGGTTCTCAATGGGGTTCAGATCAGGTGAACAAGGAGGCCATGTCATTAGTTTTTCTTCTTTTATACCCTTTCTTGCCAGCCACGCTGTGGAGTACTTGGACGCGTGTGATGGAGCATTGTCCTGCATGAAAATCATGTTTTTCTTGAAGGATGCAGACTTCTTCCTGTACCACTGCTTGAAGAAGGTGTCTTCCAGAAACTGGCAGTAGGACTGGGAGTTGAGCTTGACTCCATCCTCAACCCGAAAAGGCCCCACAAGCTCATCTTTGATGATACCAGCCCAAACCAGTACTCCACCTCCACCTTGCTGGCGTCTGAGTCGGCCTGGAGCTCTCTGCCCTTTACCAATCCAGCCACGGGCCCATCCATCTGGCCCATCAAGACTCACTCTCATTTCATCAGTCCATAAAACCTTAGAAAAACCAGTCTTTGAGATATTTCTTGGCCCAGTCTTGACGTTTCAGCTTGTGTGTCTTGTTCAGTGGTGGTCGTCTTTCAGCCTTTCTTACCTTGGCCATGTCTCTGAGTATTGCACACCTTGTGCTTTTGGGCACTCCAGTGATGTTGCAGCTCTGAAATATGGCCAAACTGGTGGCAAGTGGCATCTTGGCAGCTGCACGCTTGACTTTTCTCAGTTCATGGGCAGTTATTTTGCGCCTTGGTTTTTCCACACGCTTCCTGCGACCCTGTTGACTATTTTGAATGAAACGCTTGATTGTTCGATGATCATGCTTCAGAAGCTTTGCAATTTTGAGACTGCTGCATCCCTCTGCAAGATATCTCACTATTTTTGACTTTTCTGAGCCTGTCAAGTCCTTCTTTTGACCCATTTTGCCAAAGGAAAGGACGTTGCCTAATAATTATGCACACCTGATATAGGGTGTTGATGTCATTAGACCACACCCCTTCTCATTACAGAGATGCACATCACCTAATATGCTTAATTGGTAGTAGGCTTTCGAGCCTATACAGCTTGGAGTAAGACAACATGCATGAAGAGGATGAAGTGGACAAAATACTCATTTGCCTAATAATTCTGCACTCCCTGTAGAGACCTCGGAGTGAAATGTCACTGGCGAAAGTCAAAATAAAGAAGTTTTCATCTACAACTTTGTGCAGTTTTGGTTTTGTTGGGCTCGAAGAGTCCGTTTATTCCGCTGTCAGACTTTAACCCGCTCACATAAAACACTGCAGAATGTCAGTCACATGTGACTGCCACATAGATCACTTAAAAACAAAATGTGTGTATGCGTGTGCGTGTTGGGGAAGTTTATTGCAGGTCTATTATTATGCAGAGACGAGAGACACCCCACTCTCTGTTAGTGCGCTCCACTTTGACACCGACAGAAACTCCATGTTTAGTGAACGGGGAAATACACATCCCCGTTCACTAAACCTCTCTCAGTGAATTGTTTAAAAAGAGAAATTCAATATTTTTGATCCTCATAGGTTTTTACGCACCCGGGATACACCTTAAGTTGTTAATTAGATATTTTTTGTCTTATTTTACACAATTAACGTATATATAGGCAGCAAAGGATTTTCACCATCATTTTGTGTGTTAAATTATGCTACTATAAAGTTTCGTTACGTAGGGGAGACCGGGGATAGTTGTAACATTTTTGACATTTCTGTCTGTAAATTGGAGCTCTTTTAAGGTAGTGGATTCAAAATGTAATGCAAAGTATTTACATGTCTCGGCTATTAAATAGTGCAGCTATTTTCTCTGCAGCACAATTACCCATTGCATGGTATGGCCTCAAACACGAAGAGTGAAATGTTACAATTAACCCCATAGTCTGGGTTAGTTGTAACATATCCTGGGGTAAAATGTAACACAATGAAATAAGGGTACTAACAAAACATTAACATGTAATCTTTGTTTATTCAACACATGAATGCACTTACATCCATTTATGTAGCTCTGTGTGTGTGTGACAGAATGCAGAAATCTAGCTTTTGAACATATTCCAACCCCCCAAAAAAGACAAATTATGGAATTTTCTGCAACTGAATATTTAATTAATTTTGGTTGGTCTTCCTTGAGTTTGGCCTCATTGGCTCAGTGGGCATTATAACCTACAACTCTTGCACCAATTTTGAACATAACAATGAAGCTGAAAAAATGTAGTTGTTCACCAGCATCGCAATTCCATTACTTTTTATCATGGCTTACCTAGGTGTGGTTTGCAAAGTGCTTCAGAAAGATGAGGAAATCTGTTTCTTGCATCCATCCTGACTTATTTCCACTACCAGTACTTCCTACTGGTCCATCTCTGACACAGAGGTCTGCATAATGTATGTGTGGGAACACAAACAGTGGAGGAATTGTGTTGCCAATGGCATTAACCACATATACAAAAGCGACCAGTGAACCTCTCTCTGCTGATGTCGTTGCCCCAACTTGTTTAATATAAGTTAAAGTAATAGTGTGGTAAGTTGTAACATCTGCATTATTGTTACAACTAACCCAGACTGTTGCTGTTACAACTGACCCAGACTCCTATAGCCATGAACTAGCTAACATTACAGCCAACGGCTAAAACATTAGCACTAAAGACCTACACAGAATATATCCCCATAGACATACAAATAACATAATTTAAGTTTGATGAGTTTAACTGCAAAGCAGATAATGCTATTAAACATTGAAATAAAGTAGAAAAACTTACTTTTTGGCATACAAATTACTTTTTTTCGTGTTAAATTGTCTGTGTTTGACAAAATGTGCTGATTTTTCACATGTGATAGCAGAACTGAATTGGGCATGCACAGGATGAGTCACATCATTTGAAACTTAGCCCTGATTGGAGAAATTGGAAGTGTTACAACTGACCCACGTTACAACTATCCCCGGTCTCCCCTATAGCCACTATAACCTATGGGCAGTGTGTCGTAATATTCTCGTATCCCGTCGTTGTTTCTGAACTTGGTGAACCTTATGGTGGTTTTAAAAGTGGTCAATGCTCTAACGAAGCCCAGTATATACCTGCTTGATTAATGTTCTGAGTAGTTTCTCTGGACTTCAGGAACTCCAGTCTTTTCCTTTTTCTTCCCTCCGGTTGTGGACGCGCTCTTTTGAGAGGCATTGAACCACATTAAACAGCCTATTCCTCCGCAGGTTCACCGCCCACCGACCCATCGTAGTTTGCTTTTGACCGGGTTATGAATTGAGGAGAACTCGCTTCAACACGCCTTCTCTTTACTTCTAGACTTTTCATTACTCCTGAACGCGCTCGCGTGTGTGTGTCCAGCTACAAATGTGAAATGTTTGTGTGTAAGACGTGGTAGCATCGCCTTTTATATTTGCTGACCAAAAGAGAGAGGATTAGGCGATTTTGAAGCACTCACCTTTTATTCAAACAAATTATTCACTTCAGCTAGTCAAAGGAATCTGACCCACGTGAACTTTTTTTGTAGGGTTGATTGAGGTTTTTCCAAAACGTTCGACCCCCATCACGTCTTTCAACTTTGTTCGCTTATTGCGTTTAAACGCCCCAGAGTAATCCCTCTACTAAAATATATTTTATATATACAGTTTAAACACTGAAACACTGTCCTGATTACATTTCACCCAGACATAAACGTAAATAAATAAACACTTTTCATTTTTAATTTAACTTAGTAAAATGTCCCAACTTGATGGACCGTTTATTAAACGCTGATCAGAGAGGGGGAAAGGGATTAGAAAAGGTATTAGCTGTGTTATTCCGGAGGTGATGCTTAAAATGGTCACCAGAGATAATCTCTGTCTATCTAACAAGTTTTTGCTCATGTCAAATCCCAGTGAACAACAACCTCATAGTCCTCACAGGTGTTAGAAGTGGTTTGGCGTTGAAAGTTCACAGTGTTAAATAGTCATCTGATTTTCTTGCACACAATCACCGGTGCATAATGTATAGAGGACTGAGGAGGGGAGGGCAGAAGAGGGTTCTGAGGTGAAGTGGGGGTGAGAGAAGGAGGAGGAGTGTATACGAGAGAGTGTGTGTGTGCGTGAGAAAGAGATAGTGGTGGTAGTAGTAGAGTGGCCGTAAGGGGACAGGAAGGGCAAGGAACAGTCGCTTTGCTGCTCAATTAGTTTTTTAATATCCTTGTTAATCTTTTCTTGAGGCAAAAACGGGATCGCACTTTTTACTTTTGTACTTTTGTTTTATTTATTTTATCATAAGGCCCTGGATTTCTCCAGGGAGAATTCATATCGCTCTGTGCGTAAAATCCAAACTCATACCAAAGTATTTTACGCACGACTTAGACCTGGGATTTCAGCGAATAAACTGGATTATTTGACCTTTAGGAAAACGTTAATGTGATTTCAGATTACCCAACGACAGTAAGGTCACCTGAAAATTACAATCTCCGTCTTTTTATTGGATTTTTAAAAATTGCTTTTTGTAAATATAGTTGATCAAACTAGAGACGAGAGGATACAGCAGGCAGAAACAAGTGGTCGGTAGGAGCAGATTTCGTCGTACTCAAACCCGCCGCTTTGCCTCCCGTCAGGCCTCTAAAAAGACTGAGCAGGACGACTCCTCATTCACTGCTCATGTCTCCTCAGCAGAGCACTTTCCCGGCGTTGAAGCGGCGGACCATGGACAACAGGCCTGTCCGGACAAAACGAACCGGTGCCGTCCGACATCTGCTGTTGGCTGCCGCCTTCCTTGTCTGCAGCTCGCAACTGCTGATGGTGGACGCGAACTCGTGGTGGTAAGTAAATGATTGCGCACTGGTTTGCACTGGTTTCTGAAAGTTATGGTTAGTAGAGTAACGGCGACTAAAACGTGGGTGAGTGACCCTCCCCAAATTTTGTGCCGTCAAGAGAGCAAATAAGAAAAACATCAGATTCGCACAATAGACCAATTTTTGTTGATTTCTGTCATGCTGAAGCATAATGAATGGAATTTCTTTGAGCCATGGCTTCACTTTGTGCTGCTTCTTGCATCTGTGCTTGTGTGTGTGTTTTGGGGGTTAGTTTTGCGTGGTGCGCTAGTGGTGGGACACTAACAGTGAATGGAACAAATGTGAAGGCTCTGTCACAATATTTACTCTGGCTGAGCCCCAAATGGCATTGCATGGCGGGCTGCTGCTGTGCCTACAGGATCGCAAATTAGCCACACTTGTTCTTGACTTACAAAAACTTACTGCGGTGGCCCAGTTCAGGGTGGCTCTGTGGAATGATACTCCTAGAGGTCAGAATGAAATTACAGGACCAGATGTCCATCTTAGAAGTCTAGCCGTTAAAACAGCCTGAGATACTCAGTAGTTTGCACTCATGTTCAAGACTAAAAGGGAAACTTTCATAGCCCAGGTGATCTGAATAGATTATTACATGATTTTTCTGTGTTAGGCAGTCAGATTTGAAAGGAAAGGAAGTGGCTGCAGAGATGTTCACCAGAAGACTCTTATCTATATTTTATTGGCCACTTGTACCAATAAACCCAGCATGTGTCTGAATTTTTGCCCTCTGCTGTGCTGACCTCTACTCACAAAGGAGTCACAGATTCCATAAACTCAGTTTGAGGCATTTCTGTTTAAATTTCAACATCTACGGTTTTTTAGTTGAAATGACCTCTGTCTCTCAGGTCACTCGGTCTGACCCCGATGCAGCGGCCAGAGATGTACATTATTGGAGCTCAGCCTCTCTGCAGTCAGCTGTCTGGTCTCTCCCAGGTAAGTTAGTATCTGTGTGCTTTGGAAACGATTCTCCTCTAAGTCAACAAGGCTTTTATTTTGTTAGAATAAAAGCATATCTCAGTTTTGCACCTCTGATTCTTCTGCATGATTTTTTTTTTTAAGAATAAGCCTTGATCTTCTTGTCACTTCCTTTTCTGTACCCTTTTGCAACCTAACTGGGGAGCTGGTCGAATAAAAGCGCAATTTCCCTGCAGGTACCACTGAAATATAAAACTGTTAACCAGCTAATGTCTGCTAATCTTATCTCTGCTGCTGCAGGGTCAGAGGAAGCTGTGCCAGCTGTACCAAGACCACATGACCTATATTGGAGATGGAGCCAAGACAGGCATCAAGGAATGTCAGTACCAGTTCAGACAGAGGAGATGGAACTGCAGCACAGTGGACAACACTTCAGTGTTTGGGCGGGTCATGCAGATTGGTGAGTTTACTGTAACTGAGGAGGAAAAAAATGTGATTAAAAGGGCATGACACAGCCTTTAAAAGCTCTCAGACAATATGAGACTAACAGCAAATTACAATCTTGTGTTTTCAGTTCTTTTTCTGGGATTTTATCTTTTCAAAATCTTATCACCAACTATTCTATAAATGCTTACATGTGCTTGTTTTGTATGTCAGCTCTGTTTCTGTTGCTTCTTAAACACAAGATATTTCAAACTGAGCTCCTACCATCCTAGAAAATTCAGATTACATGTGTGTGGGTTTTATGGCCCTCAGTCAAAGCAGACAGATAAAGAAATGTCAGCGGCACCACAGCTAATGTGTGATGGCCTGTTTCAAAACACCATATAAGCAACAGATAACAGAGGCTCAGCATCCAGCCAAAGGCTCGTTTTCAACTACAGCTCTTACTTCATTGTGGCAGCATATGTCTCCTCTCTCTTATAGTTTTATTCTGGTGATTTTTTTTTTTTAAGATTATCAGTTTTAAAAAGAAGATTTATTCCACTTTTTGGTCACATTATATAAAATAGGTAGCTACAGGTTTTGATTACATTTTTTTAGCCTGTAATTGTATCCAATAAAATATGGCATATATAGATATGAGTTATGTGGTAAAAAGACGGGTAACTTGAGGTGAAATAGCACAGTAGAAGTGGAAAGATTGTTGTTTGTTAGTGCAGTGGCATTAAGATTAGCATAAAAGACATATCACATAAATAGTGTTAAGCCAGATGCTACATATAACATATAAATACACATAAAACACACACATATATATAAGGACAGTGTAAAATTATTTTTAGAGATATTAAGATGTCAAATTTTTTCTCATTATAAAAAGTGGTGTCATTAGAATATAATATGTGTGTAAAATAAATGTCCTTCAAAATGTTCCTATTTCCGCATTTTAGGCATGATAATGCCAAGCGCATGCTGTTCTATTTAAAGAAATCGACCATTAACAATCCCAAGAAATTATAAAATAAAGAGAAACAGAACTCAAATTCAGACTGAAAAACCTCATTAAAAATCCAACATATGACAACATCTGAAATATTCACTTCGACCCAACTATTACCGTGAAAAAAGCCGGTATACTTTACGCAGGCGCACTAAAACGAAAAATGTAGTCCTTCGATCAAAAAGACGGGGAAAAGAAGCAGTCACAAAGGAAGACTTCAGTAGGCATAAAACAGGAAAGGCATGTACGCTTTATGCATATCTCCAGTATTTTAATAAACAGATACCCGGAGCGCAGATTTTCGGATCGATAACTTTCGCGTCTAATTCCCAGCAGGCGATGTGGGAATCGCCTCATCAACAAGTATGTGCCAAATCCGCTGCGGGCTCTCTCACTCTGCTTCCATGCCTGTCTTTCTGTTGACAGTCTAGCTCCAGGTTTATATGGAGGTGTTAGTCGGTCCATTGTCCTGCGGCTCTTCTTTTGAAATGCACTGATGAGCTGACACCGAGCCGGCAGATCCGGACCTGCTATTTGAAGTCTAGGCTCCGCAGTCTCATAAAACCACACGCTCTCTATCTCCCTGTCTTGTCTGGCTTTCTTTATCCTGCTGCATAACATGAACGGATATTTGCATGCATACCTTCCTGTCTTGACTGGCTGCTGTTGTTTCGGGGCCACAGAAATTGTCTAATATAGAGACCATTGTGCGCTATTTAAATAAGGGGGAAAAAGGAAAGTGAAAGTTTTGCGTTCTGTATATTAGAGTAGGGCATAAATACTAATAAATGGTTTGTATGTGTATAAGAATAATGTGAAGTAGGGTAATATTAAAAAAAAAAAAAAGCTGCAATATTGTAGCTGTAGAGACCATGACAGTAAGGTGATGGTGAGAAAGACAAAAAGCACATTTTGTTTAAATCTTTATTTAAATTGAACTTGAAGGTAAGCGCTGTGTAAGGTTACTCTTTAAATAAGCACTGTTGTAGCAGCTTTATGCTGGAAGCAAGGACAGAGGGTGTAGAGATCACTCAGTAAGGTCGTGCATATGGTATATTTTAAATACAGATATTTTGCCCTTTTCAAACACTCATATTGAAGCTAATCATCTCAGTGAATGCTGCCTCTACCAGGAAAAGCACTTCAAAGCTCCTTGTTATTCTCATGTAAATCATGGTGTTTCAGAGCACTTAGTCTCCACCTGTCAGGCCGTTGTCCTTGTCCTTGTCACTTCTTTGTGCGCTGAAGTGTGTATTAATGCAGAGAATAGGACAAGCAGGCTGTCTTGTGTATTCCACGTTGGTGTTAGTGAATGGAAATCATTAATATGGACCAGTCTGTGAAATGTATTGCACCCAGGCCACTTCAAAGAGCGACCAAGACTGTAAAAATACAGTTGTTTATTAGAAGCTAGTCGCATTTAAGCAAACTCCTTCAAAGTGCATTACTCTGGCTGGAAATTATGTAAATTGTTGTGAGATGACCATCTACAGTAAATGCACAGTGTGACAAACATTCCCAGAAGTTTCTTCCATGGATTTTTGCCCAGCTCCTTTCTTCTTATTCCTACATGTTATCTCCTTTAAGGGTCAGTTCACCCAAATTACACAAACAGATTATCTCTGGAGCCATCGAGTCATGCAGACAGTTCGGTTTTATTTGCTTTTAGGATATCCATCACTCAGATTTCTGCTTTTAGCCCCATACAATGGTGAGGATACAGCAGTACAATTCTTCTGAAAGTTCTTTATTTGTTTATTTTTTCAACTAATCTCTCTTCTTTAAAGTAAAAAACTGTGGGAAGGAATGTTTCAGATGTATTTCCTTTTGGCTCTGAGCTCCACGAGTTCAGTTTTTATCGCATGAGTGCTGCAATGATGATTTGTAATCTGGTAGAAGTAACTCTTTAACGTTATGGTTGAGTAGCCAGGACTTGGACAGATATACCCAGAGGCCAACCACATGAGGAAAACTGATATGCTGGAGAAACCGATATGTTTACATCATCAAATGCTGCACGTGCATGATCTGGCATTTAAAGTTGTGGAGTTAACCAGGTATGAGGTCAGGGCCTCAAATCACTTCTATTGTCTATTGTTAGTTCAAGTGGGGTGTGGGGCTGTTAGCTGTGTGTTTGTGTGTGTGTGCGTATGTGTGTGTGTGTGTGCGTGAGAGAGAGAGAGAGAGAGAGAGAAGGGGTTATTTAGCTGTGCAGCTACCTGTGTTTCCTGTCAGTGATGTGACAGCAAAACTGCAGCTTTACTGTGTGTCAGAATTCACGTGCTTAACTCCTGTTTTCCTTCCTCCATCAGGCTCCAGGGAAACAGCCTTCACCTACGCCATCAGCGCAGCCGGTGTGGTCAATGCCGTCAGCCGTGCGTGCCGCGAGGGCGAGCTCTCCACCTGCGGCTGCAGCCGCGCCGCTCGCCCCAGAGACCTGCCGCGTGACTGGCTGTGGGGTGGCTGCGGTGATAATGTGCATTACGGCTACAGGTTTGCTCGGGAGTTTGTCGACGCCAGGGAGAGGGAGAAGAATTACCCCCGAGGGTCACCCGAGCATGCCCGGATGCTGATGAACTTGCATAATAATGAAGCAGGGAGACAGGTATGGGACAACGAAAAAAAGCTTTATCTCTCAACAAAACCATCGCTGTGTTAACTTTCCCAAGGTTACTGTTGTCTTCTTCATATGTTTCCCTGTCAGGAATGTGTGTAAGCTGAGTGGGCCTCTGATTGCCTGACCGGGCAGTATTTATATGCCTGTGTATGTGGGTTATTTATTGGGAGGGTCCAAATGGTATACTGGTAACGCCCTTGGAGTCTGGCGGGGCTGACAGGTCAGAGCACATTCCTCCGGTGTAACACACAGGCACATACACAGACATACAAAAATCCAACACTGAGAGGGGCTTTAAAGGAAATTTTACAAGACATTAAAAACAAGAGAGACAGACTCAAAGCTGGGGTGGTATGATGGTCATTAAGCTTCCTTTCCACTCCAGTTACTGAACAATGGCAATGATGGTGATTCAACAAATGGTCTAGTAACTGAAGTTGTCTGGAAGGTTCTCAGGTAGGGAGAGAAAGAAACCTCTTGCCTTTCTCTCTCTCTCTCTCACACACACACACACACACACACACACACACACACCCCTACACCTTTCTCGTAAACTCTCCATTTGCCCATTCTGGTGTTCCCTGGAACAGGAGAACACGTTTATCTTCACTTAGAGAAGCTTTGTTTAAGCTGTTTACAAGACAGAGACGCTGCCTGTGCGTGTGTGTGTGTGTGCTCACCTCAGCTTCATTTGATTTGTGTATGAGACGGTGAGCCTAGTTTTGTGCATGTGTGCGTCAGAGGTCAAAGGTGAGGGTCTGGAGAGGTTGTGTTTCTGCTGAGAGTCCCTTTGGGGCTCTACGAGAGTATATGAGGGAAAGATCTACTGCTGCAGCAACCTTTCACACGCACAGTTCAGTGACATACGCATGCTTTTTTGAATGACTTTTCCTCCTGTCTCCCGTTTGATCCTTTGCTTTCATTGTTGTCTGTCCATCGAAACGGAAGAGAGGCAAAGGGAGAGATGAAAAGGAGGAGAGCCACAGACAGGAAGACAGTTTCTCTCCTTCTCTCTATCCCCCCGGCCCCACCCTGCTTTCTGTCTTTCTATCGTGGACACGCTGGTTTGTCCTAAGCAGGATTTGTCTTGCTTGGTTGAACAAGGCAAACCACAGGGCTTTTGTGGAGGTGACAGCGGTGTCCGTGTGTGTGTGTGTGTGTCCATGTGTGTGTGTGTCCCCGTGTGTGTGTGTGTGTGTGTGTGTGTGTGTGTGTGTGTGTGTGTGTGTTTGCAGCCTCATTTGATTTGTGTGAGCGGTGGACAACGTGGTCGTCCGTGTGCACAAACGTCTGGAGACAGAGACACAGGGTGAGGGATGGACCTCCGTCACACTTCTGCGACTCTCAAAGACTTTCGCACACTTACACACACACAGACACACACACACAAATACACACGCAGAGAGCTACTAACTTCCACTGTCTCCACATAAATCAAATGAGGCAGCGCTCGTTACACAGACCCAAAAAACAGCCAGACATACATTCCCGGCCTTTTTTGAGATGCCTCTGCTCTGAACACACAAGATCATTTTCAATCACTATGTCAGCCCCCGGGTCCTTTTGTTAAAGGGGGGGGGGGGGGGGATACACACACACACCACACACACACACACACACACACACACACACAGACACAGCTCCTAAACCCCTAACCCTGTCTGAGTAAAAACCTATTGTGCCTGACACAGAGACTGTGTCTCCACCACGGATCACTGAGCGTGTGTGTGTGTGTGTGTGTGTGTGTGTGTGTGTGTGTGTGTGTGTGTGTGTGTGTGTGTGTGTGTGTGTGTGTGTGTGTGTTCATCAGGTCCAGTGTCACTGTGCCTAGCAGGCATGACCTACCAAATAGCTCAGTGTGATGCTGGACACACACATGCATGGTTTGGTTTGAGCAACATGAGGCTATTGGCAGGTAGTAGTATGTAATGAAAAGCTCTATACATCAAACAATGATGTTCAGAGTAATGAAGGAAATGAAACAAAGTCACAAAATTAAGCACTGGCTGTGAAGAAATGTTAATTGGGAAGATTAGCACAGAAAAACATAGTAATGGCCTCCCCATCCTTGTTACGTGAAATGTTACTGTCGCTGTAAACATGTCATAAACCACACAGTCGGGAGTCTCAGTGAAAACAAAGGCTCGTAAAATTGGCAAGGAGTCATAAAACATGAGAATTTCCTCCTTTAAACTTATATCTGAAAGTTTTTCTTAATTCTCAGAGTCCCATTCTTCTGAAGCTACAACACATTTCTGAAAGGTTGTATTATATGGCCTTTCTATTTCTTCTGTTCTTTCAGTTTAAGTTAAACTTAAGAACGTATCAAAGAGAGAATCACCAAAAATCATTTTACCCTTCCACAAAATGACACTGTCCCCTGTTCCCCGACTGACGGGGGGTCACTGAGGTCGGTTCATGGGATTGGAGGGTGCCGAGTGCTATGCCTGCTGGGCAGTAAAGTAGAGGAGAGGGAACAGGGGTGGAAGGTGGGGGTCGCTGGGGAGGCTGTTTGGGACGCCGGGGTTAACAGAGGTGAGAAGGTAATTGAGATCAGGCAGTGTGAGGAGACAGAGTGATGGGTTTCGTTTGTCTGAGGGTGAATCGGGGGAAATCGGGAGTCAGAAGAACTCGATTCGGCAAGAATTGCGTGGAGATGCGCTGGAGTTTGTTTAAGTGGTTGTAGGTGCTTGCACAATACCAAGAACAATTTGTACTTGTTTGTGTGTCTATGCTTGGGGTGTGGGTGTGGGTTGTTTGGTTTGTTTATATTGCAGTTTAATTGACCTGGTAAAGCTGCAGGGGTGAAGGGCTCCCCCTAAAGCCCACTGCTGTGAGGACAATAAATCTTAGATTTCCTGTTCCTGTTTTTCTAACAAGGCCAAACGCTGTAAAGTAGGAGCTGTTTTATCTTAAGGAGGAAAAAAAAGCTTGTTCATGTGTTTAAATCAATAATTGTCATGTTCCAATTATTTTCAAGGGATAGTTTTTTATATGGGAACTATGTGGGAAAGACTACTTACAATAGAGGAACATTTCCTCCAGTTAGCGGGCCTTTTATTCCAAGTCAGCTGTTTGTTTTACTTTGGTGGGGTCATGTTGACAGCAGCGTCGAAGAACAGCACATATGGAGAAAAAAATCATTTTCTTTGCTTTCCATTTTCCCTCCTGTTTATCTGTTTCACTCTGCGTTCATTGTATAGCCCACCTAACAGAGGTTTCTTAAATAAACAGATAATTTTGCCTCCACAAAGCCAGTTTTGGAGAAAATGTTGCAGTGTGTGTGTGTGTGTGCAGCAACGTTTGTGCAGCAACGTTTGCACAACTCATCTCTTCTTTATGTTTTGGGGTCTTTTAATTGGCCGTTCCAACAGTGTAGCAGCTCCATGATGCTTTTTTATGTTCCCCTCTCACTATGTGCTCGCTGTAATGATGAGAGCTGAGCAGTTACAGATTTTTACCACTAGATGGCAGCAGCTTAGCAGCAAATCGATTGTAAATCTGCACCACAGAGCTGGAGCTAAAGCTGCTGACCTGGAGGTGAGACTGAAGCATCACAATGACAGGTATTAGGAGGAAAGAGAAACATGGGTTATTTTGCTTCAGCTTGTGCATAGTAATCCCTCCCACTGCACTTATCTTAGTGTATTTTACTGTATATAGTAACCTTTAGTAGTATAGTATGTAGACTATTTTTCTTTTTACTAATATCTCTTTATTCACTTTTTCTTCCTGTGCTTTGTGAATTTCCCCCATGTGGTAGTGTAGTAGTAGTGAAAATTTATTGTGTAAAAACTAATGTGGAGTTTTGGGGGTTTTTGATCTCTGTATACATTTTGATTATTTAACATTTATATCTTTTTTCTATTACTCCAACAGGCGGTTTACAACCTGGCTAATGTGGCCTGTAAGTGTCATGGAGTTTCGGGTTCCTGCAGTTTGAAGACCTGTTGGCTCCAGCTGGCCGACTTCAGACATGTTGGAGAGTTCCTGAAAGAGAAATACGACAGCGCAGCAGCCATGCGGGTTGGACGCAAGGTACTAAATCCATTCATGTCTCTGTCTCCTCCCTCAGGAGCCATTTGAAGTATTGCCTCTGCTAATTCTGTCCTTGATCCACCAGGGAAAGCTGGAGCTTCTAGACAAGCGCTTCAACCCACCCACCACTCAGGACATGGTCTACATCGACCCCAGCCCGGATTATTGCCTCCGCAATGAGACCACAGGATCGCTGGGCACCCAGGGCCGACTGTGCAACAAAACCTCGGAGGGCATGGACGGCTGCGAGCTGATGTGCTGCGGCAGAGGTTACGACCAGTTTAAGACCTACAAGCACGAGCGCTGCCACTGCAAGTTCCACTGGTGCTGCTACGTCAAGTGCAAACGCTGCACGACGCTCGTGGATCAGTTTGTGTGTAAATAGCGCACTTCAGGATTTGGAGGAGGCGGCGGTGACGACTAAGGGCGCCGGAGGTGACGGGACGGTGATGTTTCGAGAGTTTTGTTCAGGATTAGACGCACAAAAATCAGATTTCTGACAAATGTCCTCATCTCCCACCATTTCACATCAAGCCAAGCAAAAAGCAATAAATAAATAAATAAAAACTGCATAGCACCTGTGCAGCATATTTTTTGGAAGTAGATAACACATCAATGGATGGAAAGGTAGGGCAAAAGACACCTCGGATTTTTATTTCCCCCCACCCTCTGTCATCGCTTTCTGCTGTCGTCCTGATCACAATCATAAAGGAAACAAGCAAAGCTGATGGACAATGAATGATACTGAGGATGATCTGTGAGAGGAGATGTGACTGGTGTGAGATAAAAAAAATAAATATATAATTAAATAATAAATAAATACACAACTCTTGATTGCTATTTAAAGAGACTCAAATAAACCCAGGACACAGTTTGGACCCCACCCTTCAGAGAAATCTATTGATGCTTTGGGAAAAGTGATCACTTGTGTCACCATTGTTTGTTGTCTGACCTTTTAACCCTGCGAGAGAGATTCTGAGATTTAAGAGATGTGTTATCATGCACGGCAGAAATGCAGAAAAGTTCCGATTGGTGGTGTAAATAAGGTAGGAAATTAATCAAAAAGATGAATAAATGAAAAGTAGGAATACACAAATGCGCGCACAAGCTGCATCTGTTTCTGTTTCACAACACAGTGAGGTTCAGGGAAAAAAACTCTTCAAAAGACTAAATGCACCACCTGTTTTGTACAAGTAGCAGCAGAGGGTGTAGTTGCTGCTGTTCCTTGTATCATCAAAGCAGTAATCCTGCACCCGTGACCTGACAAGTGTGACTATGCAGGTTAATGAGGCTTGGTGGTTGAAGCCATCGTGACACCACGGCTGTTTAAACAAGCAGCTCACATCGGCCGTCCGGCTCCGTGACCTTCACGTGACAGCAAAGTGAGCGAAACCTCCATTAGTGAGATTAATGTGCTGTACCTGCCTTAATGAAGCCACACTGAGAGACACGTTCGCTGTGAGTGGACATCTTCATCTTGCGTTGTAGCGCAACTCGATAAGAGCAGCAAACAGCCCCCGTGGTGTCGACTTAGCAGTCCTGTCGTAGCGTGATTTTTAGCCTGTTTCTATTGGCTCGGTTGTGATACAGATGTTAGATGCAGTTGGCACGAAGAGGACAGAGTGAGCAGGCGAGGATGGAGCGCGCTGTGGAAACTCATGAACGTGCAAAAACAGAGAGGACTTAAGGTTTATTACTTTTAACAAAAAGAACAAATAGTAGATGAGAACAGAAAGTATATTTTATTATTGTTTTTGATTCTCCTGTTTTCTATGTTTTTATACATGAGCATTACTGTGTATTCTTTTGATAAACTACTCTTTGGAAAAATGAGGTTTTCTGTGTTTTAAGTCTGCTGCAGTTCTTCCAGGAAAGTTTTTATCCAGGCCCTGTCTTCCCCATCAACATAATAAGCACAGACACGTCTTTGTCATCGGGGTGGCTGTTTTCTCAGGTACAGGCAGAACTTTATTAGGGACAACAAGACATTTAATCTCGACTTAATCTGCACATTTACATTTAAATGAACCTTAAATTACTCTTTCTTGATCATATCAGTGTTACAGTAGCCTAAAGACATGAATGTTCTCACGTCCATTGTTTTTATGTGGATGTATTGGTTTTTTCCAATATAAAAATATAAAATATGATGTATATTCATAAATGACCTTAAGGATCTGATTTATTAGTAGCTTACACTTATTAATCATTCAGTTTTCTTAACTTTCTCACGCCTCCTTGAGACCTTTGATCCCATCAGATGGCCAAACAGCTTGTCCAGTCCTGGACTCTTCTTCTGCTCTTTTATATCTAAATCATCAAGGCTGGATTCTCCCACGGCCTCTTTATGGAACCAGCAGGATGGCTTCATCATGTATCTGCAACTGTAAAATATCCCAGCAGAATTTGCCCAAAGCTGAATGTCAAGTGCACAGTCACGGTTAAGCAGGTCTGTACGGTGACCTTACTAGCAATCCCATTACTTTTAGTTTCTCACGAGTAATTGGATTAGACTACTGACCAGAGCACCATGACCGACCTACAGCGCTGTCCCTCTGTAATCCTCCTCACCTACTTTTGTAGGCAATCTGCACTTGCTGGTTAGGTAGTATGATCATTTCAGTGTGCACGTGTTGGTTGTGTATCTACAAATGCATACCTATCAGCCACAATATTAAAACAAGCTCCATGGCAGAATTGGCCTTCTTCAGCCAGACAAAACTACAAAACGAGGCAGCACCAAAGCTCTGCAGATCCTAATCACATAAAAAAATCATTGGTGTGTAATTAAACAAGGAAAATCCTTAGGGGACCACAGGAAGAAGCAGGGCTGCTCTCAGTATCTCAGCACTGGACACAAGGGGACATCCGAACCCACCGTTTTAGGCAGGTGGTTTTAATGTTGTGGCACATCGGCATATGTGTGCATTTAATGGAGATTAGAAGAGTGAAAGTGTAACCTGATGGTTGGTCTAATCCTTTTTACCTGACAGCCATCTGCTGTTGTGATGCTGCTAAGTTGAGCTCTCTGAAACAAACAACCAACAGTGAGTAATTCTTCCTTTCTTTGATGAGGCCTTCTCATCCCGTGAGAATATTACTGGTTATGTTTACAAAAATAGTTCAGAAGAGTATGGATGCCAAACTGTCTGACTTAAAGATGACCAGAAAATGTTTGCAAACCGGTCAGGAACACCATTAATGAGACCCGGCTCCAGGAAGACCTCTTGGCGTCTGACTGCCAGCTTGTTAGTTGTTTAGCCTAACCAGTTTAACGGCATATTTTCTTCCTTATGCACTTGGACTACATTACTGTGACAATGACTCACACAATTTATCATAACATCATAACATTTGTTTCCTTTCTCAGAGGTGTTCTGACATTGAGCAATGAGCTCATTTCCTGTACAACCTGTCCTCCCCACATGTTGGAGAAGGAGTTGGAAGCTCTGGTTGCTTGTCCCATGTCCAGCAAAAAGCAACCTAAGAGGCTGAAATCCTCCATTATGGGAGAAAAAATAACAGCAAATAGCTGTGAACTACAACAAATCTGATGTGTTTTACTATGCAGAACATGTTGTTCTTTGTACAAACCATAGTGAGTCACGGTGATAAAGTGTTATAATGTCATTGGTATTCAACTGCATTTTATTTTAGTTACTGTATTTAGCATCAACAAAAAGCTGCTTTTCATCATTTACTGAGGCTGTACATTATGCCAGAAGCAAACTACACATGGGGATGTCACACGTGGTGTTTATAGATTATCCAGCAGCTGTTGTGGTTAAAAAGATCTATATGCAAACTCTCTGATCTGGATTAGCTGAACTGAAGGAGAGACACAACCCCACTTTTTCAGACACACACACATGCGCACAGTAACTCAAAAGCCTGATTCTGAGTCGGCTGCTCTGTTTGTGTCTTTTTCGTAGCTCAAAGACCAAGTTAACCAAAGATGCTCAGACACTTATCCATAAGCTCATTCAACCATATGCTTTCTGTAAGATTTGGCCGCAGCAGAATGGATCACTGAGTCCCAATGAACCAGAACATCTAATCTTCTGTAGATATGGAAAAACCATGTATGGTCAGTTCCCACATCAATACAGCAACAACTTCTTTCATCCTTATTGACGTTTATCGCATGGTTTGTAATTGCACAAAATGCCTATTCAGGTTAAAAAAAACACTGCACAATGAGGAAAGATGTAAGAAACCAACATGTTTATTAATGAAGAGTGACGCCAAACATAAAGCAACCAGGCGTCACGAGAATATACTAACATCAAGTTAAGCCAGTCTTGTTAATTATTCAGGGCCTTTTCAAGTGTTATGCCAAAACAGACTCAGTATTCAGATCTAGCAAGCTACACCTAAGGAACAAAACAATTAGCAATGCATAGTCTTCTTGTCTGGCTTGGCAACTTTGCTTAACTGAAAGCTACGTTAGTTAGTAATTAAAACTTGCCCTGGCCTGTGAAGGAGAGAATGAGAGGTGCAGTAACCTTAACAGGTTTGGTGGGTGTTACATCAGGTGTTCTATTCTTCTGTAAACCCTGCGAGGACACGTGCAAGTGACCATGGGGGGGAAGCTTGCTAAAATAAAACTTTCTATTGCTTTATTTGAACCTGTGGAGATGAGTTTATTCTTAATTACAGATAAACTTTTCTATCACTAACAGTCACCCAATTTGCAATTTTAATATGCTGTTCTCTTCAAGATAATTTTTAACCATTTTAACCGTAGTTGGCAGTGTGATCCAAAAGAAAATGACTCTGAGTGACACTTACCTTAGCAAAGAAGAAAACACAGGTGTGAATCTGGTTTAGGTGTGTACAGGTGTGTTGTGTCATGTTGTGGATACCTGGATCCCAGCAACAGTTGAAGAAACACTGTAACGCACGCCTATTAAATTCTGCACTGATAACTAATGGAAAGTTACTTATAATGTGAGGTAAACAATGACTTATTTGAGAGAAATCAAGTCAGTTTCTCCCCGGCATTTCTTAATTTTCTACTTTTACACAATCAAGTTTACTGTGCACAGATTAGACTTGTAAATGCTCAAATGTTCATGAAACATTTAATCATTATGATTTCATTATTTAGCCAAATAAAACCATCTTCCTGACTTTAATAAAGCAGGCAAGTCTTCTGTGTTTCTCCACTTGTTACAGAACCAACAGATCATTCAAATGGCCACAAACTCCAAAATAACACAGAGCAACAAAAAAAAAAGCTTTAAATCAGTAATCAAGGTTATGCAAACCTGCATGACCACACGACTGTGAGTTCATTAGAGAGCTGTGGAGCTGGAAAGGTGTTTTATAAGCAAATGTTTAGATCATTTCCTAATCAAGCATTTGGAAGAAAAATGTCAGTTCCCAAGCTTTATTTTTGCACGTAAACATTTAAAGTGCGACGCTGAAAACTAATTCCATTGTGTAGTTTGTCTGCTGTATTTCCCAGCAGAGAAACTGAGCACACTTTGTCATGTGCTTTTAAAAAGAGAAAAATTATCAGTTTTGGTATCAGTACACAAGGTTAAAATCACATTATGTACTCATGCGCTCTAAGTCCTTGACATTTGAAGAAACATCAGTTACACCGCAAAGTAAACAAGAAACCTTTGTGAAAAGATATGAAATCTGTGATGGTCGCTGAGATAAACTGATTTGCTTGAAAACATTTTTTATCAACAGCAAAAGTTCTAAAACCTCGGTAAAGATATATAAAATTATAATTTACAAGTTATATGAGATCCTGTCAATATTACCAACTTCTTTGTTTTGCAAATGAATCCAATTCTTTTCTCAAAATTTTTTTTATTTAACTGTACTTATTTTTGTAACACGCAGCATCCTTGTTTTATCTGTCTCTTTGTAATCTATATAGAGTCAATCCAATGCACTGATTCAAAGAAGAGAAAACTTTAGTGATAAGATATCCCAATTGCAACAGAAGAACACAGATATAATCAGGTCAAAGTTCTGAGGTAACGTCATCATGCATTGCCTGCCACAGAGATTATCTGTTTCAGCGCAGCAGTGGATATAAGATTTTAGTGTTTTCAGAGTCAAGTCACTCCTTCCAAATACTATTTCTTAAAAGTAAGACAATATCTGTTGTTAAACACGTGGTTCCAGCAGAACCTCTGAGCCTGGTTCTGCTTTAGGTTTTTTCCTGTTAAATGCTAGCTTTGTGAAGTGCTTGCTCTCAGGAGGTTGTTGGATTGTTGTGGGGTCTTTACCTAATCGTAAAAAGCGCCTTGAGGTGACTGCTGTTGTGATTCAGCGCAATTTAAATAAACCTGAACTAAACTGAATTGAAATGGTACTGTGAACTTGCTTAAGCAGTTCAATGTTCAATTTCAATTTTCATCGCACGTGACCAGGAAGGACAAGGTTAGAAAAGAGTATACCAGAGGAACAGCTTGGGTTGAGCATTTTGGAGGCATAGTTAGAGGGGCATGGCTTAGATGGTTTGGAGATGTGCAGAGGAGGATAGTGGATATACTGGACAAAGGATGTTGAATATGAAGCTTACAGGCAAAAAAAGAAAGAAAAAGAGCACAGAGAAGATTCATGGATGCTGGAGATGCAGAGAGTTGGTGTAACAGAAGAGACAACCAATAACTGAATAGTTTATTGGTATATCAACATAACAATTTGCCTGTAGTTAGCAACTGTGATCAGTAATACACTGTTTAAGTCCTATAATCTGCAAAAGCAAACCAAAGAAACTCGCATGTAAACATGTTTTTATTGATTTATTGATTAGCATTCAAATATCTCAGTGAATACAGAATAAAGATTACCACAAAGCAAGAAAGCACGAGACAAGGCTAATCAAAAGGTATTGGCTGAAGCATTTGCTTATTACGCCAACCCTTTTAATAAAAGATCTTTTGCATGCAGCTCCTGTACACAGGGCTCGAAGCAAAGAATAAAGCAAAGCAAAGCAAAAACAAACAAACAAACAAAAGAAAAGAAAAAAACTTTCCACCTTAGATAAGTAACTACATCAAAGCAAAACCATCAAGAGTTTCAGTATTATTATTTTTGCTCTTTTCATTCTTGATTTATATATTTCTCTATTTTTAAACATGTTTTTAAACAAGGAAAATGAACTACACCTTTTTAAATCACTGTCATAACTATTCCACAGGTTAACTCCTCTAACAGAAACACATCTCTGCTTTATATATATATTTGTCCTTATCTTGTTTTTTTTTAAAAAAGAAATCTGTTCCCCTTAAGTCATATTGACTCTCTCTGACTTTAAACAGCTTCTGAGTACTTGTTTTAGATCAGAGACTGACACTTTCATAAAATAAACAAAATGATGTCTCAAAAATACTTGATAGCTTAATCAATATTTTAATTAATGATTAGTTGCAGACCAAATACACGAACACTGGATTGTTTAGCTAATGTGGTTTGGCAGGTGATTGCTCAATTTCCACATAGCAGCTGCTTGCCAAACAAGTTTTGGCAAAGATGAACTGCTGGTTTAGGGCATTGAAGAACACTGTAGTGCACAGATACCTAGCTCACATTATATAAATCTAACTATAACATATATTCGTCTCAAGTGCGGAATATGGTTATAATGTGATTTAATTCTTGATCATTTACGATTATAAACTCGGCCTATGAATAAAAACTACAAAAACGCTTCTTCGTTTATGGAATGTACCTTTCTGTTCCTGATAGTCTCTGATTGGTGAGTTTTCATAAAGTGCGATGTGATTGGCTAATGCAAGCTCATGCGAGCGGCGTCACTCAGTGAATGCCTGCCTCCCGTCGTTTCTGGGTCCAGTCTAGTCCAGAGACTGTGAGAAGCTGCTTATAGTGGAGAGAGCAGAGCAGAGTACCCACCACAACTCTCCCTCAGCTGTAGTATCTATAGCCAGACTACGGACAGACCAGGTCATCCGGAGCAGGTGAGTACTACAATTCTCATTTGTTTCTGTTAATTCTTATTGTTGTTGTTCTGTCTTGTTTAGAGCTGTTTTATTTCTTGTCGGACTTTCCTGGCGTAACGTTAGCGCCACCCTGAATGTAACCTGCCAGCTAGCAGCTTTGCTATTCAGCTAATTCTGGGCTGTCAAAACAACGGCATAGTCTGCTAGCCAGCTAGAAAGCACAGCTTTGCTTTCTTTTTCCAAGTCATTTTTATTCTTGTGAGAGCATATTTGGCATATTTGGAGGTAGATAGGTGGCTCTGGGAGGCTGTCAAAAGAAAAAGAAGCTTTCTTAAAGAGTTATCTGGGTTCTTTCGGAGGTGTCAGCTCTTGTTAGCGGACTAGCCAGCCCGCTAGCTCGGTGTAAACAAACCATCATCGCTGCCTGTCGCTGAGCAGCAGTCTGCTTCTTATTACAGCTCGTGTCAAACGTAAGAAATATTTTTTCGTCAACGTAATGTTATACAAATAAAAACGCCCCTTGGTGTATGTCTTGTAGTAAAAGTAAACGAATTGTCGCTGTCAACAAAAACGTAGTGCAGCTAGAGTTTTAGGTTTCTTTGTCTTGCTTGCTCCCGTGTTGTGTTGACTCCGGGTACTGTGAGTTTACTCTGAGTGGCTCTTCAGTGTATTCGAAGCTTGTCATCTAAAATAAAAGAAGCGGGAAGCTGCTGTTTAGGCTAATTCATTTAATCACTTGACAGTCTTTTGTAGAGTCAGTTTTGTTCATCTTAAATGCATACTGTGCTTTCCACCTTCTTCCTTTGTTAGTCATTGATGACTTGTTAAATCTGATAAACTGCCTGGAAATGGCATCATATTTTTTTTTCTGATTCTTTAGCTCAAAACATTCATGTTATTTCATAAACAAATTGTGTTCCTATTTTTTTTTATTTTTTTTTTAAAAAAGGTGTAAGCTGAGCTCCTGTTAACAATCCTAAAAGAGGTGATTTTGTGTAAGTCAGTGTGACCTGTAACTTTTTTTTTTTCAGAAAGCTATAGTCATTTCTTTCATGTGTGAGGAATAGTTGATTCATCTTATCTTCTAACATTCATTAAAAAATACTTAACTTTATGGAAATATGATTGTTACATTATGACACTCATCACCAGGAGACAACACTGAAGGCCGGTTCAAAATGGTCACTGTACTTCCTCAGCTAAATTTTCTGTACATTTACAACTGTAAGTAAATTATGATATTTGATAATAATAGTCTTGAATGCCTACAAGTTATTGTAGTAACAACCAAGCCTGTGTTAATTATTGGGTTAATATTAGTTAAGAGCATTTGCACCAATCAGAGATGAGGTAAATGCTGATTTTGGAGCACATTGGCCCATGATGCCTTATGTATACCTCTTTGGAACTAAAAAAGCCCATCATCAGCTTGTGAGATTGTTTTTAAAGAATGATCTCACTTAAAACTTCCAAAAAAAAATTGAGCATACCAGTACCCCGTGTTAAAGTTTGTTGCCCACTCAATCCATCAGTCCTGGTGCTGACCCTGATTAGCAAACTGTAAGTCAGGAGATCTCAATCTCAATAAAACCTGTGGGAGATCTTGGACTTTGCATCTTGTACAACACACTCTATAGAAGAATATCTTCTGGACATCCCTTTAGAAGTTGTCTGGAAACTTGTAGAAATAGCACAAAGACACTTTTTTTTTTTTTTTTTTCCGCTGAACACCCTATGAGGGCACTTAGTTGTGTTCTTTCACTAATTTCCCACCCTTGTGTATGTACTCTTTGGATTGTTATGCTACCTAATATTTCCTTTTAGCTGAATATTATATGAATGCCCATCCCATTTCAGTATTTTAACAGTTCGGTTTGCCACAAAACATGAAGTCATCTCATACATTTTTTATTGGCTGGGGTAGCTTATAACACATTTGTCCTGAATCCAAACTTTATATGCACAGAAACACTTCCAGCTCTGCCCTAAATTGAGATTAGCTTATGGATATTTCATGGAGCATCTTTTTTTTTAAAATTGGATATTTTATGCATTTCTTTATGTTTGAATTTCTTTTATTCTTGTCTTTCCAGTAGGGCCCTGCCCTTACTTTGCTCTGTCATTATTTCCAAGTTCAAGTTTAGCTTTTGTTGACCTTAACAGCACCAGAAAGAACCTTAAAACCGTTGCCTGTAAACAGAATTACATACACCCACACTACCTACTTCAATTCTCAAGTACCTGTATGTGTCTTCTATTTGAAAATCCACACAAGGATGCAAAGCAGATGCATGCATTGGGTTTTACATAAAGTCCATGCCCTGTAGAAAAGTCAAGTTGTGCATAGAGCAGGGTTCTCACAGGACCACGCCATAAGTTTTTGTAGTAATTTCTTGTTGGAGGATATTGATTTGTTGTTATAGAAAAACTGAATCTGTTGCGTAGGTTATGTTTGTACCACACCAGCTAGACATGGTTATTGAGCAATACGTCATATTTCTCCAGGAAGTTCAACTCTCTGGAGAACTTAATGTATAATGAAGTCAGCCTTTGACAGCGTGCCAGGCAGGAGAGCAGCTAAACATAGCTTCTAAGAATAGTAGAGATCTGTCATTGCTAAGTTGATTGATCATAACACAGAGTAGCTGCTCTCTCTTTCTCTTATATTTCCCTTCTCTTTAGTCCTTTTTTTCTTTTTCATGCACAACAGGGGTGTGTGTGTGTTTGTCTCTGTTTGTGTTGTTGTGTGCCAAACAAAACAAAAAAACTCAGGCCTTTGTTTAAAATGGTTTGTTCAAATGCTGTTGCCTAAATAGGCCTGGAGAGACACACAATACTCCCAGCTTGTACTCTAAACAGTGTAAACTATGTTAAAATGTGTCTGCATGTGTGTGAGTTTGTACTTTGAAGACTAGCAGATGAGTCACTAGATTTGCAGTAAAACTAATTTCAGTCGTAAAGTTCAATTGTGTATAACCAAAACAATTAATTGATTAGTAGATCAACAGAAAGTAAATTAGCAAAGAATCAGTTGATTAGCAGTGCTAAAAGTGTACTCCTTCTAGTCTCTCATATCTGTATTTGTGGTATTGTCTGTGAGTCACAAAACCCCCCAAAAAACAAGTTTTTCTGACATTTCATTGGATAAGATGGCAAGTGGTCTGAAAGAAATCAGCAGTGGTAATTTTAACTGTTTAACTATTATTTTTAAAACCTTTAGTTATCTTCATGCACATGCCTTGTGTAAAGAACACGTGTTGCAGAATCTGAAAAAGATTTTTAATTACAAAAAAACATAACCTGAGCTAATCAGTCAACTTCATTGCTTGACTCCCCATTAAAATATCTTACTGTAATCCTTAGAAAACAAAAAGTAAACTTGTGTTTTATCCAGTCTGCTCCACATGACACAGAATAACAAGTTTGTGTTTAGTGGCTTTAGGTTCCCTCTTTCATTTTCAGGTCTCATTTCTGTTCATTTGACCTACTTTTAGATTACCACCTAGTGTCTGAAAACATTTGGTTGTGCTGTTTCTCCAGCAGAGCCAGCAGCACAGTGACCTTGATGTGGTCACGTGGTTGATGGGTTATGGGCTTTTTTCTTTGGTTCCAGTTAGAGACTAAAAGCTTCATCTTCTAATATTTTCCCTCCACTAGTAATTTTCTCAGGATGTGGTCTCAGTATTGTTTACTTCGGGCCTTGAGATGTTTATGTAATTTCAAGGACAGTTTGTTAAGTGATTTTTCTGTATCATGTTCGATATTTTAGCCTTCATCACCAGTCTGCGACTCAAAGTAACAGGCAGAACCATGTGGCTGTTTCATGTTATTTTCTCCATCTGGAGCACGTGCTCCAAACCCTTTCAGCGTATTGAATTACTTCCACACAAATCACAGGTGATGAGCTCTTCAGCTATAGAGAAGATTTCCCCTTTAGACTGCATCATTTGAAGGATATTAAGAGTATTACAATAAAACCAGCATGGCGTCTGGTGCCTGGACCCACCAGTTTATAGCACAACTCTGTGTTTACTGGTCTGACCACAGGGTTCTCCTTTGGTAATCAGGTCAATGCATTATTGGTTAGTGAAAATGTTTTTGTACATGCTGTCCTCAGTAAATGTCATTTTACAATATCTTTTTGGGGGGAGGTCACTATTTGAGCAAAAACTGTGGCGCGGCATATTCACCTACAACCATGTCTGTCAAGCATGGGGGGGAACTGTACTGTGTGTGTGCTGCAAAGCTGAGAACAAAAGTGCGTGTGTGTGTAGATTACATCACACTGGTTGCCTTTGTTTAGCTTTCCATCATAAGACTCCAGCATCAGAAAGTCACTGTTTCATCAGGACTTATCAGGTCACCAGTAGAGACACGCTCAGCAACTGTTTTAGAACAAAAGCTCTAAAACTGGGATTGTGTTTGATGTAGAAAAACATGCTAAACTGGCTGTCAAGTAGTCTGACGTGTGCTAATTTACTCCAGAAGCTGACCCCACCCGTGTGAAGCTGCAAGTAGGTAAAAGCAAACACTTATTCACTCTATCCAATCTCTTAACTTTAGGTGTGTGGATAAAGAGTGTAGGAGGGTGTGTATAGGTTTGTTAAATTTAAAGGATGTCTCAGGGGAGCCATATAGTCCCCGAGAACAGTAAAGGCAGCCATGTGGTCTCTAAACATCAGGTTTAAATCACTACGAGGCAGCTACACATACAAAGAGTGGCTTGTTCGATGCGTGTAGGAACATGCACATGTTATAAAGCACAATTAGGTAAATGCAGTTTTGAGGACAGCGTAAAACTGCGTAGGACCTTACCTAAGTTTAACTTTCTCAAACATAGCTGATAAATGCACACGAATAATTGCTTTGTAGGAACAGAACCAAAGGTGCACAGAAAGCAAAAAATAGATGTAAGGTATTGACGTCAAAACCATTTTTCTCAGTGTCTGCATAAACAAGGTCAGGGGCTTAAGATATTGACAGTTTAATGAGACAAGAGTCTTCACCAACAATGGAAAATTCCTGCACTAATTAAAATACTCCCACATAAACCTAACTGCATTCACTGTTATCTCACAATTCCCTGCCTTTCCGAGGCAAAGATTTTTTTGTTTTTGTTTGTTTTGACTGGTACTAATATATGCATAGTGAAAGGAGATAGCCAAAATCTGACAAAACATGACAGCAGGTCTGTAGTAAAGTTTATGACGTTGTTGAAATGTCACTGAACAAAGTGTGTTGTTGCGCAGTTTTTATCTTATGCAACAAGTTTGTGGCTCTTAAATTTATGTCAATTTAAAAAGAGCTTACACATATCAGAGGCCAGTGTCTGTTTTAATCTCCATTTAAATCAGTTGGTTTTTTGTTTTTTGTTTATAAAAAAAGCTGACATAGAAGATCTAAATGGCGGTATTAAATAACAGTCCTTATGTAAACATACTGCGACCTACTTTCTGTTCATTGGCTATTTTTACATTAAGAAAGTCTGCTAATGTACTTTGATATAGACTTAGCAAGTTTAGATGCTCAATAAGTGGACTTATTTGTTTCACCTTTATTTTGTGTTAAAACTTCTATATTATGTGTATATTTACAAGAAGGGAGAAAATTCAGATCTGTGTAAACCTGTTCTGCTTGACATAAGACAGACAAACTTGTGCAACCTGTTTGGTCATGAAAAAATTGATTGTCATGCCCAGGCTGGATATTAAGCAACATTGGGTAGATTATTTTACTTCGATGATCCCTGCTTTGGGCCTGTGTCATGCTAAATGTGTGTTATTGCTTTGGTTAAAAAATGCGTTATGTTGATTAAGTAGCAGTCCAGAAGGTGACTAAAAAGTGACTCGAGCAGCTTGACTTTTGTTCCTTTAACATGTACTTCCTTCTGACAACATTAACAACTTAACAGTCAGTACCTGTAGAGATAAAGCAGGGACGCAGTTATTAAAGTTTTCCGGTTGCAATACAACACCATTAAACTAGGTTTGAGTGTCTTCTTTTACAGAACACTCTGAGAATCAGACTTCAGACATTATCCCATCTCAACTTAGAAGGAAAAAGAATAGTAAATAGGAAAAACAGTGCAAAAATATGTTCGACATAGGCTTGACTTAAAGATTGCCAAGTTAAAAAATATATATATATTTACCACAATTATTTGCTCTAGTTTTTGCAAGCCATTGTATTGCTGTCCCTCCCAGTCAAGCTGGTTCCTCCTTTTCCTCTCAGTTTCACTGTGAGTCACATACAAGAGACACACACAAGTAAAATAATATTAATCGATTTGATGAAAACACCTTATGTTACAGTAGGTGCAATAAAAGATTCACAACAGCTGCTGTACCACGGTGACAAAGGCTACGTTCACACTGCAGGCGAAAGCGCATCAAATCTGACTTTTTTGACCCTATGCGACCCAATCCGATCATGGTCTGACAGTGTGACTGGCACAAATCCGATATTTTCAAATCCGATCTGGGTCACTTTCGTATGATGTTTTAGAAAGCGACTGCTGTTTGAATGGTCATGTCGCATTAAATCCGTCTTTTACATCACTGACACAAGACAGACGCCAATTATCAGCGCCGGAGAAGCGCCTGAGAATGCATCGCGAACGCTTCCTGGCCATCCAGCGTAGATGTTAGTGAAACTTTTGGGAAGACAGCATTGGAGAAACGTGAACATTTTATTTGTACTGTATAATCTGCAGATTCTGACAGAAATCTGCAACTATTCTTTGAAGCACTGCTCCTCTCTAAAAAAGCAATAAGGATAATTATTAGGCCATATGTAAATAACAAAATAACTTTATAACTTAAAGCAAAATTGGGAAACGTAAAGTCCGAAACAAGTCTTTATATTAAGGGCCGTCAGTCAAACATTGTTTGGTCTGGGTCTAAACAGAGCGCGTTGTGTGTGACGTCTTTTTTTTGTGCATACAGGCCGCTTTGAGGGTTCACACTAGAGCGTGTTTGCTGTTACATTTTATTTGTAGTGTGAACAAGCAGACAAAAAAAATCAGATTTGATCAAAAAATCAGAATTGAGCATTAAGACCTGTAGTGTGAACGTAGCCAAAGTGAAGGAGGCCAATGGAGGATGCGTCATGCATTAGAGCTCTTCAGTCATGTCAACTGGTAGAAAAACCTTTAGACTGCTTACCTTTTGCTGCTATTATCCTCCGTCCTACAGTATGTTACCCACTGACACCCAACCCAGGCAGTGGTTAGATATTGGTTTATCATGATTTTTAGAGTTTAGTTGGTTACATTTATTTTTATTTATTTTTTTTTTTATTTTTTTTTTTACAGCATCTTAAGTGAATATGTATTATCTCCCCCAAAATTTGCAAGGTAAAGCACTACTAAGTACCAGTAACACAAGAGTACCGCAGACACACAAATGTTGAATCTGTAAATTATTTTAATAATAACAGAACCAATAATAATATATAAACTCATAATCAGTCAATACAAGAGAACATTTTTGCACCAAAGGGGGAGCAGGAAAAAAGACATCTTTTCCTGGTCTCTCTCTGGAATTTGAAACGGTTATCCGTCTCTATGTTTGAACACAGTTTTGTTTTTTGTTTTATTTCTGCAGCAGGAAGAGCAACACTACTTGTACTATGCTGACCTTTGTCCTACATTTGCTTTTCACTAAATCAAAGTAAAGCAAACTCTGTTTAATTTGCACTAGTCTATGACCTACAACTGTGTGTCATTACACAAACACCCACACACTGATGCAGTCCACAGGCATAGTTGCCTGTCTGCCAAGCAGATGATGCTGCAAAGGATGAGTTTAATGAGTCATACTTTCTGCCCTTCACTCACATTTATTTCTTGCATCTCTCTATTCTCTCTGTCTGCTTTATTTTGCAGAAGTGAGGTTTTCACCTGCTTCTGTCCACTGCTTTCACCTATAATGTAGGTCCTCACATTTTTTTCCCCTCGGCTATCTGGAGAGACATTAAGGCACCCACCACACCTATGTCCTCTATTACAGGTCATTTGTACATATTGCTTGGCAATAAAATGATAACGGTCATTATTGTGAAACTATCTTTCCGTGATGGAAATATAAGACATGGTTAATATAACCTCAGTAGAACTATTTGGATTCATGTGTTTAAATGAAATTTAACAGCACAGCTCCAAATAGGAGTAAAAAACAGAAATTTTAAGCATGAGCCATTTGATCTGTTTTGTATCTATTTATCATGATGAGATATTATTTTTATAATATTTTCCAGCTTTATTTTTACATATGATAATTGTGGCAGCTGTGCTTTAGAGCAAAAATGGTCACAGCCATCATGAGCGATCGTCCTGTCGACCTAAAATCGTTGTCAGTGCACGTTTTAAGAAGCAGAAATGGGTAATTCTGCTTTTTGGCTTTTTCCCCCCGCTATACTTCCACTTTCTGCAGCTGCCAGATGTTCACCACTCCTAGTTTTCCTTCAGGAGGAATAAAGAAATCGAGAGCAAATCAATCCGCATTGATGTTTCCGCTCAGCCTTCAGTTGTTCTTATTGTCTTTCTTTCCTCGGTGGCTTTCTTTCCCCACTTTTATCCGAGTTTGCTGTTAGTGTCCTGGATTGATTTCTTGGGTTTTTGAAGCCTCTTCTATACTCCTGACGGACTACTGCTTGTGGCTTCATACCCCTGACACACACGTCTTATCAGTCTTTATATTTATTGCCAAAAATATCCAGCTATTGTTCTAAAATATTATCTATAAGATGGAGAAGAGTAAATATGTGTTTGTCGTCCATGTGCCTTTGATTTTGAGGGTTTAGTGAGCGAATGCAATGACTTGGAAAACTGCACAATGTGAAGCAAGAGATACTGATTTGGATGGCACAGTGAACTCTGTGTGACAATCTGAACACTTTACTTCTGGATAAAAGCAAACCAACCAGCCTTCTGTCTGCTGTTTTGTAAAGTGATTTTAAATTGGTGCCTTTGGATTTAGTACATCAGACAGAACATGCAGCGGGAGGCGGTGCAGATAAGATGTGCTCGGTGATGATATACTAAAAATAAACACTCTTAAGCAGTAAGTCAGAGCTGTGGAGGTTTTTTTTTTTTTTTGTTTTGTTTTTTTTCCCATCTTCGATGTAGTGGTTTTAACAAAAATATGTGCACCTCGTCCTTTCACCGCAACTTGTTTTCTTTCATTTTCAAGGCTGGTAAGCACTTTTAAACTTGTTTTCATTCTTTCAAACTGAAGACCGGAGCTGAGTGACATCAGTAATGTAATCTTTAAACATGCGTGCTCATAGCATGCTATCACAGCCTGCATGAAGTGGATACATGCACTCATTGTACTGTGGATATTGACCTTTGAGTCGGATCAATAGCATCAATGTTAAAAGCTCAATAGTGTCCATCATTAAAGTAATGTGTAATAATGTGACCTCAAGGTTGTTGTGATATCAATACATTTTTAGTGATTTTTTTTTTTAAACTGATATTAAGGTTTAGTGAGGTGGGGTTTTTTTGTTTGTTTGTTTTTCTTTCCATATATGGTGCAAAATACTGTGCAACTTCCTAAAATGAAAACTAAACAGTCCCCCAGAAAATTTCAATAAAGGTTAAGCTCATGCACATGAAAGGAGGTGCACCCAATATTTCAAAATATGGATTGCTTTCTATTTTAAAATATTGCTGACAGCATGCATTCTGGATTGCTTGCGCTGTTGTATTTTTTTTCAATTCTTTTTAGGACATAGTTGAAAAGCACTAGAGGAGTTTATTTTCAGTAAAGGGAAGCATTACTCAGGGGCTCTCCAGGAGAGATTTTGAGTGGGAGCGTCAGTTAATTCCAGTTAGTTCCAGCGGGTCATCCACCTGGCTCCTTTTTGTCCAGCCCTCTGTCTCTCCCCGAGTACCACTCAGGGTCAGGTAGATGGCATTTAGTGAGTGGCTATAATTAGCAGAAGAACAGAGCAGATGGTAAAGTTGTCTGTGTTATTGGTTTGTTTCATAGGTGATGAGTGTGGAAAATTATTGGACGTCACAGCAGGACGTTAATAGGGAACAATAAGCGTGTACATGACATTCACAAGCCTTTTATGAGCCAAGAAAATTGTGATCATAGATTTACCCAGCATGAAGCATCTTGATGGTGAGTCATTTCACATCCTGTCGACAGACATTGTGTGTCAGCTGGTCTCTCAGAAATGAAACCTCTTTGGGCTTTGGCTCAGACCCTGGGAAGCCCCATTTGGTTTGGTGTCTAAAAATGATAATTTTTTTTCTCTCTTTTTATCTCATGTTCCCTGATAGCGTGCCTTTTTATCTCAGTATGGGGTCAGAACTGTGGCGCTTGTGTCTTTCCCTTTAAGTAGTGCCAATCATTGTGTTTTGACTTTGACTTCCCAGGCAGCTGGACACAGACAAGTGAAAAGACTCAACTTTGTAAAGCTTTTTAGTGAGTCTGTTCTCAAACCTGCAAATTTATTGTTTTGCTTTACAGAGTTGAAGCTTTCTGTTGTTTCTTCTTCTTCTTCTTCTTCTTCTTCCTCCTTCCTCTTATTTTTCTTTTTGGTTTTTATTTCATTTTATGATTTTTTTTATTTTTTTATTTTTTCCAGTTTCAGTTAGTTTCTGGAGTGGGTTTGCACATCTCAGTTTTGTTTCTATTAGCTCATCTGGCTGAAGGGACCGATGAGCTCATGCCGTGGCCAGACGTCCATCGTCTGTCTGTCCACAGGTCATAAGAATCTCTACTCCTCCCAGAGTATTTGTCAGATTTCAGTGGAACTTGGACACAATGATCACCTAATGGGAATGTGGGACTTCACCCAAACTGTGGTCAAGGTCAAGTTCATATTTATCATTCTCGGTGATTTTAATTCACATTAGTTTGTGCAATATAGCCAGTCAGCTTGTTTCTGACCTGACATATATCGTGACACGTTTTATAATGTTTACTTCGAGTTGTTTTAATAGCATGTGTGGTGTTTGTCAGGGGTAATTTACTAGTTGTTTAAGTTATTTGACTAACCAGGGGAAAGATTAAAGACTTTCTGAGCATAAATCACAATATATTTGACTTACAATCATGTAAACATCCCAGTCTCAAAAAACAAACGCACCAAAACTTCCTCATAATTATTGTATTTGATCAGCATAAGGCTAAAGACCTTTCCTTCCTATTTTCTATTTTGTTACACTGTAATGCTTTTTCACATCTATTTTTTGGTGTTATTTACATGTATAACTTTGTGGTTATTCTCATAATATTGTTGTTTTTGTCACAACCACACAGAACAAAACTTGTCTGCGACTTGAATCATCTGGAGAGCTGTTTGCGCCTGTGTAGCAATCAGACCACAAGACTATTGTCCTGGGAATCCACTATTATAGCTGCCAAAATACCCTTCAAGAATACTTTATTCCCCTTTTTTTTCTAGTTAATAGGGACCCTCCATGAAATCTAACTTTTCATCATGACGGAAAATAACAGCGCAACTAGAGTGGGAAAGAGTGTAATTTTCGTAAATGGTCGATTGGGGAGAAGCTGAAAGGAAAGGGGGAGAGATTGATTGGACAGTCTTTAGATGTAGAAGTGCTTCGATTTGGGAACTTGCCCACTGGCCAGTCATCTCAGTTCAGCTCAAATAGTCGCCATCATCTTCTCTGCGTATAATAGAGCGTGCTGGTCAATGTCACAGGGTTTGACGCTCAGCATTTTTCCTGCGGCTCTAAGGATTTTCTTTGTTCTTAGCTTTGGATAGTTTTTTCCTTTCTTGTTTACTTTCTTTTTACCCTTCGCCGCCACACTTATGGGAGTATGTAACAATTGCTTTACATACATACTTGCATCACCCTAATACAAATGGTACGTTAAGTGGTTCGTGTTTGTACGCACATGCTTTGTGTTCCTCTTTTACCCTTGAGTGTACAGAATCCCCTAATGCTTGTTTGGTAGCACAGAGAGATGGTTTAAATGAAGTGGTCCAATGCTCGAGGGCGTACTCACATCAACTTGGCCTCTCTGGAGCAAATGTGTGTGTGCTGGAGAGGCACAGTGAATAAACAGTATGCCGATATGTGTGTGTAGGTGTATTTCTCATTATGTACAGAGCATTAAAGCTTCAGTGAATGTTTAAAAACATGCTGCAGACAGTATAAACATACAAATATGAGCATGCTGTACTGCTGTTGATATTGTGAGGCTACCTTATGAATTTTGTTCATTAGCTACATTATGAATGTCTCTTTGCATTGCGATTGAATTGTTCAACCATGCTGCCCACACTGTTTATCTAACTTAAACAACGTGATATATTTGCCTGTAAAATCCAACGAAGAACTGTTCTGAGAAATAGTGACGTATTTTGTGAACGATAAAGGAAATTGATTGTAAGTTCTGAACCTCCGTGTCTTTTTCCTGTGTGTGTGAAACACTTGTCTCTGTCCTTGACACTTCTTGTCGCTAAGCAACTCAACATGACAGCAATTTGGCAGCGCCTAGCTGGCTTTGAGTGTTTGTAGGTGCAGTAGTTTAAGGCCTCGATGCCATGAGCAACTTTTTTTGAAGTGACAGAGAATGCAGTAATCAATGGTAGCTGTTTGGCTGTGGTGATATTTCTGCAGGACACTTTGTGTGTCAGGAGAACACAAACGTGTGACCTTTTCAGGCCATGCTGCCACTGAATTTATTTTTAGTCTGGGCGGCCAAGCCAAAAACCAAACACGAAGCCTCACTAATGCACTGGCTGTTACGGGTGTGTGCAGGATCATGTATTTACAGTGGGGCAAAAAAGTATTTAGTCAGCCACCGATTGTGCAAGTTCCCCCACTTAAAATGATGACAGAGGTCAGTAATTTGCACCAGAGGTACACTTCAACTGTGAGAGACAGAATGTGAAAAAAAAAATCCATGAATTCACATGGTAGGATTTGTAAAGAATTTATTCGTAAATTAGGGTGGAAAATAAGTATTTGGTCACCTCAAACAAGGAAAATCTCTGGCTCTCACAGACCTGTAACGTCTTCTGTAAGAAGCTTTTCTGTCCCCCACTCGTTACCTGTATGAATGGCACCTGTTTGAACTCATCATCTGTATAAAAGACACCTGTCCACAGCCTCAAACAGTCAGACTCCAAACTCCGCCATGGCCAAGACCAAAGAGCTTTCGAAGGACACCAGGAAAAGTATTGTAGACCTGCACCAGACTGGGAAGAGTGAATCTACAATAGGCAAGCAGCTTGGTGTGAAAAAATCAACTGTGGGAGCAATCATCAGAAAATGGAAGACATACAAGACCACTGATAATCTCCCTCGATCTGGGGCTCCACGCAAGATCTCATCCCGTGGGGTCAAAATGATCATGAGAACGGTGAGCAAAGATCCCAGAACCACACGGGGGGACCTGGTGAATGACCTGCAGAGAGCTGGGACCAAAGTAACAAAGGTCACCATCAGTAACACACTACAACGGCAGGGAATCAAATCCCGCAGTGCCAGACGTGTTCCGCTGCTGAAGCCAGTGCATGTCCAGGCCCGTCTGAAGTTTGCCAGAGAGCACATGGATGATACAGCAGAGCATTGGGAGAATGTCATGTGGTCAGATGAAACCAAAGTAGAACTTTTTGGTATAAACTCAACTCGTTGTGTTTGGAGGAAGAAGAATACTGAGTTGCATCCCAAGAACACCATACCTACTGTGAAGCATGGGGGTGGAAACATCATGCTATGGGGCTGTTTTTCTGCCAAGGGGACAGGACGACTGATCCGTGTTAAGGACAGAATGAATGGGGCCATGTATCGTGAGATTTTGAGCCAAAACCTCCTTCCATCAGTGAGAACTTTGAAGATGAAACGAGGCTGGGTCTTCCAACATGACAATGATCCAAAACACACCGCCCGGGCAACAAAGGAGTGGCTCAGTAAGAAGCATTTGAAAGTCCTGGAGTGGCCTAGCCAGTCTCCAGACCTCAACCCCATAGAAAATCTGTGGCGGGAGTTGAAAGTCCGTGTTGCTCGGCGACAGCCCCAAAACATCACTGCTCTCGAGAAGATCTGCATGGAGGAATGGGCCAAAATACCAGCTACTGTGTGTGCAAACCTGGTAAAGACCTATAGTAAACGTTTGACTTCTGTTATTGCGAACAAAGGCTATGTTACAAAGTATTGAGTTGTATTTTTGTTATTGACCAAATACTTATTTTCCACCCTGATTTACGAATAAATTCTTTACAAATCCTACCATGTGAATTCATGGATTTTTTTTTCACATTCTGTCTCTCACAGTTGAAGTGTACCTCTGGTGCAAATTACTGACCTCTGTCATCATTTTAAGTGGGGGAACTTGCACAATCGGTGGCTGACTAAATACTTTTTTGCCCCACTGTATTTTATAATATATATTTTGTTTCTTATTGCATTCTGTTTTTCAGTTACTTGGAGACTGTTATTGTGAATGATTGTATTAGGTTAATGTTATAAACTTGTGGTTTCAGGGTTTTTTCTGCTTAAAATGGTCCTTTGGAGTTTGTCACATAATCATTGGTCCAGATTTAGTTTGCCAAAGAATCTGTGGTACTCTTTGTAGCACAAGTTCATATATTTTGCTGTTATTTCTGGCCTTCTAATACACCAAAATGTATTTTATGTTTGAATAAATGAAACCCCACTTAGAAAAAAATTGTTTCTTTTGAAAGATCCTGGACATTTTAACAGTTGTGAAGTAGATTTGTTTTGATCACATGTTATGACTATGTATTTAAATTTGAGAATAAACAAATAACTTTGGTTTTTCCTGTTTGTTTCTTTGTCTTCCTCAAAAAATGTAGTCTCCTTCAAGTCAAGTGGCAGTCCTGCCCGCCTTCTCAGTGGATTCCTGGTTGGTCACCCATCTCACCAACCAGATTTCATCAACATCTGCGAGTCTGTCCGCTGCCCGCTGAGTTCACCTCAGTCTTCGTTGGAGGCCAGTCCAGCACTTCAAGCTGGACGGAGGAGAGAAGAGTGGGGCCGAGGGCCCAACATTTGTGTTGCGACATAGAACTTCAAATCTCATAGCACAACACACCACAGAGTCTACGCCTACAGGTCCCATGAGTCCACGGGAGAAAGCAGACTTGCCCACCTCAGGTTCTTCAACCAGTCACCTCAGCACCGCAGAGTGCCCCTCGCACAGTGGGGTAAGTATCACACGCACACACACACAATTTGCTGTGGTTGGTTCAGAGCAGTGAGGCGTGATGTGGGTCAGCTGGTTACACTGTAAAAGTATCCCACCAAAACACACACCCTCAAGTTCATAAATAAACAGGTGTTGTTAACAGGAAAGTATAATATAGTGTAACTGATGCTGACCAGTCTGTTGACCTAATAATAAAATAAAAAAACATGAGCTGGAGGATTTTTTTTAAGTTTAATTAAAGAAATGAATGTCAATTTTCTTTTATATTTTATATCAGTTTATTAGCAAAGTGCAAACTCGCTGGGGGCTCTTGTGTACATAAATACAAAGTAGATTTGAAGCACACACACCACACACATCGATTAAAAACAGTAATTGGCACTGAGGGTTAATCACTTGGTCATAGTCTGGCCTCAGTTTGTGTCCTTTGGAGTTTATTGAACGGCATATTTAATTTAACATAAAAAGGCTGCGAGGCTTTTCTTTATTAATGAGCATTATAAAGTTAGAAATGCCAATAACTGTTTAGGAACATTTTGGACCTACTTTGTTGTTAGTTCTGCGAGTGAGCTTTTGTTAGGGAATTATCCTTTAATCATTTAACATTAAACCATTAAAAATAAAACAAATAAAGCACAGTACATAAAACATGAGTTGAAGTAACACATTAACACTCTTCTCAGTGGGAAGTTTCCTGGAGACAGAAAAGTTGTGAAGTATTTTACATAAAGCATATCCAGTACAAAAAGCACAATCTATGCCATTAGCAGTTTGACAAAGCTGTGCGTATAAAACTTCAAATGCAGTCTGCTGCTATACCTGAGCAGCTTAGAAAGAGTTGCTGGAGAATTAAATTTTGCACGTTTTCATCACGAACCTCCTCCTCAGCTTTTCCAACCTCAACTTATTATTGACACCCTCACCACCTTCTAGGCTGCTCAGACTCAATGATGAGTCATTCTGGGGTGTAGTAATTAGCAGTGCATTTTGATGAGGTTGCCTCAGGGACTGCCTGATGTTCACTTTTGGTTCCTCTCTAAAATCTCAAGCAATGTGGATAGTGAATAAGGCCAAAACTCACAGCTCCTGAAATAAGCCTGTTAGTACTATATAGAGTTGTCTTCGTGGAAGGAAAGCAAATGTTACCAAAAATCAGTGTGTTTAGCACCATATGAAGGTAACCTATCACACAAATGTGCCAGACACTCACCCTCAGAGGCACCATTTGTCCTTTTTCAGACTGAACGTGTGTGTGTATACAGTCGGAGCTGCTGTTCTATTGTTCGCTGTGAAAGACGATCAGCAGTGGGACACTGAGCTGAAACACAATAGTATTTGTGTGTCTGCTTGTGTTTGGCCTTTTTACCCGCTGTAACAGAACACAGACACCTGAGACAGCATCGGGGCTCCCTGCCCCAGTCAGCAGGGACACGCTGTGTTAACACCCCACAGGCCACATTTGAATTTTTAAGTGTTTTGCTCAGGTGTTAGCTTCTCTCAGATGTGTTGTTTGTGCTTGTGCGGTTTGGTTTTGGGGGTGGTATTACACTTCCTGTTTTCCGTGAAACTGGAACTTTTTTTTTTTCTTTGTCAGTGTGACCTATATATTTCATATGTTTGATTTACATTTGATTTTATGGTAGGGAGATGATCTCCTGTTCAGAAAAATGTACACGTGTCTGTTTTTCTGATAGTTTTGAACTTGTCCCTGTGGGATTCTGGCATTTGAGTGCTTTCCTGGTCACACCCCTCTGTTGCAGAGCCGAATTTTGAAACAATAGTTTCACATCCCAAAGTCATCAGCCTGCTATCTTTGCATGAACTATGTGTTATAGGGAATTTGGTGCTCATAACTGTTTTAGAAATAGCATAAAAGTTAGAGATTGTCATGAAAGATGCCTGTAAAGGCTAAAAACACAACATCATTAAAGTCAAATTATGGGTCTTTTTACAGGTCATTTAATTTACTGAAAGTAATTAAGATGTTGAAGAATTTAAGGTGGTAATATCTGTTACATGAGTCCAGTCCAGTTTAAAGTTTTTCATAATGGAGATAATGGAAAATAATTTGAGTAGGAATAAGAAAATATCCCACATAGGAACAAAAATATCCGCAGAACCCAATAAACTCAGTCAACATTATGTCCTCTGTTTTGTTTTTTTTGTTTGTTTTTAAAAAAAAAAAAGCTGTTTATCCTAAGATAACAAATAATGACAAACTCTCATAACACATGTAGTACACACAGCGCTGAATGAGACACAGCTCACTTCGTCAGGGTGTTTTTTTTAATTTTTTTTTTATTAAACTTTTATCCATCTCAGGTTAATGTAACATCACTTTTTACTTCCTTTTCTTGTACCTGTCATCCACAATCACAGTCATTAAGTAATTCTAGCATCCTTCTTAGTCATTATTCATTAAACCCTCAAACATTGTGGGGAACAAATTAGCACTTACAGTCACCAGTTAGTATATTGGTTATACCTTGCCGGTGCCAGGTTGGGCCTCCTTTTTCCTTCAGATCCACTTTAACTCTTTGTTACACAGATTCAACCAGATGCTGGAAACATTGCTCAGAGATTTTGGTCCATGTTGACACGAAAGCGTCACAGTGGCTGCACATCCATGATGTGAATCTTTTCTTCTGCATACTTTGGTTGTAGCCATTTTTCTCTGACCTCTGACATCAATAAGGCATTTTGTCACAGAAACTTCAGTTCACTGGATGTTTTTATCTATTTTAGACCATTTCTGTAAAGCTTAGAGATAATAAATCCCAGTTGATCAGCAGTTTCTGAAATGCCAACAATGTAATTTCGAAGTTTCCCTAAATGTTTCCCTAAATGCCTTAAGTTGCTGCCATTTGATTGGCTGATTGAGTATTTGAACAAAGTGGCCAGTGAGGGTTTTCTATTTTGAAGTAACCCACCAGCATTGTTTGTGAAAATATCAGCAAGAAGGCAAATAAAATCCCCTGCTTTTAAAAATCTCCCAGCTTGGTAAGGCTTTCAGAGCTTCCATTCTTTATCCAGTGAAGCAAGGAAGGAAAAAAACTTGCTTCAAGGTCTTTAACTGTGAACAGCTTGATAAAAATCTAGGACTTTGTTGCTGGACTTGCAAATTCATGCCTACTTGCGTTCATTTGCACAAACAGTTTGTCGTGTGTGTGTGTGTGTGTGTGTGTTTACCCTTACTGCCCCAAGAGAGCAGCTGTACATGTGTGAGTCACATGTCTGTTGTGCTGTGCAAGGGTTAGCGTGTATAAGTGTGAGCACTTCCCTCCAACACCAGTTCAAGTTCCAACTCTTGTGTCATTGGTCCTCAGAGTTGGACCATGTAGTTTAAAGTTCACTGGAGGATGTTGAACCTCTTTTGCTCACCCCTGACCAAGCTAGAGAAGCTAATCATTCATTACAAACACAGTATGTGTATGTAGGTGTGTGTAAGTGCATGTGCGCCATCATTAGTCAGGAGAAAGTCATTAGCCAGGTATACATATAGGGTAGTTAATGAGCCTGAGGGGAGCTGGATATATGTTTCTTTTTGTGTGTGTGTGTGTGTGTGTGTGTGTGTGTGTGTGTGTTTACCCTTACTGCCCCAAGAGAGCAGCTGTACATGTGTGAGTCACATGTCTGTTGTGCTGTGCAAGGGTTAGCGTGTATAAGTGTGAGCACTTCCCTCCAACACCAGTTCAAGTTCCAACTCTTGTGTCATTGGTCCTCAGAGTTGGACCATGTAGTTTAAAGTTCACTGGAGGATGTTGAACCTCTTTTGCTCACCCCTGACCAAGCTAGAGAAGCTAATCATTCATTACAAACACAGTATGTGTATGTAGGTGTGTGTAAGTGCATGTGTGCCATCATTAGTCAGGAGAAAGTCATTAGCCAGGTATACATATAGGGTAGTTAATGAGCCTGAGGGGAGCTGGATATATGTTTCTTTTTGTGTGTGTGTGTGTGTGTGTGTGAGGCATTGGGCAATATTGCTGTTTTGGGACTTTTGAGAAAAAGTGCCTCATTTAATCTTGAGCAGACCGATACCTTGAGGGATTTCCTCTTCTTGTGTCTATATATCATCCAAGACCAACTTTTTAGCTCATGCTCAGAGGAAAAGTGTTGCGAGTCTTTCTGCTGTCATGCTCTGACATTCATTTTTCTTTCTTTCTTTTTTTAGGTTTTATTCAGTATCTTAAGAGATCCCAGATACAGCACATTTTGATTCATTTTCACAAACGTTCTTGCAATAAATAACTGTGCAATCCCTTCATCTCTTTGTTTAGTCTTTAAAAAATGTAACACATCCAAAATGAACAACCACTCCCACTTTAATCATGCCATATTATAACAGACTGATAAATTGAAATCACAACAGAATATATAACCTTTTTATTTCACTCTTAAACTACTGCCACGTTAAAAAAAAGAATAATTAAAATGGCTTAAGGCAGAACTTCCCAAAGTGTGGGGCTCGCCAAACCAACTTCATTCTAAGCCAAAGACTAGAAAATATGGTGAAGCATATCTTCCCTTTGGTTTCACCTGCACAAGTGCCAAGGTAGGTCTCGCCTGCATAATTGATTTTCCCTGTGTCGGGAGCAGCGCTGGGCTCTCCAAGTCACGACAAACAGTATCCCACAGCTGTTTATGTTGTCAAACCCATTTTGCACAGAGAGGCATTTTTTGAAAAATGTATTGATAGCAATGTTGAATATTATTACACAGGAAAAAAACAACTACAGTAAAATAATCACACTGTGACGCCTCTGCCTTTCTAAATGGAGGGACAGTAACTGCGTGTGTATCTGCAAGCATTTAAAAACTGAAGGTAGAGACAAAATACTGTTAATCTGACTATCTGCCATTCTGCAATTCATCTCATGTAAACAATAACGTGGCGCACAGCATGACGTGAAAAAAGGCACATACCTTTGACGTTGCGTGACCAACTTTGTATTCCTCGTCCACGCGTAAACGGAAAAAAGGAGTTTTAAAAAATCTCAGTTTTCGGTGATTCAAAACGCCGTTTACGTGTGGACGAAACAGCTGCGTTTTCAAAAATGCCCGTGTAGGTGCGGACGTAGCGTAAAAGAGTTAGTAGAGTATTTTATTACTACCTGTAATTTATTGCAGATTACTTGTATTTGCTTAATTGTTTACTAAATGTTTGAGGTGTGAAAGAAACCGCAATGGAGCAAAATATGGGTGTGTGTGGCTGGAGGATGTGTTTGCATGCACGCATCAGAAGGGGGGTGGGGCGCGAACATTTTTCTTATAAAACAAAGGGGGGCCTAGCAAAAAAAGTTTGGGAACCACTGACTTAAGGCATTAAAACATCCCATCACTTAACAAAGCTGGTGAAAGTCAGCGTGCCTGCACTGCACTGATAAGGTTATTTACCTTGTGTGTCAGACACAGATGCATTTTGCTACAATATGAGATAAAAAAAAAAATTTAAAAAAATGTATATTTGTGGTATTTCTATTTTCAGTAAACACATGTACCAGGCTTAGCTTTGCAAATGTGAACACTGTGTTTGCTGTTTCCGGCTAATCTTTGAGTTTTGGACTGTTGGGCAGGAAGAATGAGCCATATGAATAAGTCCGTTTCAGCTTTGGGCTGCAAGTTGAACATGCTATCAATTCTTTTTAATTCAGTGTTTGGGAAGAGGCTCCCAACTGTCCTTCGGGAATTTGTTTTCCACCCCCCAAAAAATGGAGAGGAGAAGTGTTCAGCTTATACATGACACCAACTGTGACACGTTTACACAAAATACACGTGACTGTGCCAGACGAGCAACGATCTGGGCCTCGCTGACCTCCGGACTGCGTTGTTACTCATACACGATGAGCTGGTGCATGGTGACCTCACCGAGATAAGAATGAATGGTTTTTGGATAGATGGGATCATATCAGTAGACATGCCCTCTCTCCTATACAGAGCGAAATCTGACTCTGTAACCTCTGCCATAATACCTTGTTGACAACCATGCAGCTGAGTCACATGTTCAGGCTTTTTCACAGGCGTGTTTATCTCTGAATGTAAGCACAAGTGTGTGAGGGGTAGCCCAGAGTTCCAGGAAAATTGTCCTGCTTCGCTGTGACAGACCTCCTCCTGTCCTCTCAGTTTTTAGGTCTGATTACAGCAGCTTCAGCTGAGCAGCTGGCAGCTCGGCTATTTGCGTCGCCTGCTGCTAAACCTCAGCACTGTGGCTGATTTCAAATGAACTGATGTTTCACAAGAAAAGCAAAAAAAAGTTTCTGTGCCTGCATCACTGGCAGTCGGTCATTTTCAGTTTCTCTGTATTTTTCTTCCTGAGAATATGCGCAGACACCCATAGCTTCCTCTTTGCAATCAGCCTCTTTCATCAGCTTTTACGTGGCAGAGAAAGACGAAAGCTGCTAACTACCAGCTACAGAATACCCATATTAAACCCGCTTCTCACGATCAGAGCAGGAAAGCACTCTGGCAGGATTTAACAGCTGTTTTTGCAGATTTTAATAACAACATCTCTACGGTCGTGTGAAAACAGCCTCCAAAATGTCAGCTTCACACCAGGTAACAGAAACGGCCTTTTCAGTCATTTATTATTTGTAATCAAACCTTTTGTGTAGGGGGAAAAAAGTTTACTAAGCTAGCATACTGTAGCTCAGAGCAGGAGAGCAGGTTGTCTACTAATCGGAAGGTTCGTGGTTTGATCTCTGGCTGCTCCAGTCTGTATGCAGAATATCCTTGGGCAAGATAGTAACCCAAGTTGCTCTCTAATGCATCCATCGAAGTGTGAATGTGTGGATGTTGGATAGAAAGCACTAGAGCATAGAAAAAGTGCTTGTATTAATGGGTGTGACTAGGAGAACAAGGCATGTTTTATAAAGCAAGTATGTGACTGTGACTTGTCACAGTGCATGTCCTATTATTTTTAGCTGGTGGCCATATACTTGAATACTATTCCACTCATGCACATCATAGAACTTTTTACCTGCTATTGTCTTAACATACTTGGTCTGCAACTTGCAGTTTTCATTTCTGATTATTTTTCAAGAGGCTAATTTTGGTTTATTTTAAAAAAAAAAAGTGTTAAAAATGAGGTCAATTGTACTAAATCACTATTTTTCTGACAAACACACTAACAGATTATGTCCCACGGTGTTATGTGCGGGCGTTACTTCAGGGCTTCAGCGTTGTCGTACATATAGATTGTTTGGTGAAGTTTTGTTGATAAAACTCAGTCACAAGATTCAGTCTTGTTTTCACATGATGTTAGCATAATTTTATTCTGATATTCACATGGATTCAAATTACAGCAAGACAGGTTAGGCGAGTAGCTTGTTGCTAGGATAAATTATAAATAAACTGTGCGCTTTGCATCCAAAACTAATCGGGGATTTTAGTCTGGTCGTGAGATGACAGTAGTTGTATTGATAACTGCAGTAGATGCTGTGCTGCTTATGTGTCATACACTTTCTACATCAGCGAAGAGCACCACACGTGTCTCAAAAGCCGACGAGGATATAATATCGCAAGAACAGCTACTCGTCCGTCTGTGCATCTGCAACCGAGCATAATCCTGACCTTAGAGGACATGCTGTTGTTCCTGCTGTGCACAGACACGTGTGCACACACAGAGTTACTCAAGAATCTCACAATCCACAACCAGACTGGCAGCACCTGAAGTTAAGGCCACACCTGTATTACTTGCATGCATGGACACACATGAGAGGTTATCCATGAGAGATGCAAAGACCGGAGGGCACACGTGATTGTTTGGCAGTCACCCAGATACCCTCTGCTGACATAGTGCACTAGGTCCTTTGCACATAAGTACACCGAGAATCAACGTTAGGTGAAACAGCAGATTCATGAAAATATTGCCCTCAAGTGTGATGGAAGCTTTTGTCCCTTCCTTGCATTTTTGCGGCCTCTGATTTGTTCTCATGTGTGGTTAAACACTGTGTGCACACAGATTCAAGGAAAAATAAACTTCGGAGACGTTCACTTTCAGTTCCTAAACGGCATGTCATGGTCAGTAGGCACACGTGCACGAGCAGAGACCTTGCTGTTGCAGTGTATTTTGCTGGTGGGTCTTTAAAAACGGGGTTAGTCATGCATTATATATAAAACAGGACTCTCATTCTCCCTCTTTCTGCAACCCACTTGTTCTCGTGTCCCTCTCTGTCTTGCCACTTTTCCCCTAATTTCCTCACTTGGCCTTTTCCTGCTCCTCTGGAGTATTAAAAAGAACAAGAGGGATGCCATTTCTAATCATCTCCTATTAAACATAAATAAATCTGTGGCTTGTTAAGAGGAATAAAAAATAACAATAATCATCAGTGTATGTGTTTTGATGCATGTGTGGCCTTAATACTTATCAGCTTTCCCACCTGAAACCGCACACATCATCGGTGTGTCGGCGAGCGCTTAACTGTGTGCGACTGTTTGTTTGCGTGTCAGTAATGATGAATGACTGTGTATTTATCACAAAGCGCTAGCCATATTAATTCTGCCACAGACTACCCAGCGGTGACAGCTATTGTGTTGGATTGAATTCACACTGTCTGTTTAAGCCTCTATTTATAAATGATAGCTCAGACAAACAGGGACTGCAGCGATTTAATAATAAAATGGCTTTGTTTTCTTTACACAATAGCTTTAATTTTCTTCCTTTTACAGTTTTGTTAATCTGATTTGTTTGTGTATGCAGTCAGATAGGGATGATAAAATGTGTATTTTTACATGCGCGTATTCTCTTATAGTTTTTGTGCACCACATGCTGGGATATGGGACAGTTTAAAAGCTTTGCACGGACTGTCTGAGGAGTTGTCAGTAACAGCGTTAAAGGTAGAACGAAAAGAAAAACGATGGAGCTAAATTCTCGAGTTGTAAATTTATGAATGTAAATAAGTTGTTATGTTTCCTGGTTTGAATAGTGAAGTAGATTAAAGGGAGGTCAGTTTATTTTACATTTTGGCTTATTTTTAAACACTTCATCGTCTTGCTTCAGTAGACTTGTCTCGCGTGCTGACAGCGTATGAATCAGCGCGGCGCCTCAGCTGCACGGGCACAAATCTGCAAGGAGGCTTTCAGCTGTTTGAGTCTGACAGCAGCTGGAAGTGTCGAAACCCTGTTTTTATTTACTTTGTTTGAACTAATATTAGCTTTTATTGCTGGTTTATTCATCTGGATTTTTACTTACCACTACAATATTTTATTATATATTAATAATTATATACCTTGAACTGCAATACTTGCACAAAAGGTGCTATATAAAAAAAAAAAAGTTTTTTTTATTATTTTTTTAACATAGCACATTTAAACACAGTTATGAGTTTGACATTGACTGAAGTGTTGCACATGAAGCCACTCATGTATATAAGATTTGAACAAGTTACAACTTTTAGAAAATAAGAAACTTAAAATATTTAATTAAAAAGCTGTTCACTGGTAAAAAAACAAAAAAACAAACACTCTAATTTGCTACAGTTAGCTTCAGATGAAAGTGGTCTTAAATATCCTCAGTGTATGATCACATTGTACAGTGTGTGCTCTTCCAGTCACTGGTCAGCAGTAGGTTTAAGAAAGGATCTATGATGAGTCTTGTCACTCATGTTGAATGTAATTTGCATGTGAGAGGAGGATTGCACAAGCTTAGATCGATGATAGCTCCCACATGTTTGAACTGGGTAGCATGCAGCCAGAGCAGGTTCATGGTAAAGGTGTCAGAAAACAGCTGGTCCTCTTCGACTAAGTGTGTGTGTGTGTGTGTGTGTGTGTGTGTGTCTTTGCAGAGCGTCCCAGAGTGCGACGACAAGAAAAGGGTAAGCGAAGAGGATGACAGAGGAAGAAAAGAGGAGGAAACGGAGGAGGAGGAGGAGGATGAGAGGAACGGTGATGAAGGCTTCATGGGAATGACTCCACTCCTGCAAGCACACCACGCCATGGAGAGGATGGAGGAGTTTGTACACAAGGTGCAAAAAACAAAACAAAAAAAAACAACCCAACCCCCCCACACTCACAAACACACTTCAGACCTTCGTCTTAACTTATCTGAAAAGATTGTTGGGGAGCGCTCCACCTTTTAATTCCACCGCCCACTAAATTAGGTACTCCTCCCTTGGGGTATGTTTGCTTTACTGAGGAGGTTTTATAACAACACTCAATAAAGCCACATAGTAAACGACAGCAATAAACCCATAAAAACAGCTACGGTAGAGTTCTGTGTTTGCTTAGTTTTTTTTTTTTTTTTTATCGCTTATACAGAATGTGTTTCAAAAGACGGAGAGTTAAAAAAAAGAGTTCAGTAATTTAGTGCAGTTTAAGAGCATAAAGCTAAAAAAGGCCAGCACTGTTACGCCGCAGGAAGCTCTTCAGATGTGGTTCTTGATACATACAGATGCAAACAGTTATGACACTGTGATGTAAAGACGCGTCACTGTGTCGAAATAAAAATAATCACGCGACTATAAGAATTAGAGTGTGTGCTTTTGAAACAGCACAGCCTGGACGAGTGTCCTGTAGCTAAAAATAGCTGTATGTAAATTGGTGGAGTCAGTATATTTATTTACATAATAGTTGTCATTTGACACTCCTGATCTGCACTCCAGTCCAGTAAACTGCAGCAGTTTTCCATTCATACCAGATCATGATGTAGATGTTTCCTCTTTTTCCCTTATTAACCAATCAGATGTGGGAGGGTCGGTGGCGCGTCATTCCTCACGATGTACTCCCCGATTGGCTGAAGGACAACGACTTCCTGCTTCACGGCCACAGGCCTCCCATGCCTTCGTTTCGCGCCTGCTTCAAGAGCATCTTTAGAATCCACACAGAGACAGGAAACATCTGGACACACCTGCTAGGTAAGACACACACACACACATGCGCACACACTGAGAGAGTTTTCTAAAACTCAATACTTTTGTGCATCTTTAACTTTCTGTATTCTTCATTTTAACCTTTTTATCCTAATCTTAAATTGTCTCTGCAAAAATGTTGAGGCATGATGAGATGGCAGATGTACTGGAGCACACATGCACACACACCACGAAAACAGGATTAGGGTTAACGGCTGGAAATAACAGGAGTGGGATTGTTTTTTCCTGTGTGTATTTCTGAAATGTATTACTCCACTCCTTATTTTATTCTTCAGCTAATCTGCATATTTATCCAGACTTCATTAGGTAACAGAGAACCTTGTGCAAACCTGCTAACTTGTTACGTTGCATAAAAACGTGTGTGTCGAAAGCCAAGCGACTGCCGTCAGTAGATGGGTCCAGGAAATCCAGTGTGTTATTTTTCTGCTTGAGTGGAAGAGTTGTAGTTGATCCCAGGTTTTTAAAACTCTTTATTTATCCTTCCTTCTACACCTCTATAAACAAGTTTTGTTCTTCTCTCTGCTGCCACCTTGTGGCGTGTGAGAGTGTGCACCTCGGCGTCATTGTAGTGGAGAAATTGTGAGTCCTGATACTTTTTCATTTTAATATCACTGATATCCATCTTACCCTGTCATCTCATCTCTCTGCAGGCTGTTTGTTTTTCCTCTGTCTGGGCCTGATGTACATGTTCAGACCCAACATGTCTTTTGTGGCTCCGGTCCAAGAGAAGGTGGTGATTGGGATGTTTTTCCTGGGAGCCATCCTCTGCCTTTCATTCTCCTGGCTCTTCCACACAGTCTACTGCCACTCTGAGGGCGTGTCCAGAGTCTTCTCCAAGTAAGAAATGTCTCGGTCTTCATGCTGTATTGGGGACGTCTTTTCTTCAGCAGTAAGCTCACGATGTTGTTGTGTCTCCAGGTTGGACTACAGTGGGATCGCCTTCCTGATCATGGGCTCCTTCGTCCCCTGGTTGTATTATTCCTTCTACTGCTCCCCTCAGCCCTGCTTCATCTACCTGATAGTGGTCTGTGTACTAGGACTGGCTGCCATCACCGTATCACAGTGCGACTTCTTTGCCACTCCGCAGTACAGAGGAGTCAGAGCAGGTAGATTGGGATAAGTGAGGATGGGTTGGGTTTGTGGTCATGTGGCTTCAGGCCTGTTATTTACAATAGAGGACACCATATTTGGTCCATAAACTGCATATTTCGCTGCTAAGGTGTGGCACTAAGTTTTGCCTCAACGTAACCCTGATTGATTTGGTGTAAAAATATTTAAAAATATATAAAAGCATTTTAATTTAAAATAAGGGGCAGCTGGAGTCTATGGCAGCTGTTGTAGCTAAGGAAGCTGGATTACCCATAGAGATCAAACTCAACACTGGTTAAAATCTTTTCAGTAAAAAAATTAAGATTGGTGTTACTTGCTTGGTTGTCTAATCTAATAATCCATGAGTCAAAAAATCTGTTATTACAGGTTTAAGTTGGTTGACAGTCGATGTTCTTAAAGCGGCCCTTGCTATATCTGCTCACTCGTGTATTCACTTTGTGTCCATTCTTTGTTCAGGCGTGTTTGTGGGCCTTGGTCTGAGTGGCGTGGTTCCCACCCTGCACTTTGTCATCAGTGAGGGTCTGATCAAGGCGACCACCATTGGCCAGATGGGCTGGCTGTTCCTCATGGCCACGCTCTACATCACCGGAGCCTGTCTGTACGCCGCCCGAATCCCCGAGAGGTTCTTCCCCGGCAAGTGTGACATCTGGGTGAGTGTCCTGTCGCCGGTAAGGAAACATGTTTGGATTAGAAACTCTTCACCGTGATTCTTATGTCCTGCTGTTCCCTCCGCAGTTTCACTCCCATCAGTTGTTCCACATCTTGGTGGTCGCCGGGGCTTTCGTTCACTTCCACGGCGTCTCCAACCTGCAGGAGTTTCGCTTCACGGCAGGAGGAGGCTGCACTGAGGATGGCAATCTCTAACACACATACAAACATACACTGACCCTTTCATCATTTACTGACACAGTGAAAACTGTGTCAGGCACTGGTTCTTACATCCACAGATATACACGAACAGACACATACACACTCACTTCACCCCCAAACTGAAGACCGAAGTGGCTTGTCCTTCTCATAGGACGCGATTAAATCCAACTCTGTCTGCCTGTCTGTCCCCATTTCCTCTGGCTCCATTTGCTTTGACTATAAAACCACTTCTGTGACAGCGTGTTTTATAAAAGCAGTTTCTGAGACTCTTTCCAGGAAGTAATCCTTTTGTCCGGGAGGATACCAGACATTCAAACCTCCCTACGTTCTCTTCTTGGATTAATGGTTTGGTTTCCAGCAGAAGCGTGATTCATGCTTTAAAAAGGAAAAAAAACCAAACATTTTTTTTTTGTTTTGGTTTTTTTTTTTACTACTTTTTTTTTCTTTTTTGCTGAATGCTGTTTTCCAAGTTGCCTCTTTAGAGGATGCAAACAAATGAAAGTATGGGGGGGGGGGGGGGAAGAATTGAGTGCAAAATTGATTCTTTCTCTCATTGTGAAGCTTTGCAAATGCGGACAAAAGGGTTAATAGTCACTTTTAAAATTTAAAAAACAACAAAAACCAAACAAAAATAACAACTTTTCCATGTAAATAAGATTTCTAAACTTTGGGTTATAGATTTGTAAGAAATATATATTTAAAAAATGACAAAAAATGATTGCAAGAATAAATATGATAGATGGTAAACCAATTAGAGCCGAGGGGGAGAGGTGTCAATTCTACACTTGTTCCAGTGTTCGGTGGGAGGCGCTTCAAGTAACTTTTTTTTGTGTAAGGACACGAGGTGGGGGAGGTTTTAGAGAAAATTTATTGGCACAACATCCAAATCCTATCAAAACATAGTACGCCGTCTCCAGTGGCGACACGGGAGTCACTTACAGGCATGAAAACCTTACAAACGGCGAGCAACACAGATTTCGTCTTAACATCAAAAACTATGATTATATATTTATGAGTTATCTAAATATGTAGCATCTTCTTTCTCTGATTGAATTCAACCTAAAGCTTATTTTTGCTCCACCACTATATGTTTATTTTTTCTAATATTTCCTTAAATGATTTATTGAAACGCATAAATGATACTTTTCACAATATTTTTGTAAACACGGCCCCAGAATTAGATAAACTGGAATCATTAGTTTCTGCTCCTCCTACATGATTCTTGATGAGATTCATGTCCACAGACCACAAATATTTAAAACTAAAATTAAAACAATTTTCTTTCTTTCTTTTCTTTTTTTTTGGATTGCATTTTCATTTGTTCACTGCTGTTATTGCATTTCAAGCTTTAATTTTACGTGTTTCTTTTCTTTCGTTTGCTTCGTTGTTTCGTTTCGTTTGGCGAGGGCCAAAACGTTCCTCCCTCCAAACGTTCCGACTTAAAGGGCTCATGATTAATTAACACGAGATGAACTTTCAAGTTTATACCAAAATCTTACAACTTGCACAATAAAACACTTCTGAGCTTGTGTTTCTGGGGATGTGTAAACTTTTTAGGTGTGCAAGTAAAATGAAAGTTGATCGATCGTCTTTGCATCGCAAGAAGAATTTTTTGTTTTCATCTCCATTTTTTTTCTGTTTCTTTTTCTTTTCTCTAGTTTATATTAAATTATTTCTCTCGGGGAGGGCATACTGTCTGAAGCACACAGTTCGCTCTGGTGGTGTTTGATTGCAATAGACCTTTATATCTGCTGTATTGTTCTAATAAAAAGGTTTTTGAAGCAGTCACTTTGTTTTGGAAGTGTTATTATATACACAACACTGAGATTGCATCACATAATCTCCTTGTTTTCTGTGTTAGTTAACACTTTACTTAAGCTGCAGCTGAGTTCCAAGTTTTAAAATATTAGGTTGTAGATGATTTACAGTCCTTCTTCTACCCACACTTGGGTGTTGGGTATGAAAGATTCCATACATGTCAATACAAAGTAACTGCTCATGTAACCCTCTGCTCTGGGGTTCCTTGTCTAGTGGCATTCAACAACGTCCTATCACCTGATGCAGGCTTTGCTGACACCTTACTGGATAGAGATGCCAGCATGTGGGAATTGAACTTGAGACACCGTCTCCAGAGGCGTGTAGTTGTACCACTATGCTATCCAGCTTGCTCAGACAGAAAACCTGCAGTTGCAAATTTTTTCTTATTGATAATTTTCCTTATTTTTTTTTTTTTAATTTAATGTGTGTTTAAAATGCATTTTAAGTATAAAAGTGCAAAAGTCTTGATGGATCCATCATTTCTCTATATTTTGTTAGGAAATGGGTGCTGTGATTTCTTGAAATGTGCACACATACATGGCAACATTAAGGCAAAAATGGAATTGACAAGCTTGAAGGTGAATATTTGGTATGAGCACCTTTATTCTTCAACACCGTCTGAACTCTTAGGCAGTTTTTTTTCCTTGTAATTTCTTTAAGAGTCTGGAAACATTCAGAGATGACTGATCTGTTTGATTAGATATTTTTGCTGTAAGAAGCAGTTGATCAAGTGCAACTAAATATTTAAACAACTGAAGGAAAAGGATAACACAAACAGTTAACAAAAGAATAAAGGATTTAACATCCATTTTTTTTTAATTATTCATATAAAAACAGATCTTATTGAAAGACCAGTTCACAAGAAAAAACAGTAAATATTTAGACTTTTGGAAAACAGCATCATAACACAGTCCTTTCCTCAGATTCACTCTCATATACGTGATTCAAAAGTCTCGTTGCTAAAAAACAAAAACAGTCGAGCATGCCTTTTCTAAAGAGGTGAGGAACAAACATCCTGTACAAATAAATGATGAAAGAACAAAAAGGAAATATTCTTAAAACCAGAACGCTATAAATACATTCTTTTAACCAGAAGAGACAAACAAATACAGTTAAATTAAAAGCACTTTGGTCTTCCTCCTCAAACACACTGAAGATGATTATGCTCGCATTTTTATGAATGAAGCTTGTTCCAGTGAACCGAGGCAACCATTTGTTTCTTTTCCGTGGGCATCATTACTTCACGTACCGTTTCGGATTTAATTCACACAAATCATCAGTACACACGCTGAACTAGCATTCGCTATAACACCAGACACACACAAACTGTATCACACAGAGTGATGTAAAAAATATTGTTGATACAAAGTAACTTTTCTTCCATTGAGAACGTGTTTTTAAAGTGCATGTCTTTGTTCACACACAAGAAAGACTTCACTGAAGTGTCGTGTACACCAACGTCTAAAGGAGCTCCGAGCGTTCAACAGCATTTTATGTGAAGTCCTGTCAGTTTATAAAATATCTGAGTTGATTGTGATTGCCTTTATTTAGGGTTCAGTTTTATTATTTGAATGAACTTCTAATTGAGATTTGACCTGGTGGAGTGAAGGGAGAGGCAGAGATCTCCAGTACGAGTTTCCGTTTCATTTATCCAACATTTTGCTTTTTGGGGATTGTCTTCTTCATGCTAGGACAGCTGAAACTGTTTGATCTGGGACTGGGAGTCGATAATGAAACCATCTGCTATGCAGGTGCGCTGCTTAACGAGCTGTTGGACACATTACATTTTGGCAACCTATTTTTATGCTGTTATATGACGTATCCAGAGAAGTTGCAGTTATCAGTTCACATTTTAACATTAAAACTTCAGTTTGAGATTTACCAAAAATCTTTGTCGGTCCAGTCATCTGTGTATTTAAAGGGCATCCACACAGGAAGCAGCTAGTGGTGGGGCCCAAGGTAAGCTTTCCTCAACTTAGAGATGAATTGATACTGGCTGTTGTTAATCGGCACGTTAGCGGGTTGAAGATACATTAGAGCAGATGTGGGCATTATCTGACCATTGGTGGCCCATGATAATTAAAAATTTTTTTACTCATGTGTGTGCAACTAAATACAGTGGTAATAAAATTATGTTTTATGAGATGTGGCTATTTATCATTGTCTAAATATGAACTTAAGTCCGAGGTAAAGCTGTGTGGTCATTTGGTATGTTTGAATCGCTATTACAAGACTAATCATAAAGAGAAATACAAGAACTTGACTTTTTACAAATCGACACATCCAGGGAGAGAGCAGTCAAGACCAGCGTTGCGATTTTGTGAGATATCGCCCAAAAAAAGTAAACAATAAGAGTCAATGTTTGGTGGAGAATGTGCCCCTCTCTAGCTGAACCGTAATAAGATTGACTGAGGACACTGCAGGAAGTCTAGAGCTTCAGTTGGAAAAACAAAGTGGACAGATTTGACTTTTCCTCTTTGCCCCTGGATGAGACGTGTCGTCTCATAGTCTAGTTACTAATTTTTGTCTGTAAAAGAACGGAAGGAAAACATATTAGAAAACGGGGCAGCAACGCATGCTTGGATAGGCTCGAGATGATGGGGTCTACAACTGCTGTCGTACTGTAAAAGCACACGCAACGTTAAATGACTGAAATGAACCCAGACCTGAAAGTGGTATTTCTGTCAGTTATTTTTTGTTGATGTTGCAACTAAAATGGTTTGTTCTACTTTCAGAGGAGCGTGAGACTGAAGATGGTGACATAGCTACCACACAGCTGCCAGGTGGCTCAGTCTGGGCAAAGTGTTAAAATAAATATCAGATACTGAATCTGACTTTAATGCACTTGTTTAGGCCCAAAACCGACTGGATCTCTCTCACTGAACAAGAAACAAGAACTGAAAAGCTCCATTAAACTACCAGCAAAGTAGCAGTAGCACTTTGTATAACTTTAGACTTATTTTCAGTTTTGGGGAATGTTGAAATCAAACAACAATAAAATGTTGGCCTACTATCCCCAGTTCACATTTTTATTGCCTAATTGTAACATCTACTCTTATCAGTTGCAGCTTAAAGAGAGAAAATACTGAGCAGACTTGAGTTCAGCTTATTGGTGCAGCCCTCCACGACAGTGTTTCTCATGTGGCCCTTTGGGAAATAAAGCACACGTGGCTTTGCGTGTGTTCTGAACAAAGAAAGCTGACGGGTGACACCGTCGAGCCGTTTGAAACCAGTTTACCTGCAAATTTCATGGACACAGTAGATGCTGTGTCAGCTCTCTGAGGGAAGTGTTACCATCTACTCGCGTATTGCTGGAAATGCTCCTGAAACCACTGATGGGGCTCGTAATATTAAACTGGAGCAAAAATTGAAAGGTCTTGCTTCAGGTCACGCCGTCTAATAGTGAAGAATAACTGTAGACATGTTCAGTCTTCTTTCTGTTCACACGTCTGCGGCCGTGTCGCTTTTCTCCCTTTTGGTTTTGGTAAATGTCATCTGCTCTCGAGTTTTGTTTTGCTTTTAAATACCTGGAGAATGGAACTGTTAACTTCCTTTAAGAGATATTTGCATGTGGCCTGAGTGTGAACAGGTGCAAGACACCAGCAATGTTTTTAACCAAACCAGTTAGCAGCTTGATCTAAAGGTGTCCGTGTGGAGCATTTATCTATCTTAAAGAACATGTTACACCTTCAGTATTTGTTTGTAATAAAATTAAAAAATGTTTGACGAACTCAGTTTGTTTGAATAAAACCACTGGACTAACGTTTGCTTTTTTAAAATCTGTTTTGTTTTGAAACTCAACATATAAATAACATTCAGTTTAAGCAAAAAAAAAAAAGAAAAAAAAAAGGGAAAAAATACAATAAAATATTTTTGCCTGCAAATGAGTTAAAATGAAAAGCTGCAGATCGAGCTGAGAACCTCAACCATCACTTAATAATAATTTATGTTCACACAGCGTTCCCCCTACCAACAACTCAGGGGGGGCGAGAGGGAAAAAAAGCACACTACTGTGTTTTTGTTTGTGAAGTGAAGATAACGTTACTCCTGTTGAAGCCAACTTCATGTGTGTAAATGCAAAAAGCATCCCAACAAGTCTTGATCCGTCTAAAACGACAGGGGAGATTTGCTTTAGAGCAGGGGGGAGGAAAAAACAAACAAGCGAGAAGTCTCCCCTCCAAAGCGGTAACCTAGGGGAAACACTCATAACACTTTTGTTGACAGGTAAAAACCGAACTTTGTGTCACAAAACACAAAAACATGAAAGAAACTAGAATTCAAATAAAGCCTAGGTATAAACACTGAATGGGTAAATAAATAGTCTGTGAATTGCACAAAGTGGAAACGTTGAAGGTCAAAGCACTCTGATATGTCGAGGCTGAGGCTCGGTCTCTCGGTGGGTCGGGCCAGTCGGACGAGCGTTCAGCCAGTCAGTGAGAGTGAAGTGTTGACGCCGTTTCTCAGTCCACTGTCATGATTTGATCTTCCACAGCTGTGAACGGGAACAAACGAACACACGTCAGACACTCGAATCGGAGAATTCAGCCAATGAGCAGCTACAGTTTAACAACAAAACGCAGGAAAGGTATCAAAGTGCTGCAGGAGGAGCCAGATTAGGTGTCAGCTTATTAGACATTTGGTCTACTTCGTTTATATCTCTGCTAAATACTGGAAACTGTACCCAATAGTATGAAGCCAGGTAAATCCATTTTATTTAAATCTGCCTCGATCACCACGGTAACCTACAGTAGTGTGCAAAAGTCTTCATTTTTTATAGTTTGCTGGGGAAATGGGTGGAACAGTTTATTGAAATGTGCAAACATACATGGAAATACGGAAAACAGGCAAAGGCAAAAAACAGAGTTTCTATAATTCTAATGAGCTTGAAAGTCTACATTTGCACACATTTATTCCTCAACACAACCTGAACTCTCTTAGGCAGCTTTCTTCTAATTTCTTTAAGCGGTGTCCAGGAATAGTTCTCCATGTTTCTCGAAGGACATTCGAAGCTCTTCTTTGGATGTTGACAGCATTTTGTTTTGTTCTCTGTCAAGTTGGGTTCATATCAAACTGTGTTATCTTTATCATTTTTGTAGATTCAGCTAAAGTGTTTTTCCAACATGGCGAAACACTTTTGCACAGTACTGTACGCCCTGCTAATACTGAGCTGGACCTTTTCTGTTGAAGGAAAACATTTTGCAAAAGAAACCTGGATCAGCTGTGTCTCACGAGTATCACAGGAGGCTGTGAAGTTACAGCAGTGAAAAATGCAAAAATGCATGATCACAGGAACTTTTCGTGCATTCAGCTGGCCATGCACATGTTTTCATGCCTAATCGTAATCTGCAACCACAGCTAATATATAACACAGAATAGAAAAGAGTAATTTTGCTTTAATTTGGGTAGAAACTAACATGATTTCAACATCTGTCATTAGGTTTAGAGACACGGTCAGTCCTGAATGCACCAGTGTTTAAATCCATCAGCTCTAATATGCTAGAATATGTGACAGACAAATGGCAGCACTAAGAGCCACTGAAAAAACAAATATTAAGTTATGAATTCACATTTTCTACAACACAGATCTCTTATTTGCAGCATCATTGGCTTTTACAATTAGAATTTTTATAGCCTGTCTTTTGTGAATATCTGTCACCTGTTTCCGTGATAATATCTCTAAAGTAGGCAGCAATTAATCCATTTTTGTGAGGAAGACGAGTGAAATCACACGCCAAGCACCCCCTGTTACACGAGCTCGTCCTGAGCTGCCTCAATCAGAAACGCTGCTGTGACACCCGTCATCTCTGCCTGGATTTCAGGTTTTTGTTGAACCAGCTAATGCAAAGAAAGCCTGTCGACGACTGCCTTTGATTTTAAATTAGTGCTCATCTGCTCCCTCATAGGTCAGAATTCAGCACACGTACTTCTCCATCACAAACTCATCTTCCAGGGATTTGATTTACACTGCAAGATTATGACGTGTTTTAACCCAACAAATCTTGAAAATTCATTTTTGGTGCTAAAAAAGGATTTTCAGTCCACATTGTCTGTTTTGCACCTTTACTGTTTTACTTCCTCAAAGGACAGAGGTTTTTTTTTTGGGGGGGGGGGGGGGGGGGGTTTCCACCACAGGACAGACGTGAACAGATACATGTGACTAAAGAGCGTTCACGCATAAAATTACCTTCAGGTTAAATCCTAACAGGTCAGATATGACTCCCGACACAGCAGACAGGATGACCACCTGGGTGATGTTGTAGAGCAGAGGGTTCATCGTCAAACCGTACAACCTGAACGGAGTATCCAACTCCTGGAGAAAAGGAAAAGGAAAAAAAAAAAAAAGAGTCAGATTGTAAAAGCAGGGGCAGTTGGTGCCAGATGACCAACAAGAAAGGATATTGAGACTGTGTGTGTACCTTGAGTAGTTTGGTTGCCAGTTTTAAAACATTGTTGACCAGTGTCAGCTCCTCCTTCTTGTTTGGCTTCTTCTCCATCTTCAGATACAGGTTAATCTGTGAGAAACGCAGTGGATCAGGGTCAGAGTTTGGACACGACACTGATCATACTTGTATATTGTGTGTGTGTGTGTGTGTGTGTACCTGTTCAGTGAGCAGGATGGAGGTGTTGCTATACTTCTTGCTGGTCTCCGAGCCCAGAGTGACGAACCGGAGCAGGAACAGAGTCAGACTGGAGCACCAGATCACCAGCTCCCAGTTATAGTGACAGTCCAGGAACGTTTCATGGACATGGAGCAACTGGAGGAAGAGAGATAAACACACTGTTCAGTTTCTAAAACCAAAAATAAAACAGACTTGCTGATACTGTAATTACATTTTTTTAAATGTATATGAAACACCACATTTGTAACAAGCTGCAGTGTCTTTCAACTCATTTTCCCTTTTTTTTACAGCACAAGTACTGTAAATGTCCCAAAATAATTATTCTGAAGGTCGATGCATTCACATATTTGCTCTTTATCAGTTTTACAGATCAGTTTTACTTGAGCTGACTGTTCTGCTAATTGTATGACTGACCCCTGGTGGCAGAAACTGTGCAACACATGTAAGACTCGTCTGCATCATGTGCAGGTTTAGGCTCTGCAGCCAATAAAAACTTGTTTTACTGGCTAATGTGGAAAAAGCTGTTATGTAACATCTTGAGGCCTCACAGCTTTTCAGGTAAAGATAAAATCTTTTTGATTACAACATCTTTAAAGTGACTATAACGGGCACAGCCGGATTACCCTGCAGTGCTATCTGCTTGATCACTTTTATAAACAGAGCTGATGATGTCAAACACTCCTTCAGTTCCTAAGTGCAAACGAGCATGGCGGCGCCACTGAAAGTTAAAACACTAATTCTTTCAGTGCCAAAAAACAAACAAACAGTGAAAAGTAAAATAGCAGCAAAGTTTAGTGGGTTAGTGAAACTGGGCTACATGATATATACTGATGAGCTACCTGGTGGGTAGCTATAGTGTGATTAGGCTTATGCAGGCTGTTTTTTCCCCGGAAGTTCACATGAGGGTCCAGACTTCCCATGGACGAGAGGATTCTACACTTTGAATAGCAAGAATTGATGGTGCATAGTAGTTGCAAGCTGCTTTGATGAGACATATAGTCTCAGTCTCAGGAAGTGTGCTTCAGGTTACGCTGTAGAGCTGCAGGGGGGTTTGTGATTACGACGTAGCTACAGTGCAGGTGTCCTGCTGAAGCATAAATTCCTAGTTAGAAGGGATTTTTTTTCCCTTGAAGTGTTGAAATAATTAGTACCCAGGTCACTGTGAGTCCATGAGTTGTAGTTTAGAGTTTTTAAAAAAAAAAAGTAGATTAAAGACAACTAACCGAAGAATGACAATTTAATATACTCTGAGAACCGTGTAGAGGAATCTTCCCATTGAACTTTTTGTGATTTCCTGCCTCTTTGGAGCAAAAAGAGCCCATACAAACACATGAGATATCAGTTAAAAACACACGATGTTCTCTATTTAGTACATCAGGACTTGGTCAAAAGATAGACAGGGGTGCACATAAGTGGTCTGCAGGTGCGCATTCGCTGTCAAAATAAAAGACGTGCACCAGATAAGAAGTTGCAACGCGCGTTTGCGTACATACGATTTTCTGAAGGAGGACAGACATTTGTTTAGAACTCTTAAAGATGTCGAAGAAGCGAGCTCCTTTAAGCAATTACTTTGGTGTTCCTCCACCTCCAAAGAAATGTCAGAAGGAGTCCAAACCTCAAAAGAAGCGCGTATTCTCAGAAAAGTGGTTTCAGGAGGTGAGCTGGCTGCAAACAAATGATGAACGCACAGAGATGTGGTGCAGAATGTGCCGTGAAAATCCCACTCTAGCTGACAAAAACAGTGCCTTTTATATGTACGCAAACGCGCGTTGCAACTTCTTATCTGGTGCGCGTCTTTTATTTTGACAGCGAATGCACACCTGTGGACCACTTATGTGCACCCCTGGATATAGACCAAAAACAAATGTCCATCACAGAGGACATAAATGAATCGGCTGGTTCTCATTTTAGGGGACTTGAGTATTTAAAAAAACAAACAAAAGAAAAAAACCTGCAGAAAGTTGAAAGGGCAAGAGCAACACTTTTTGTAACATTTCTCTCCATGATTTATCCACTTTGTAACTTAAAACAAAAACTTGTATATTTTGCTGATTTGACACCTTCAGAAGTTACCTGAGCACAACAGATGAAGACGACTGACAACGTGAGCAGGAAAGCAGACGATACAATGACATCCACCGAACGCTGAGGACCCCGTCTCTGCAAATGCAACAGTTTCTCCATTTGTGTCTTTACTTAACATTTAATTTTTTCCAGTTGTACATTTAAGACTTTTACTTTTGTACCTTGAGGTAGGAGCGTAGCGACAGCCACATCTTGATGTTCTGAACTTTCTTCAGCCTAAAATGTGGGACCTCAGACTTCCTCGCTCTGCGGGCCGAAGTCAGGTGACCAAAAAGTTTGGCAAACAGAAGTCTCTGAAACATCGACGTGATTGTAAGTACAGGGACCGTTTATCCGACTTGCAAACGATCAGCAGACAACAGTTTTTATCTGTGCACCTGTTTGTATGTCCTCTCTGCTACGCTGAGCAGGAAGAAGAAGAGCCAGATAAGGCAAACGCGCACCAGGAAGCTGAGCGTTACCATGGTGATTACCAGGACATCTGAACCAGACCCACACCCCAGCGCCACAGACAGAAGCTCATTGGCTGAGAGAGTGGTCAACTGATCCAAGTCACGGTACTGAGCCAGTCTGCATAGGAAAGAAGGATATAGGTCGGAAAATAATAAATCCACACATTTAAATTCTTAAGTTACTATATTTTTTTAAAAATGACACCTTGCCAAACTGTTTCAGATACATGTAACAATATTAAACACACAGGCATTAACATGATCATTCAAACTGAATTTTAACTTCAAAAAACACAGTTAAAAAATGAAAACTGCTATTATGACGAGTAAACATTACAGTTTTGCATAATCATGGTTAGAATTCCTACCAGTAACAATGCTGCTGTGGAAACTAGGGCTGCTCAATTAATCGAATTTTAATCACGATTATGATCTGGGCTTTCAACGATCATTAAAAATGACTAAGCCGATTATTAGCCCCTCCCTCGTGCTTTACTCTCGCGCTGCTCCGTGTGGCAAATCGAGCGCACCTCTCTGCATTTCGAACACGCGTCACAACAATTAAGAGGACCCGAGGGAAGCTCGGAAAGCTAAGTAGAAGTTATTTGGAGAGGAGAGTGACTGCCGTTGGTTGAAAAGAGAGGTAAAAAAACTTCAGTGGTGTGGAAACATTATGGGTTCGCGGAGTCAGACGTGGATCAAGTAGACACAGTGTGTAAACTTTGCTACAGTGTCGTAGCTGCACCACAGAGCAACACTGCAAAGTTCACTAAACATAGATGTTTACATTTTTCATTTATTTTTTATATTGCAAACATTTGCACTGTTATCAGTATTTGCACACTATTTTATATTATTTTTTGACAATCTTTAAAGTCATTTTCAATACATTGTTATTGTTAAATAAATATCGTCAAATAATCGAGATCTCAATTTCAGTGAAAATAATCGTGATTATCATTTTTGCCATAATCGAGCAGCCCTCGTGGAAACCACCACATAGGTAGGCGAGTTGGCGTTCTCAAATAAAATTATTCACAGATATGTTCTGGATATTTACTTTTGTCCTGGTCAAAACCATTCTTAACATTCATAACAGCTGATTGTCACTGTTCAAAAGACTTCAGTTGGATCACTATTCAAATACTGACCACACGTGTAGTATGGATTACCTGTAAGCAAAGGGTGTGAGCCCAAGCGCTACTGAAACTAGGTTCCCAAAGACCTGGTAACCGATTCCAGGAGTGTAAAGATTCACCTGTGAAAACATACAAACTACATGAGTATGGTGCCCTCGTTAGTGTTTTTTGCTTGTATGGAAAGCGTCACTCACTCTGTTCATAATCATGCCGCTGATCTCCAGGACAGACATGTCTGCTTTCTTGCACTCGTTTCCCTCCCACACGATGGCGCTCACCCTTTCCAGGCCTGGGTTGGAGCTGTGCAGCCAGGGAAGGTGACCCTGCAGGGAAACCAAACACCATTAAATACTGACACCTCTCCTCACGGCAACTACTACTACTACTTCAGATCATCCCACCCCATCCCCATTATCCTCCTCTGTATGTCCTCTTCCACTATGTCCACAAAGCTTCTCTTTCTCTATCCCTTCTGTGTGACAGCTCCATATTCGACATCCTTTCTCCAATATATCCACTCTCTCTCCTCTTCGCATCTCTCTCATATAATCCTGTATAATCGTACTCAGGTCTCACTACCACCTTGTAAACCTTCCCCTTCACTCTTGCTGCCATCCTTTTGTCAGAAATCACCCCTGACACTCGTCTCCACCCATCGTCTTCTCTTTTGTGCACCGTCTGATGTTTTGGATTATTGACTCTAGTTGTTTCTACCTTCACCTTCTCTACTCTATTTAGTGAAACTACTCTGCTTTATTACTGCTAAAAGTGGAGGTAAAAGTAGGGTGACCAAAATTCCTGTTAAACTTCAAGTCATCCTAGTGACATATGTGACGTTTCCTCCCATGAATTTGTCATAACTGTTATGCACGTCGTGGCTCACTGTTTTCTTCTAATTGTGATATTGTAATGATTTGGTCTAAAGAATAGCAAACAGACAGAGTAGTATTCCCGTGTGAAATACAATAGAGTATGAATAACCTCCCTCAGTCATTGAAAAAGTTTGGTTACTCAAGTTTTAAGTACTTTAATCCACAAATCCTCAAACTCCAAGTGTGAGAGCATTTACAGACCTGATGGAAAGGGTCGTCTCTGTATTCCTTCTTGGCCGGACACACAGGCGTTCCTCCTCCTTCTCCCTCTGTGAGGAAGAGCAGCGATAGTGCTTATTTACATGCAGTCATCGGAAGGTATGCCAGGGTTCATATGCATTTTTCAGAGTCAACTTCAAGCACTCTTTAAGCACTTTCAAGCTTTTCCAGCACATTACCAAAAAAATCCCAAAACTATCGCCTCAGTAAGACCATGCAAAAATTAAAACAAATCATCTCAGGTCGACCTAAATGTCCTTTGTTCCCCTATTGTTAAAACAGAGAAAAATGCACCACACAAAAACACTGAAAAAGGAAATGGTTGCCATATATGCATATAGTGTACAAACTCAAAAAACACATTTCTCTTAAAATTTAAGATGCGCAAATGTAAACAAATCAACTTGTTAGAGACATTCCTCTCCACTTGAAAAAAACCAACAACCCCACAAAACAAGAAAACTTCACCAAACGCCACAATAATACACAGCAAGGCCAAATTAAGTTTTTTCATCAGATATTGATGATTCTTTCCTGTGTGACACAAAAATAGGAGACAGATGTTTGTTTGTTTTTAACTAGTTAAACACCCACGCCCAGAAAAATGGGGGCTAAATGGAGGAGATCACGTTTAATCGGTTCCTAAATATAAGTGCCGACATGAGTAGTGTCACAGGTAATATCCATATTTTGTTATATGATTTAAATATGAACCAAAGCATATTTTATGCTATAAAATACTTTAAAAAATTAGGTGAAGGAAATAAAAAAAATCAAATGTTTCTATGTTTGAGTCACAGTAACTTTGACATAGTAACATCTGCAGTAATATTTACACCTCTGATGACATCTCACAAGTGTTAGCTGTATTTTGTTACCAAGACTGTTTACACACAGTTTGTAGTGGGAGAGAAATGCTCCATTTATTTTGGTCAGAAAGCTCAGAAAACGCCCGCCTGAGGATCTAACAGCTTAAAGTTAATATTAAAACTCAAGATTTTTCAAGGATGTCAAGCACCCGTATGAACCCTGGTATGCGTCTGAGTTTAAATGACTTTAGCACCCAGCAGATGATTTCTACATCTTCCTCTCACCTGTCTCTGACGTGCAGGACGATCGGCACTCAGTGCAGTGCAGGAAGTCCTCCCACATCAGGTCCTCGGTCTCAGACTCGTGTCGAGTACTCTCTGAATCCTGAGTCCTCAGACTTGAACATCTGGAGCTGCAGCTGGTACCAGACTTGGGGACATCCTGACAGAAAGGATAAAATGACTGTCATTTGTTTGAATTTGTCCAGTATAAATGAATGAATGAGCTTCCTGCGAAGGAGTTAATGTGTCCATGCTAACCTCCACAGTGTAGTGTTTCTTATAGTGGTGCGTATTCTTGCGATTTCGGAGTGCACAGTCACTGTTCATTCTTTCCACTCCCCTGCGGAGGGTGCTGTAGGACGCTTCAGGGTCCTCCTCACTGGAAGCCTCATCTGACGCCGGCTCCTTAAAAACAAAATGACATGAGAGTCAAATCCAGGACAATATTAGGGTTAAAATATTGAAATAATGAACACTGATAGGTTACCTTATTACCACCGGCCAGCAGCAGTCCATTGTTGCGGGCAGCGTGACCGTGTGCAGGCTGTGTGTGCGGGTTCCAGCACACCTCGTCAGCCCTATTTAACAAATCGCATCGCTGCTCGTGGAGCTGGAGCCCCTCCTCGCTACTGCGATTGGTCACGCGGCCATCCAGCGACACGTAGCCGTTGTCCGTTTCTGTGGATTTATCGATGGAAAGCTTGGACTTCTTGGACCTTTGGTAGGAAGCAAAGGAGAGGAAGAACAGAAAGAAAACCAGACCGGAGGTCGATGGGGGGGGGAAAAGTGCAGAAACAGACATATTTAGATAAGCAGAGAAGTGGCAGGGCTGTGATTATCTTAAACTAGTAAATAATTACAGTTAGAAAATTAGACATGCAATAGCAAACTCACAACAGGATGCATTCAACACAGTAATGTGGAACATTCACACAAAATAAACGCTTGTAATGGCAGCTAAGTCGACATCGAGTAAGATACCTGCATTTTAAAATACAGTGTTTTATCTGTAGTACAATTGGTGATACTGCTTTCTGATACTTTCTAAAACTATTTTTGGAATAAAAGAGCCTGAATCAGATAGAAGAAAGTGTTTTGGAGCTAAAGTGAGTGTGGCAGATAATCAGTGGATGGATTTCCCAAATAAAGAGCTACTTGGATCTCAAAAAGGTTCCACACTGTTGCGGTCTGCTGAAAGCTTGTTCAAGTAGAAGCATGGGGGTTAGGGCTTTACTCACCACAGACATGCACGCCTCTTGCCCCAGTGCTTCTTTTAAACATAGCTTTATCAGCAAATTACTGGCATAAAATTTAGCTGCAAAATCCACCTGCACCTCATTAATGAGGGAAAGATTTGGCACTACAGGAAGCAGAATTTACGCAGGCGTTAAACTGCAGAACTGACTTTACATTTCAGCACCAAGCTTGCCTGTTTAGTTGACCAATGAGGGGGACGGTGTTCTCCATCCCTTCCTAAATAAACGTTAGGTTATGATGTTGCAGCTAAAGAAGCCCAGGTTAGGCTCTGAGGCAAGGCTGGGTTTTTGTTTTCAAAAAACCCAACGTTTGAAATTCAGAGATCTCTTTGCAAATTAATGGATTCAAACTGTAGCCCAGCCCTGCCTATGTTCATCATCTCATTGTAGGAAGATGGAAAATGAAAATACACACCCAGCTTTACAGATATCATGCCAGAAATCTTGGAAGAAAGCGCCCAGGCTGTATGTGGTGCTGGCTGAGTGGGAGTGTGGCGCCCCCTCCTGTGTGTTATCGGTAGTGCTAGACCCGTCGCCTTCCCTATGCACCTCCATCTGAGATGCCTTCCTCAACTTCCTTCGGTTTGGAAAAAAGTGGAGAGACACTTAGAGCGGACCTGGAGACTCCTGACACCACAGCCGTGTGTCCACCGGGAGTCTGGCTGCACCTTCATCGTAACACTGATGATACGGTTCAACTAACACAGGAAGCTAAACTCAAAAAAGGTGCTGTGACTCAGCCGGCACCTGCTGGACACACAGGCTGAAACAGATCAAAGGCAAATTCTCCCAAAATCATCATCTAGGCTGTTACTCTGCAAAAGTAGATTCATGAAATAATACAACCTAAAATTTAACTATAATAGCATCAAAACAAAAAAATGATAAAATAGGGATTTAGGATGCTTCCAGTTTCACTGGTGTTCTTTGGGTTGTGAATGTGATAAACTGAAATTCTGTGTTTATTTTTGCAGGACATTAACATAAAAAATTATTATCAAGAACTTGATTATCATTATTTTAATATAGGACACACAGGAGAGGTGCAGGACAGAGCTTCTTAAAATTTAAAAGCAAAGAGTTCATTATGATGATCACTGGGTTAAAAAAAAAAAAAAAAGTTAATTTAAATATTTTGCTGCTGTCAATTGATATGACGACATGTCTCCAAAGGTAGGATAAAGAAAAGAGAGAAAGGTCACAACAAACTCCTCTTTGATCAAATGTGATTGTTTTCTGTCGCCTGAAAATCACAAGAAGTACAAAGATTGATTCAGTATTGAGGCACACTATTTCTGTATCCCCAGAAAACCTTTCCAAAACAGTGGCATGGTCCAATTTTCTTCCCAGGAGTTTGAAAATTGTCTTTACGTTACTGTGAGCCAGAAAAGCAGCCACACACCAAAAAGCCTTGAACCAAAAAAAAAAACAAAAAACAAAACACAAAGGGAAACTCACAGACTGCAAATCTAAACACTACAAAACACAGCAGCAATAAGCAAACTACTCTACTTTCTCACACACACACAGAGCTCATTTCATCTTTAAGAAGTGACAGCACATTCATCCAGGGTGTGTTTTAGTACAGATTTGAGTGTTTTACGCTTTACATTAACTGAGGTCAGATACACCCCAGCAACAAAAGAGGTTTTCATTCATTTTTCTTTCCATCACTCTTTTGGTATCTCGTGGTTTGTATATCAACTAAATACTGCCTTTGTTATTTCACATCTTCCTCTTTATCTCTTCCTGACTCTCTCTTTTGTCCCTGAAGGGCTTTATCTCATGTGATGCCTTCACCTCCTCCCCATCTAGTCTTCCTAAAAGCTTTCACTCAGCAATACTTCTCAGCCCTTCTCCCTTCCTCACCTGCGTCTCTTCCCCCCACTGCTGGAGGCAGGTTTCGGGGTCCTGGTGGAGACAATCTGACAGTGGACGGTGCCCAGCAGCAACATGAGCAAGATGGCTTCAAACACCTCGGTGGCCGGTATCCCATGAGGCTGCGGGATGGTCACATACAGGAATGCTGCAGCGACTGTGAGAAATATGAACAAACAGGATTCATTAGAGCAGAAACAGACATTAAATTAAAGTAACAGTAGCAGCTTGAAGACAAAACTGCAGGTCTACACATTACATACAGCTTGTTTTAATCTACAAGTTTAACAAATGAGTAGAAAAGTCTGAATGTGACTCAAGTGAGTAAAAGCTCCTCTAATGTTAATGTTTTGCAACAGAAAAACACACCAACTCAAATATGCAAAAAGAACTGATGAGTTTTAATATCTTCCCCTGGATTGGCCAACTGCTCTCCATCCCATTCCTCCATGTTACTATTTTATTTGTTGCTTCTCTGCTTGTTTCTTCTTTTTTTTTCTCCAGTGTATGCTCAACAATTTAAAAAAAAAAGAAAAAAGCTTGACACTTCAAGTTATTTTCATTGTAGTGTCAGCAAGAAGGCGTGTGGTGTTTTATGTGGTCTGTAGACGAGGTCGGCAGGAAGGGTGGAGGGAGAGATGAAAAACAACAGTGTTTTCTTCAGGGTAGAAAAGGTCAACGTGATGTAGGTGGTGGAAAATACCGTTCAGTGCTCGTGAAAGTGTTTGTGCAGAGAGCGCGAGTGAGCGTGTGCATCTGTGGGTGCAACCTGGAGGTGCTTCTTATAGAAGTCTGTGCATTTTAGGAAAAACATTATTTTACAAGCGCTTTGGCAGCTGTTCAAGCAGTTTGTGAACCTCGTTTTAAACTGAAGACTAAAGAAGAGGAATAAATTACCCTTATAGTCAGCTCCATGTTTTTATTCTGGGAGTCTGCTGGAGTACCTTTGCATGATTCACAGTTCAGAACATTTGCGTCTTATAAGAGGCCTTGGTTTATCCTCCAGACTGTTGTAGCTCCTACCACTTTAAAACCACTTTCTTCTGATTGGCAACCCTTCAAAGGTTTTCAATAACAGAGAGCTGGGGCTTCTCTGTAGAAATGTGTGTGCCTATTCTCCTGAACCATAGGTGTCACCACTCAGACAAAACTAGAGGCAAAGACTTTGAAAACATGAGACTTGTGGAAAAACGCTCTGCAAACTATCGCAACTTCTCCCTCTCTATATCTGCATATCTCTGAGCCTCTGTCCCAGAATCTCTTTCAAATGGCAGTAAAAACCAATACAATCATACACGCGTGGCTTCAACCCAGCTGCGACATCAATGTTGCAACACGGCAGATCAGGAGCCGCAGAACCGATCAAAGCGGAACAATCTGCTAGACCAAAGTAATCATGAGGTTCTTGTGCAGCACCCTTTGTGACTGACAGCTGGCAACCACTTGCAAACCAATTGGAGAATACATTTTCTCTAGTAACAGCAGATTGCCAGGGAGTCGTCTAAGTCTGTGCGACTGATACATAAGATGACCATATAAGGAGACTTCTCCTCTGATGTTGTGCATATCCAAGAATAAAATAAAAATAAAAAAAAAATCAGGATTATTGTACATACACTAACCTCATTCTTTGAAAGTTTGGTCATGTTTAATATGATCAAATCTAAATGTAAAGAGCAAATATATGACAGGAGATAAAGACAAAGCAATAGGTCACTCACTCAACAAATAATCAGGATTTATTTATTTGTACACCCACTACAGATGTTGAGAGTGTTCACCCTGACATCTTACTAAACAAACAACTCGTCCCACAGTTTACTTAGGAGTTGCATTTCCACTCCACTGAGAGCACCAAGATTGTGGGTTGTGAGAAAAGAAAAAAGAAACACACTCTCACACCAACCTTGCAGCAGATAGAGTGCCAGCAGTAAGAGGAAAATGGCCCTGGAGGTGACTTGGATCCACCATCTGTAAAAAAACGGGAAGAAGACGACTCGAACGATGCCCTTCCGGGTCAGTGACGTCCATGGACTCTCAGGTTTGGCCTTGGCAAACGCAGACCCTGAGGATAAGAAAACAGAAACAAACACACACACATTCTCAAGTTTAATGAGAGCTAATTAAAGCAAATGACTCTGCTGTGAGCAGAAAAGCACATCAGTTAATACATCCAGGAGTCACATTAGAGCTCAGCTAATCTTTTAATCTTCGCTTCTTCCTTTTTAGGCTCCCTCTCCCTCCTCATCTATCTTTTTTATCTCACCAGATCCCTCCCCCCTCCCCCCGACTCAGTTTATCTTTTCCCTGCCTGCGTTTCTGCCTTGATTATGTCCCTAACCAAGGGGGATTAAACTGACTCTTCTGATGAATAATTGAAAATGTGATGAATATGAGACGGATGGATCGAGGCAGAAAGAAAGAGCGGGCATTAACAGCGACGGGAGGTTGGCACGGCCATGCTGCCCGTCTCATGTTCACATGTGTATCTTTTATGCACATGTGGAAATGTTGCAGTCGGTCTATTGGATTTTCCTTAAGCAGAAAGCCCCCATTTTTTTACCCCCTCACCTCTAACCAAGTCCACATCGATGAGATCTGGTTTAACGTGTCCCGTCTTCTTTGGCTTGTTCCTCAAGCCCTGCAGGGGGAGAGAGACGCAGAGTGAGTGCAGCACAAAGAGACATCATTAATATGCAAATACTCACAGGGATACACGCTGCTCGTGCACTTTATGCCTTCATAAACACACGTGTGGTCAGTGTCTGATGAGGCACACCGTGCACTCACACAGCTACGGCTTCTACTCTAAGAGTTTATGCATCTACACACATCAAGCAGATTTACATGTACAAGAATCCATTAATTCGTGGAGAACTGCATCTACACTTTAATGTTTATTTTGATTCTTGTGCTGTGGTGCAGCTTTTTTTGATGAATATACCCTCTCAGACCCTGAAGCCAGCCCTGTCATTACAAACTGTGTAATAGCGCTTACTCATTTTGACTGCTGTAGTTAAATACGGTGCTTTGTTCAGTTTATGACCCTGGGAATAACGCTCCCCTGTGGCATGCCAACTTCCTGTGCCAGCCTGTCACATCCTCCTATGATGCATACGCTCCATTTGTGTGTGTGTGTGTCTGTTTTTGTGTGTTATCTGTTAGCTCAGATAACAAACTGTACCGAAACATTATGAGCGACTATAAATTATAAAATTCACATGAATCTCTTGTTTGACCTTTCTGTCACAGAGGCAGCAAATTAACACAGCTCAAAGCTCCCTGTATGTGTGCGTGTGTGTGTGTGTGTGCGTGCGTGTGAGAGAGAAAGAGATTAAGTACAATGCCTGAATTAGTGTGTAAGCAGCCCGACAATAGTTTGGATTAAATTATTATGATCTATAAACACAGCCGAGGTCACAGTGCTGTGTACACATGTGTGCACCTCTGTGTGCACGGCCTTTTTCTTGGCTCACCGTTGGGCTCCTTATGGCTTTACTGCAGCAGTTCTGACTAATTTCATGGAAAGCCACTCATCTCACAGGACCAATAATTGCATTTCTGTCATGGTCTTTAGGAAAGTTGAGGCTTGTAGTTTTTCAAACTTAGGACTCCACAAGTTTATGAAATATCCTCAGGCCTGTCTGAGGTGACACTGAGGCTCCGATTTCCTGGGAAGAACCAGCCTGTTCACAGAAAAGGTGTCTGGAAACATGTTTGGAAACAGGTTCTTCAGCTCTTGAATACTCTTGCACGTTTCCACTTAACACTAGAGTTAAGTGGAAACGTGCAAGAGTATCTAGATTTACTGTATCCTTTTACATCTTTCCTGGCAAGCACTCGTCCGTTTGGTTTTTCAGGGCTAGATTGTGCACATCGCAAAATCTCTGGAAACATTTTTAGGAAGACGGCCGCAGAAGCTCCGATTACTCTACATCATAATTACTGCTGAAACATTAAACTTATTTTTAGTCAGTCACCAGATTCCTGCATCTTTTTCCACTTTTGTGGAGTCTCAGTTTTCTGGCAGCTCCTTTCCAAATGTAGCCATAATCCAGACATGCTGCTAGAAAAAGCCCATAAGTTTAAAAATAAGGGAGGTATGGTGTTGGTCTTTATATAACTATGTTCATGCAGTTCGGAAATCACAGGTAATCACTTCATACTGAATGTATTCCTCGTCTATACTTGCAGCTGGATCTAAGTTTGGGCTTTCTGAGAGTACAATTTTTAGTCTTGGTATCACCTGAAACCTGGTTTTCTATCAACACTAGTACTGTCCTTAAGTCCTTAAGTAAGTCCATTCAAATTCTGCACATTTCAATGTGAGACATATCCAAGAGTACTGTGAAATACCACATAAAGCGGTGCACCTGAATCTGCTCAGCTCATGCTAATATTTACATAGCAGCCAATCAAGTTCTGTTATCAGCGAATGGTCTGATATGGAGCCTCGGTGAAGGTTCTTATCTTTAAATAGCACTATTTACATGCTAATATAGTGTGTGTGTGTGTGTGCGCGCGCATGTGTGTAAGAGAGTAAAGTAGATGCAGGTAGAGTCTTTACTGCAGCAGTAAAGTCCTTCACGAGCATCTCGCCTGGCCTCAGCTCACTTATCTCCATGCTGTGAAAAGCCTTTTATCTTCACAAGCTAAACATTGCTTCTGTGACTGACTGTGAAATATGTACAAAACAAAAGTTTATTTAAATCTAACATTTACAAACACTCTTTGCATTCAGTAATCACCACTTCTCTCACTGCTTTTCATCTGTTCTTTTGTTGCTGATGCTTGGCTGCATTTCAAGTTGTTTTTAGCCCTCAAACAGTAGTAACAGTAGTTTCCTGCCTGCACAGCAGGGGGCAGCTTGGGTTCTTCTCCAGACATTTCTACTATTAACAAACTCACGCTAGGTTTGGTTAAGTTTAATAACCAACCCCAACTGAGACGTAAAGTCTTTCTAATCCTAATTTTATTTTGTTAATAAGAGTTTACATTGTTTAAAAAAAAAACAAAAACCAAAAACAAAACAATTTCAGCTCCTGTATCTGATGTTTTATTGTGTATGAACAGATTGTGCTCATGAGTGACAAATGGCATTTATTGTTTGTGTTGTAACAATAAGGCTTAACACCAATTAAATAAAATGGCATTGGTCTTTAAATCATTAAGTAATCCAAAAATACACTTTCTTTCCAGTTTGTAAATAAACTGCAGCTATGATCAGGGTTGTGATAAGAATAAAAGCAGTTCTCCTCTCTAGTGAGATAAGCTGTCGTCTTCTGCTAAAAATAGAATGAAGAGACTCGTTTCTCTAGATTTATGATGCCGATTGGTTGAGTTTATATGAGCCAATAAACGGTATAATTAACACTTAGGAGTTAGAGCATCTTGTGTCAGTACCACACTAAGATGCGCTCTGTACTTCCTGCTGCAGCTGCAGACTCTGGGAAACCATTGGTTAACAGACATAAACCAAGGTCAGTGGTGTGCATGTGCGCGCGTGTGTGCGCGTGCGTGCGTATGTGCGCACGCGCGTGTGTGCGCGTGCGTGCGTATGTGCGCGTACTGAGCTGATTAAAAAGTCTATTTCTCTAAGAAGTACTATATGAGGGATGGAGGGTGATAGAAGCACAGATCTGTCAGATAGCAAAACTCTCATCTGAGGCCGATTCAATGCATATGAAATTTTAATAACTCCTTCAATAAAAAAAAAAATAAAACTACAGGAAGTTTAAATGCAAGAAAACTTTTCTGATTTAAAAAAGGTCAAAAGATCAGAGGTTGAACTTCCTATGTTGGTATAGTAATTTCTGCACTAAGGTGTCATCTTTTGGTTGTTACGGTAACTGAGGTCACATGTGCACATTGCTACTGTGAACTAGATGTTGAGGATGCACATTGTTAGGTCTGTGATGAGAGAAACACACCACACTGACTGGTCACAGGAATGCAGCTGTGACCCTGAAAACTACGTGATAACAAACCAGTAACCAATAAGAGTCTATTTTGTCTACAGCGTACGATGAGCAGACATGCACTGTGGGAAAACAGGAGGAACATCCTCCCTGCTGTGTACTCACCAGAGAAATAAACTGAAGAGAGGAAGAGAAAAAGATGATAGGAGGAGGAGGATGGAGGTGAAGTGAGGACAAATGGGCAGATGACACACAGCCAGGAGGACAGAAAGGAAAGAGTGAAAAGAAAACATAGGAAAAGTGACGGCAGAATAAAAACTGAAGCGATAATGCAAAAGGAACCACAAGACATGAAGGATGAATAAGCAGAGACCAGAAGGAGAAAAACAGGAAAATGAAAATGGCAAAAAGCAAAAAACCAAACCAAAACATGTAAGTGTGGAGGAAACAGACCTTTATTTCTCTCTGCTCCACTGATTTCTCCCATATCTGTTGGTCATAGGCGCCAATCTGGAAAAATAAAAACAAACAAGGTATTAATTATGAAATCCAGTGAAGAAACCAGCAGTAAACACAAACCTAGTACAAGCTTTAATCTTACAAGATGCTCTGCAGACTTTACAGAAAAAAAGTAGTAATGATTGAAAACCACAACAGGTTTCTTTTACACACAACAAAGTTTCTGTTCTGATAAAGACTGCAGAGCAAATAAAAGGTTAGTGTCAGACCATCTGCCTCTGAACAATCAAACTTATGAATAAAGCTTGATCTACTTTCATTCTCTGCATGAAATCCGCCCTTCATCTGCTAGCTGCATCATCCCCATTACCTACAGCCTCATTATATCTCATAACAACAGGAAGCCTGCAGAGACACACGATTATGGTTAGAGCTTTGTTTTGTTTTGTGTGGGAGTTCAAGATTTCAGGCTCTTGCTTCACAACTGGAACTGTCACGGTCTCATAAAACTAGCTGGAATTTATTGAAAATACAACAGATATGGACGGATCTGAAAGTGAGCCATTAAAACACAGTAAATCAGACCCATAAGGAGAAATCCACTCCAGTAACGGGATTGTAAAGATGTCTGAACCTGGTGAATCGATGTTTTCTCCTCTAATGCTTTAAGAACTTTTGGTTTCAGCTGGTTGTATTTTAGTTATACTCCGATATAAAAGCAAGGTTGCCGAGCGCCTGTGTCATTTTGTGGTTAAATCTCCATCTTTCACAAATAGTAACTATGTCACTCAGTTGTTAATGTGAATTTCTGTTTAATATGGATTTCTGGGCATGTAGAGAAGAATAGATTTGCCATTTATAGCAATTTATCAGTTAATATTTGCAGTATAACAAACGTTTCCTTGGTATCTGAATGCACTGAAGTCACGTTCAAGACACCAAGTGACTGAATGGTCACAGAACTAGTCTCCATCTTTATAGCAACCACTTCAGTTTTCTTGGTGTTGCTGTAGCATAGAGTCCCAAACAGAGGAGCAGTTCAGCCATTATGTTGGAGGATAAATTATTGCACTCTGAGCAATCTACTTTAATAAAGTGCTGCTGTGCCCCGACTCTCAGTCTGCAGACTTTTTGGATGTTTTAATAACAGATAGAACTACAGCAAGTTAACAGGGATGTAAACACTTAATGCACTGAAATGTACAGATCACATAAAACCAGCAACAAGAACACATTACACCTACAGTACGTCCTGTCTGTTCTTTTCCTTGATTACCTCTTAACTGGAGTACAGCTAACAAAAACCCCTGATAGGATAATATGCACCAGCAGCTAGTATTTACCAATATTACACACAGGAGGAAGGGCAGGGCGAAATGAAGGGTGCACCACTTGTTACTGTCACAGGGATCAGAGGGATCAATAGACCTGCAGAGTGTTGGTGCGTGTCGAGGACTAATCGTGTTTATCAGGGTGTGCGTGAGGTCAGAGGAGTGGATAAGCCATTATATGCTATTATGTGCCAAGCAATGTGGTCTGTATGAGCCAAGCACAGCAGACACCAGAAAGAAAATATATCAGACAATGATAGAGAGTGCTGTTACTGTAAGAACAAGATATATTTGTATCTGATCTGGGAACACAGATCAAAACAAACGCACTCCAAGGTCAGACTGCACCAATTTCACAGGGTTGCTGGTTTCTTATGTCACCTGCTTTTAGATTTCACAATTAGAAGATACAATTCTACTAGAGTTGCACTATTAAGCAGCTTCTTTAAAAAAACAAAACAAAAAAAACCCCATCTCCTGGTAGAGGTGTCAGCAGATCAGGTTTTTCTTGCGAGCTTATATGCCTCCATGGCATCGAGTCTGGGTCACCCCATGAGCACGCCAGTGGAAACTATGCATATTTAATGCAGTTTCATTAATGATGAATGGAGAGAGAGAGAGAAAGAGGTCAAAGACGACAAAGGAAGAGCACCAAGAGAGACTGAAACAGAGAGGAATCAAATTTAGGAACTCAAGAAGAGAAAGTGTGTGCCATGTAGTTACAAAAAAACCAAAAACAAACCCTGTCTTATTACTAATATCACTTTACAAGTCCTCTAAAGTTAATTTTATTAACAAAACAACGATCACATTAGTGAAATGATTTGTTCTTTTATGTGGTGCAGACAGCACCTCAGTCTGGTGACATCTCCATGTCAACGATCACATATAGCAGTAAAAGATGTGGGTCAGGCAAGGTGTCACATCGTGGCCGTCCCACATAACAGGCACACTTTGACACCAGCTTCAGCACGTGCCTGTTGTGACACCGCCCTCCCGCAGGTCACACTATGGTACAACTATTGAGTACACATCAATCCCAAATTCTAATCAATTGGTTTTGTCTGGAGGTAGCTGGGTACTGTGAGGTTAATCATGCGGTTTCATGGACAGTTTTCAAATTATATTGTCCGGAACTAGCAGTCAGATTGTGATGCACTTGTTTCCTCTTTATGAAGAAGCAACATTTGATAATATTCTCTCTGTGTATAGTGATACCAATCTTTAGAACCAGGGTGCTGCTCTGATCGCATCTATTCCAGAGGTTCCAGATGTGTTTAATGCTGTAAAGACTTGTTCAAATACAAACAAACTAATTCTTCTATCAAGAAGTCTGCTGTTTTGATTATTTCAATATAAAATTTGTCAGTAAAAGGTCATTTATTCGCTTTTCCAACCTTTGCTAATGAATAACCTTATAAAATGAATAAATCCTAATTACAAATGACAAATGTTTATTGATAATAAAGCAACAAGCCGGGCCAGACAACGCAGTCTCTGGAAAGGCCTCATTGAGGAGCAGTGGTTGTGAGCGTATTTTGAACAAAGTTTGTTGTTAATTTCTGATGTTTTCTTCGCCTTTACAACATCAGAGAGCTCATAACAGGTAGAAACAGCTAAGTGTGGAGGGAGGATGACAGTACACGACCGTACAGTGTTTTTATTTACCGGAGTAGCTCGGAATGGGAACTAAACAAATTTGGAAATGCATGCTGAAGCTGGAATGAAAGGAATTGTCTGCCTAGGTTCCAAGTCTTAAAGTTAAGATAAACAGTCTCCAAAATATCAGTTTATTGATATTTATAATGACCTGGCCTTCTGTTATTGTGCTAAAAGTAGACCATAGCAAAGCAAGTTCAGTATTTCTAGTTTTATGGGCTAGAGATACTGAACTTGAGCTGACAAGACACCAGGACTAACTGTAAACAGATACATTTTACAAGCAAGTTTAATGCATTACAAATAAGTATGGACAATAATAATAGAAAAACTTGAGAAATCTTTGGCTATGCAGCTATAATTATGTATTAACATACAAGTATGCAGATGTGAGAAGGGAAAAAGTCTTTAATTGCGTGTTTTAAAGGGTTTGGCTGCACGCGAGCAAAACACAAAAGAATGACTTTATTTGGTGAATTACAAACAATTCAGCTTTTTATAATTAAACTGCATTCATGAACAACAGCTGGCAGGCAAAAGGAAATCTTGACCTTGGCATTTTCTTTTTAAGCTGAAAGTCCAGGAAAACTGGCAGCTACCCACCGAGGCCAAATCGGTAAACATGGTGACAGATTAACAGACTGTACAGTGAGTGTCAAAATCTACCTGCTGCTGAAGATCATGCAATTAAAGCACCTCCAACAGCACTAAGTTATAAACAGAGATAAAGGCAGACTTAAGGCCACCTTAATTTTTTCCTTCCCTGTCTCATTATAAATCTAACTAACTATAGGAAGGGGGAAAAAAAAAGACCATTTTTTCAACGGGTGCAACTTGAGACCTCCGTCTAATTTTAAACTCCTATTTAAACATTTATGACTTGGCAGACTCTTTGTCCGAGGCGACGTACAAATAAGGAAAGAATCCACGCTGGAGTGGACTGAGAAGCCTTTTAAGCAGGTGAATAAACACTCATCTCAGTGTTCAGCTTCATAAGCATATAACGAAGAACTTATACTTGAAGCTAGAATTGAATATTACCTTTTACCACTGCTTTAAAACATTATAGATGCTTTTCAAAATAAATCCTTCATGTGTTATATAGTAAAAGGGTTGTAACTTATCGACTAGGGACAGATGAGGATCTCGAGGCTCCACCAGTAAGGTAAAACCAGCCGAGTTCTGGACGTCTGACTGACTGCATGACATTTAGACTGACAGCTAATTTTCCACTCCACTCGGCCCATTAAAACACACACACTCACACGCGAGGATGTTTGACTGTCCTCCACATATGCTCCAGAGGACAAACATGACCAGACTACTAAGTAGGAAGATAAAAGTGGAAGGGGGATAGATAAGAGTGAAAGTTGGTATGGAAAGTGGAGGCACACGCACACACGCTCATCTGTTGTTACATCATAGAGTCGCGAGGTAACTGTGATTTGACAAAGAGGCATTTACAGCACTGTAAATCCTCTTATCACCGTTACATCACTATCTATTTACCTCATCAACCACTCATGATCAGCCAGCTGGTTTTGACCATTTTGCAAAAAACTGCTTTAATAAATCTCAAATACTTAAATTCTCAGTTTTAATGTAAGGATTTGGACCAGGGAAGAACAAAAAAAAAAGTTCAGCAATTTGACAAGCAAATCAAGAGCTGAGAGCGAAGAGGCCGAGTGTGCCGCTGCAGCAATGCTGGAGTCGTCATGACAACAGAGAGGGACGATGCACCGAGGGGAGTCGGAGGAGGAGAGCGGAGTTACATAACTGCCTCTGCAATTGAGGGGGTATCAGAGACAAAGACAGATGCTGACTTTCAGAGGAATGTTGTTGACGTGAAGTTTAACATATTAACAGAAATTTCAGCCGCGAATGATTTACACTCTTCAGTGCGCGATGTCGTCATTCATCCGTCGTCTGCTTGGGGTTTAGTCGGCTTAAAAATAACGAGTACTCAAATGTCAATCCTGGTCACAGACTTTACTGCATTGACTTTAAATCTGCTGTAATCAATATTTCTGCATTAACCATGCCTTCGAGGACTATCTCACATGATTTATCCCCTCATACCTATGAATCCTATAAAGGCCTTAATTACTGTTCAACCGTAAACTTCAACTCTAGCGTCCAGAAACCACAACATTTCCCTTGGGAATTAGTGTACACCAAAAACAGAACAACAAAAGAGCAAACACGATTCCACATAAATGGTAATGTTGCTCTATTTGTTGTGGGTTGCATGTGTAAACTGTTAACACGTTTGTCATATAAACTTTACAGGGGGACAACCTGTCAGTGGACATTATGTAACAATCCTGAACAGTGCAGCTTCAAACGAAATGGGCCGCTGAGGTTTAAGAGGGTTGGGTGAGTCCGCTACTAATGACAGGGCCGAGAGTTCAATTCCCTACTCAACTGCAGGTTTTGCAGAAGCCAGGTAAACAGTACTGTGCAAAAGACTTTAGCCTACCGCGTTTTCTTCATATTTTACCAGGAAAATGCAAAAATAGGTGCAGTGATTTATTGAATGGCAATGCAAAAACAGTTTGCACTATTCTAACGAGTTTCATTCAAGGGGTTTTCATAGAGTCAGCAAAAGGGCATTCAAAGCTCTTTTTTTTGGTTCTCCATCAAGATGATCAAACACTGCTTCAATAATGTTAAAGTCTGGGCTCTGGGGAGGCCAATCCATGGTGTGGTATGGTATGCTTTTACTGTATTGGCACTTTGCTTGAGATCAAATACAGGTGAATCAAAATCTGACATTACTTCTCTCTGGTCATACTTCCAGCATATTTGAAGATTTTCAACACCAATGGCTAAACCCCCCCCCCCCCCAAAAAAAAACCAAAACCCCTCAAAACCATGGCCAAGCCTTCACCTCCACTGTTTACAGATAGCTTTATATACACTCACTGTTTAACCTCTCTGTATATACCGACAAGATCAATCAAATCTCAAATTTGGATTCATCACTCCACCAGACCTGTGGCCACTGAATTTCAGTCCAGTTGTGTAAACTGGCATCCCTCAGCTTTTTCTCCCCATTTCCTTTCCCCAAGAATGGCCTCTTGACAGCGAACTTTCTACTCAGACCATTTCTAAAGAGGCTTGCGTCAACAGTAGATTGATCACCTGAAGGCCTAGATGCATCTTTCAGTTCCTGTGCCAGGTTTTTACTGATTCCCCCCCCCCCAGTTTCTTAAGGATATGACTTTCAGATACTGTTGATCTGCTGCAGACTACCCCCCCCCCCCCCCCCCCTTTCTTTTAGGCCCCCACTACTTGTTTTATGCTCCACTTGTTCCAGTTTTCTCAAACTTCAAAGACATGCTTAAACACCATGCTGAGATATGCCAAGTTTTCAGTCAATTGCTCTTTATTTTATCAACAAGGTGATTCCCAAACAAACACTTATGCCTGTCAAACTGTTATACTGTTTTGGTTTGTTTTGTTTTTTTCCACAAGCAAAAGAAATGCATATACTACCAGGTTATCACAAAAACACATAGCAACATAGTACCTAATGATACAATGTAAAACGGGTTCTTTGCTAATGTGCCTGTTATGTGTAAACAACACTGGGTCATCCTTTGAGTTGGGTCTATTTTTATGCTTGAATGATTCATAGGTCAGTACTAAGAGGCTCAAAAACATTCCTCTGAACATTTGTCAAAAAGTCACCATCCTGGAAAACCATAAAAAAAAAAAAACTTCTCTGAATAACCTACTATTATTAAGCACCCGATTGCCTGAGCTGTTGAGGGAAAATGATTTTATTTATTGTTTTTTGTTTTGTTTTTTGTTTTTTTAAAATCAAGATTTGCACCAAGATTAGACAAAACAAGCAACAATGAGGACGTCACCTTTCCAGCAGTAGCTTCACAGACTAAACTATTAACACTGCAAAAAATAAATAAAAAATAAATATAATTGGCAAAGATTTAGTGATTACAATGTGTAGCAGTCAAATTTATACCAGGATTTTAACAATGTGTGAAGCTGCTGACAGTGTAGTTTGTCAGATGTTTGTGTCAACTTTTCATCCAGTTTTTCCTCGTTCCTTCCAGTTTGAAAACATCTCTTCTCTCTGAGCCAGACTTTGGTGGTTAATCAGCGCGTGAGAGCTAACCACACCCAGCGTCCCACAAAGAGGGGAGGGATTTTTCCATCAGTGTGTCTCTAGGGCATCACTACTGTGTAAATATAGGAATACATTCAACCCAGGTTCAAACACACAAAAGACTGCAGCTACCACTAATAATTATCAACTTAAAATTAGTCTAAATAAATAGTGAAATCCTACAATGCCACAGTCATAATAAAGTCTTAAAATTGTTCTGTGTATATTTAAGCTACAGTGATAAAAACATGAAGCTTCCACCTTCTAATAACCTCCAAGAATCTCTTATTAAATAAGTGACTTTGTACAAGAAGAAGAAGAAATCCGTAAAGGGGCAAAAACAAAAGAAACAAACTAAAGAAAAGAATCAGCAAAAAAAAAAAAAAATTAAAAAAAAAAAACCCATTTAAAAAGAAGTTTTTCGTGGTGTCCACGAACCCCTGAGATGTGAGACTACAGCGACTCAGACTACAACAACAGCTCTCCCTGTAGTCTGTGTGTAAGGTTTATTTTCTGCTCAGACAGGTGTGTACGTGCATGCGTGTGTCAGATAAGAAAACTTTAATTTGGCTGCCAGAAACACATGAAGGACATCTCAAAAGAACAATATGCTTGTTAGATTTGTATAGTTGGATTGCCATTTATGCCTAGAAATATATATTTATATATGCTTAGAAGTATATAACCATTTGTAGATTGAAAGAATGTCTCATCCTAGGAGGTCTGTAACAACTCTGTAGCATGAAGAGGGGAGTGCGTTCACTCCTCTTCAGAGGGTTCTGGCATAGATCACACACCTAGGAGAGGTCGTGTCTTCTCTTGCTGATATATGGTATAGCAAACACACGTATATCTGTCTAAGTGTAAGAGCCTTTTGTTCAGATGGACCGCTAGACTCCTGGCACCAGCTTTGGGGAGTCTTCACACCCACACACACTATTCGTTGTCCACATGTATATCTATACGAAACGTCATATGTTAATGAACCTATGCATATTCATGTAACCACAATAAAAGGAGTGCTATGGGGAACCTGGCTGAGAGTCTGACGGAGGTCAAGTGGGTGGAACGACACTTGGCTCCAGGCAGGTCTCCCTCATGCATGAGTAACACAAAGAACTTTGCCTACTTGTGTCTTGCTTTTTGCTGTGTAGTAAATTGTCTTGAACGTTCCAGCGAATAGGTTTATGCTACAAACCTATCAATGCTTCTTTTTTTTTTTTTTTTGCTTTGGGGCAAATGAAGGAAAAGAAATGAAGATTATCATTACTTAAGCCAACCCAAAATAACAAATGCCGTTATTTATTTAGCAAAAACTAAGCCCAGAAGCAGTATGTGGAAAAACTAAGTACAATCTATGATGCAAAAACCAGTAGTATCACCTTCAGCAGTGATAACTTGAAGTCAATCTTTTCTGTATGACTTTTGATGAATTTTGGCCCGCTCTTCTTCACAGTCCGAACTTTAACTGAGTCATTGCGTTACCTTGCTTCTTTTCTCTTTCAGCTGTTCTTGGGATCATCGTCCTGTTGCAGGACCCAATTCTGACCCAAGCTTGTTAGACAGACGAATACTTTGGTATACAGAGGAGTTCATGGTCAACTCAAAGAGCAGCTGGTATGAGGTGTTTGTGCTGAAATGCTGGGTTTGGTTTTCCCCAAACATAGTGCTGTACATTATGGGCTCATCTGTTCAAAGGACATTGTTTCAGAAGTCTCATGATTTTTTCAGATGAAACTTTGCAAACCTAAGCTGTGCTATCATGTTCTTTTTACAGAGAACAAGCTTTTTTGCAGTAGCTGCCATTCCAAACTAAGTGACTTGTTCTTTTTTAAAATATTGTACTGTCATGAACTTCAACATTTAACCTCCTAACCGAGGCCTGCAGAGTCCAAGATGGAGCTCTTGGGTTTTAAACATTGCACAGTGTGACCTCAGGGTGAATCTGCTGGAACAAGCTGGAGTCTCGGATGTTTTCCACTTGTGAATAATCTTTCTCAATGCACAGTGATGGGCTTGGAATTGTTTTGGAAATGGCCTTATAACCACAGCAACAATCACTTTTGAGATCATTGCTGATGTCCTCCTCTGTGTTATGTTAACAGACAGCAGACAAACAATTAAAACTGCTTCTGCTTTTACAGATTTGCTGATGATAACTTAATCGGGTGTATTTGACTTAGCATAATAACGGCTACTTATCCTCTTAATTCCTACGCAAACAGTGAGGGTGAACTTAGTTTTTCACACACTTTCTGCATTTTGGCTCAATACACCATGCCATTATTTGCCAAGTCATGCCTCGTTTCAGAACCCAGTAAAGGTCAGATGATTTTTATTATATTCTGAGATGTAAACGTCCAAGGAGTTGCACCAAGAAACTACAACAGGGAAGCGACAAGATAATCCACAAAAATTCTCATCTCCTAAATATAGACCTGTGACTGCTAAGTGTGGTCACAGTGAATCTTCACACGAGACTTTCTGATCTCGAGAAGTCAACAACAAACACCCTCCGAAAATACACACTGCGTCACATCTCAAAATACACACACGCAAGCTACAATTAAATTTGTTACAGTTAAACATTTTCAGCTCAAACATAAACCAACATGCATGGCACATTTAAAATGTTCAAGACATTAAAAGCTGAATAATTTCTACATGGAACCGCTTTCTATCTGGTAACAACAAACAAACTGTCAGAGAGAAAAAGTAAGTATGGCTGGCGCTGTGGCCGATATAGCCTGCTCCGGTGCATGTGCCTTCACTGTGATATGGGCTTGGCATGGCACGGCAGTGAGGAAAAAGAACAGACTCGACACAAACAAGGCACCGAGTCTATTTACAGCTGGTCTCCCAGCACAGCAGTCAGAAATACACTGCGACTCTGACATAAGCCTGAAGGGCTTAGAGGCCGAAGAGCCCGAGTTGTGAAACACACCTTAACAGACCGGTTTGACAATCTCGAACTTTCTCTGCAACATAAAATGTAACTTCATGTGAATACACTGAATAAGCTTTGTGAGACTCAACAGTTACTGGACCCTGTCTTTTATTGCATTGTGAACCATTTTTGCAGTTTTACACATTTAAAAGTAGGCAAAAATATAGCACAAAAAAAACAAAACCAAATAAAACAAAACACACCTGGAAAGCATAAATGTGCACTTTTATATCATCTCGGCTGAATTTAATCAGATTTATGGAGCTCACAGCATTAAAAAAGGAAACATTTAAAGAATTTAACACCAATGCAGGCTGAATACTAAATATCTCTCAGCGATTTCTTTAGAAGTAGCTCTACTGAAAACAGCCCAAACCTAAATCTGTGACTTGTTTGTTGACATTTTAACTATACTGTGACGGATCAGAAATGTCAAACATTTATAATGAAACTGCAGAATCTGCAGTGCTAAAAGCCATCAGAGGCAAGTGAACAAATACATTTTCTTTTCACTTGGAAACAACAAATTATTCAACTGTGTGAAGCTGGATCTGAGAAGTATGAATCTTCCCTGAGGGCAGAGAAGATATGATTAGCAAGATTTCAGGTGGTTACATAATGCTGCTGATATCAAACCCTTTCCTGACAAGCTAGACATTATAATAAGGTGCAGTGGACCCTTCTATGCCTCTCAAGACTCATCTATCTGGTGTGCTGTTGTTCAATTTTACAGAACACTTAAGAGATTTAACCCTCTCAGGCTCAAATTAAACTTTTTGTTGCTAATGTACAACCAAGTCCTGCAGTGGTACTTCTGAGTAAAAAAAACTCACAAAATATGTATGCGGGGTAATCAGGTTGTTAGTTTTTATTAACTGTTGCAAATGGGCAACGCCTGCCTTGAGAGGGTTAATGCAGACGAATGAAACTGTCTCTTGTGAGACACTGAAATCCTGGTCACGGCTTGCAGAAAAGTTCAACCTAATCTCTTGTTTAATTTCTCAACTGAGTGAGAAAACGCACAACCACTTAACTTGTCTAAATGAGACACGCTAGATAAAGAAGTCCCCTGAGGACAGGTGTGAGGGCACTAAAAAAAAAAAAAAAAAAAAAAGTTTAGTCATTCGTGACTCAGCGGCTGTCGTCACTGGTGTGCCTTTGCCCAGACAAGCTTTGCTAGACACACAAAACACAGACGTATGATGAACAAATACCCAAGAAATGCATTGAGCTTAATGCTTTTTTGAAGAAAACATTCTGCGTTTAACTCAGATTAATCAACTAATGCCAAGACAACGGTTTGAAAACAACCCAAGTAGGGTTTGTGCAAGCTTTACCGCTTCCTATATTTACGACACAAAAGAATTTAACTTAAAGTAATAAAACAACATTTTTAAAAATGCAGTTTTGATTGAAAATGTATATATTTACACATGCAAGTGTTTTCAATGTTGTTCTTTCATTAAAGTTACTTCTGATGGGTCATATTCTGTGAGCTCTCATTCCAGCTTCTGATCTCTACATCTGGAAGGTGTGAGCAGAAAGAGAAAAAGGCAAAAGAAAAAAAGGCCAGCAGTGAGGGCAGAGAAAAGAAAAACAGGCAGTCAGGTTTGTGAGAGCAGATGAGTGTGTAAGCTGAGAGCTGCAGGGGGACCGGGGCTGGAGTCCAACAGAGGATCTGATATCTGAGACTATGGAACAACAGGACACACAACACCAGCCGGGCTGAAGGCAGTGCTGAACGGCTCGACCCCGATGTCGCTGCTGACAGCAGCAAGGAAGTCATTATCAAAATGGTTTACTGAAGGAGTCTGCTCGCTTCAGTGTCAGAAGTCTTGAAAAACTATCTTTCTTTTTAAAAAAAAGAAATTAAATGATTTAGCGACTTCTCCCTCAGTGTGCCACAGAGCAAGAACAATGTATGATCACCTATTGAGTATATACATATACTGCAGTCTGTATATAAAGTAAGAAATCACTGCAGCAAAAGGAGCAAATATGTCTTAATTAACACTGTTACTGGGTCAGAGTCAGGATGACTGCAAATACAAGCAAAACTGGTCAGCGTTACCAGATCTCTGTGCATTTCTCTGTAAAAGATGATCAGTTTGCTCTTCTGTACTTGCTAAACTCAGAAAATCATGGACAAGATGCATCATTATCAATAAAAGCAAGTAAAGAAATAAAAAGGAGGGAACTACACTCATTTTTTGTGTTATTAACATTTACATTACTAATTCTAAACTACAAAATTTAGAATAGATGTCAAGTGATGAGAGTAGAATTAGAGGAAAGTGAATGAAACTGCATTTCCCAAGTGCAGTAAAAGCATGTAAGAGAAAAAAGAAAAAAGATGAAACCATGTGTAGGAGATTATTCAAAGTATAGAATAAAGCAAAGACTTTATAAAGAGTCTTACAGAAAAGGAGGTCCACCCGACAGATCATAATATTGAGCATTATAATCAGCTATGCCTCAGCTATGGTTTAAAGACCATAGCTGAGGCACACAAGTATAAAATATCAATACAATTTAATATGCACAGACGATGCCTTAATCAGACACTTCTACAATGCAAAGGGAAAGCATGATTGATGTCTATAAAATGCAAATTGCAACATAGTCCCCAATCATTACAATAATAGTAATCAAACTGGGCAAAAATTAGTCTTCTGTATAAGCTACAAGGTAGTGCAAAGATAATAGGAATCTTTAAAAAGTGTCATTTAGAGAAATAAAAGGAAAAAAAATTAATGTAATGGGCCTATAAAAGGTCAAAGCCTTTTTCTTTTTTTTTCTTTTTTTTTTTTAAATAAGACGCTATGAAAAGCAGACTTGTAAAACTAGTATTAGTAAGAGTGCATAAAAAGGTTAATGGTGCTATCAAAGCATAGTTTCAGAGGTAGTCATAAGTCAAAATATCATATTAAATACATGTTTTTCATTTTAATATTATAGTTATATACTTAAAAACAAAAGCACAGCAATGGTGTGAAACCAAACACACAATTTTTTTTTTTTAAATTTTAAAAAAGATTTTAAAATGCAGCGCCTTACCTTTTTCTGGTACCACACCACAGCATCTTTTACTTTGGAAGCCATTTACATTTCCTTCCTCACCGCCTAGGGCATCTTAGACTGAAAACACACAGCGAGAGAGAGAAGAGAGCGCAGCGTGAGTGACTGAGTACTGGGGACAGGGAGAGGAGGACTGGGGTCTATACCTGGTAGGCAGGTGTGTTGTGACAAATAAAAGAGGGAGGGGACTAAACACACCCCTCCCACAATCAATTTTTAAAGCAAATCTCACTGACACGTCTAATAGAACCAGGTCACTCTTAAAAAGCAGTGTTTTAATCTCAGTGAGGCTTTTAAGAGGATAAATAAGGGATGGACAGTGATGTGATGGATTCTCCTTGTACACAAATCTGAACATGAAGTCTAACCTGTACTAATCAATGTGAAACGTGTCCAAACATAAGACATGTACGCACTGAACAACACACCTTAGTAATAAGCCTAGTCACTTTTATTTTTTTAATGTTGTTTCCCTTGACACCCATCTTACAATACAAACAAACACTTGTTTAGAGCTGGTTATTCCTTTTGAATCCTCACCTGAACCCCCCCCCCCCACACACACACACACAAAAAACAAGACTTCTGTGGAAGCGGTTTGGTTATGGCTGTCTGATTTCTTGCAGTGGTTTGGGTGTGTATGAATGGAAAAATAGGCGCAAACACCCATTACACACACCCATATGCACAGGCATGCAATCCAATGGACACTTATGTCACCTTAACGCAATGCACGCACACATGAATACACACTGATGGTTACAAAATGTCAACATGTCATTAAGTTGGATTTATGAATGTGTTTGTCATTAATGTGCGTGTGAGTATTTGGACAAAGACACATCTTTGGTGTGGTTAACTTTGCCTGAACACAGCACCACACTGAATTTGAAATGAGTTTAAAGTCTTACTGGATACAGTGTGATGATTATTCTGTGCGCAGTAGAGTCAAAGCAAGTTGATAAAGCTTTACCCTTATGCGTCAGGGTGTTCCCTTCAGTTTCTCCTTCACTTGTCATGTCCAGTTTAAAACAAAAACAAAAAACACAACAACACAGATGGGAAACTGTGTTGAGGCTTTAATACAAGACTTCACAAACAATGGGTTACTATGTTCATCTTTTAACTACATCCATCCATCTTCTACCATCTCTCTGGTATGGATCACAGGGGAAAGCATCTCAGCAGAGATGCCCAGACTGTTCTCTCCCCAGCCACCTCCTTCTGCTCTTCCATGCGGAAACCGTGTTCTAGGTCTTCACTGGGGTCTCCAACCCCCCCCCAGTAGGAAATGCCCAAAACACTTAGGAGGCGCCTGGGAGGGCTCCTAGTCAGATGCAAGAATCATCACAGCTGGTTCTGATTTTTGATACAGAGTGGCAGTTCTACTTTGAGCTCCTCACCTCATCCCTAAGGGACGCTGCATACGCTCTTCAGATGACTCATTTCCACCACTTTTATCTATGATGTCATTTTCTCGGATTGTACCCAAAGCTCATGGGCGGAGACCAAAATACAAACTATGGAACTGGACATTTTTCCTGCACAGCCCACCACTTTCAGAGGCACAAAGGAAACCTGACATCATGCCTTGTTATTTTTCTGACACGTTTGCACCCACAATCTTAATTAGCCGATGCAAAATGTGAAAGAAATCGCAAATCAGAAATCAGAGAAGGAACCGACAGCTCTGTTTTCAATAACACAATCCAATAAGCAACAAACTTTATCCTTGTGGAGGCAATGGAGAATTTTGGGGGGGCGGTTGCTGACAATTTATCCAGATAGGAAATTATGGATGTGTGATTTAAGTCCTCCTGTTCTGGGCTCCAGCCATTTTTTGTCTGAATAAATAAAGGGACAAAAAGAATGACATCAAAGTTTTAGCATTTAGTTGACTTTTTAAAATCAAGGTCCAAAGAAATTATATTATTATAGCCTGACGTTACTGTTTTTGTGATTTGGTGCTTTATGAAACTGCATTGACTGCTCTATTCAAGACACTCTACCTCAGCAACAAACCATTCATTTTACAACTCTGAGTTGATCATCAGTATTTGAGTCACTGATGGGAAGAGCATACAACCATGACAGTTTCCTGGCTGTAGTTTCACTGTGCACTCTGCCAATATTACAGGAAGCCGTCACTGAAACACGCTCCACAGATGGGTGGAGGTGATGAGAACATGCTAGCTGTGGTTAAAGCAGAGTAGTACTGGATCTGCTTCAATAAGCCTGAGCTTCAGAGTCATTTGACACTTGATATAACAAAAAGATGTAATTGCACATGCCGATGCATGCTGCACAAGATTACAGACACATTTTCATTAAAAGTTATTCCATTTTAAATCAGCTTACTGTGGGTTTCTGACTTCTCTCTATAAAGATTTGTTAATCAAATTTTCATGACGATTTTATTAATATGACAAGTGCAAGTGCTTTAATAATAAGTAAATAACTCATGGAGATGAAGGGGAAGACGAGGACAAAATGTGGTTAATGCAAAGCTGTCAAGCGGAAAACATGGAGGCATGCGGTTAGCCGCTCTCCTCTCTTTCTTGCCCTCTCTCTTTTAGCCTCTCTTCCTTCCTCTATCTTAAGTCTCCTTGTATCCCTTTTCTACTTCTCTGTTACATAAGCACAGCGTTGTCCTGCTGTGTGAGTGGGAGGGACAGAGGGCATCGGCTGCAGGCCAGGCTGACTCACAGGGTAGCAGTTGCTCTCAGCTTTTCTTAAGTCGTGGATTATATCATAATTCAATCAAACATGGCTGCAGACATATGCTTTTCAGCTTTTTGAGAAAGCTAACTAAGGGCTGCCATTTCTCCCGTTTTTCTAGCAAAAGCTTTTCTCACTCGTCTCAAGATTCGCACATGAGACGGAACGTTTAATTTCAACGCAGCCAAGTGAAAACATCCTGCTTTGCATGTGAAGGGTTGTCTGTGCTGTCAGCCTCAGTCAGCAGGGTAATCAATTCCTGACATTTTCCAGTGAGTGTTTTGGTCATCGTTTCCAGTGTGGTTATGTTCCGCGCATGTTCTGATGTGCACCTGCTTTTTAGAGATATAATGACAATTATAATACATGGAACTAATGATTCAATTTTGTGAGACATGCATGTTGGAGACCATAGTACATAGTGTTTGATAGCGCCATAGCCTATCTGTCATCTGCGAAACCACAACACAAATGCTGAATGCATGATAAAAGTGCCACTTTAAAGAGAAGAGTATTGGCTTGACTGTGTGCGTCAAAGTCTATGCCGTTCAAGCAGCCATTGCTAGGTGAACCCAGACTTGTGTGTGAAAATGTAAGCGTCCAAAGTTCAAAAGCAAGAAGGTGAGAAAATGTTATACTTGAGCCAACTGTGAAAGGTTTCAAGCTCACACAGAAATACTGCAAAACCACCAGCTGACTAATACTCAAAGCTAAACAAACAAGTTCCTGCACCACAACTGCTGCATGCACACTGCTTATACTGTTGGAAAGATATGCGCGCATGTGTGTGCGCGTGCGTGCAGCAGAGGGCTGAAGACATTTTTAGACACAGGAAGAAAGGTTTCTGTTTTTGCAATGTCTATACTTACAATCTAGACTCCTCCCTCTTACTGCTGCACCAGACTGTATTTGATATAAATTGCATTTAATAAATAAATAAATAAATGCATGCTTTGCCTTTAACTTAAGCAGCAACAAAGCATGCTCTATGCTCATTTATCTGTTTTATTCCCTGTGGTTACACATGTAGTGTGTCAGTAAAGACATTTCGATTAAAACTTAAATTAAAAGCAGAGAGATCGCGATAGAAGTGGTAAAAGGACAAATGAAACTAAGGATTTAAACAGAAGAGTAAGCTTGAAATTCGCACGTGCACATTTTAAAGTGAGCGTGAGGATTAAACAGAAAAAGCATCATGTCCAGTTTGGGAAAACTGCAGATCATTTTTGTATAAGTGAAATGACATTCAAAGGTTTAGCTAATAATAAATTAATTAATCAGAAGCAGAGATTTCCATTAGCAGCATTATAACTCTATCAACTGCATCAAAAATCACAACGTAAAATGAGATCTACAATAATAATACTGTATGTTGTTGGAATGTCTGTCTGTTGATTCTTTGGAACATCAAAGGTCTTCACACTTTAAATATTCTAGTTACACCAACATAAAAACAGACAAAACAGGAAATCCTTGCAGAAGCAGCAAATGTTTTTCAGTTTCTGCATGATAGGTGACTCAAACTATCGTCACAACTTGGAGTGAAAAACAAACAGGCTATACAGTAAAAAAACCCCAATAAGGTTCTTCTGCATGCAGAAGCTTCTTGGACGAGAGGTGAAATGTCTTCAAGCAACTTAAAGAAGTCCAGACTCTTTTCTTTCCAAGCTCCTTAGACCAGCGGTCCTCAACCTTTTTTGAGCCACGGACCGGTTTATGCCCGACAATATTTTCACGGACCGGCCTTTAAGGTGTCGTGGATAAATACAACAAAATAAAACTAATACCGGTACCGAAAAAAAGAAGATTTATTCATAACACACTTGAAAAGACCCAGGGACACCGAGTTAACGATAAAAACGATAACAAAATAACGCTGAAAACTGATAAAAACCATACATTTCACACCTGAGCCTCAACTCTCGCGGCCTGGTACCAAACGACTCACGAACCGGTCCGAGGCCCGGGGGTTGGGGACCCCTGCCTTAGACTACGATGACTTGGTTGACTGAGAACCTTCACTGTCAATAAGTTTGGGTTTCTGAAATCGAGCATGTCAGCTGTATATTCTGTTTAATTTTACCAGGAATACACTCAATTCAACTTTGCTCATACCAGGTTGACCTCCTTCTGCTTTTAAAAATGGCTTTATGCTTTGTGACAGAGATTCAACAAAGTGTTGGAAACAGTCCTTGGAGATTTGGACCATATTAACATGACAGCATCACACAGGTGCTTGTTTGGCTACACATTCATGATATGAAACTCCCGTGTTCACTAGATGGAAAATAGCGAGCAAACCGTACACTGTAGCCATAAAGGGATGGACATTGTCAGCAATAATTAGACCACCACCACCAGCAGCCTGAATTGTCGATACAAGGACTTGGGAGTGCCCATTTTTCTGTTGATGTAGAGCAATGGGCACTGAAGGTTATTCAACTGATTTTTGCAGCACTACTTTTAAATGCACAAGCAAACTTCTGCAATTTGATGTTACATAATAAACGAATTTCTGAGACCACATCACTCAAGTATGCTATTAAAAAAACAAAACAAAAAATGCCTTGTTGCTGTGGTCTGGGTCAACAAGAACCACTAACAATTTCTGCGATGAGAAACTTTCAAAATGCACAACATAAAATGACGATGGTAAGCATGAGCAGAGAGACAAAAACAGACTAACCTAACGGGCAGACACCTGTCATTACTGGAGCTGGGCACAAACAGCGGTGTGACGGCTTTAACGCCACAAATCCTCCCCATGTTGAGGCAGCAATAAGAAAAGCAGGCACTTGAGGCCAGCACCAATCCACAAACAGCATCAGACAAAAAACACCAGCAGAGACGCATATTATTGCCTAACACAGCTTCATACAGAGGATTATGTGTGAGCTGCATGGTTGTTATTCTGGCTGGAAAACACAGCAAGAAGAAACAGTTCTTTCCTAACACGCTTTTTTCCAAACTACACATTAGCAGCGTTCCCAAAATACACTGTGGTTTCCTGAAGGGTATTTAGGGAACAGAGCCCAGACAACAGAAACACATGCAATCATTACACATATATGGTCACAAGAGGCTGCATTTGTAGATGTTCGAAAAAAACCAAAAACAAACAAAGAAACAAACAGGGCTTCGTTGGGTCGGGTAAACATCTTAGATATTTCAGGGTTTTAATTTTTCCTGATTGGAAATTTTAACAGTAAAGACACACAGTGCATGCAGCAGTGACTCTTGCGAAATCTGTCTGGGCACCAGTCTGTCTGAACTGACCCATTTAGAAAAAGAAAGAGGGAGAGTGCAGTCAAGTTAGAAAGAGTGCATTATGTAGGCCACGGTTTATAGGAGGCTCTTGTGCTGAGGACACGGCTGTGTGTGTGTTTGTGCATCTCTTTGTGAGCAGGAAATGGTTGAATGCAGTTTGATGTATGTTAAAGCGGAGCATCAGTGCCAGAGTGTGCATCTGTGTGCGTTTGTTTTGTTTGTTTGTGGTAGTATAACTGACCAACAAGGAAGTGACACCAGCTACTGTAATTTCACAGCGAGGTTAGGACCTCAAATATTTCTCAATAATGTTAAAACAGAGTATTTTCATTATCAAAACCAGTGACTGTGTCTGTATATTTGGGTGTGATTTGGATTATGTTTGCCCTGCAAAGTTTCTACTTTTAATATTAACAACAGACAGTAATAGATAGTTAAATCATAAAGTTGATTTGTGGTCAGTAAGTCTCCATCCACACATCTGCTGCTTATCTGGGGCTGGGTCATGAAGGCAGCCATTTAAGCGAAGCCTAATCTTTCCTCTCTGCCGCCACATCCACTCCAGTGTGTTCTGACCACCTCCTATTTGATCTCAGGAGGTATCATAGTCAGATCCCCAACTCACCTCTTTTTGAAGCAGAGGACTAGCAGCTCTACCTAGAATCCCTCCCAAATGACCAAACTCTTCACCCCCATCTCTGAGGGAGAGCTCAGACACCCTTCGGAGGAAGGTCATTTCCACTATTTGTATCCATGATCTCATTTTCTGTCACTACCCAGAACTTGTGAGGATGGGAATACAGATCTACCAGTAAATCAACAGCTTTGCTTTTACACTCAATTAAAACAATCAACGATTAATGCAAGCTGGCCAGATCAAAAATATGCAGACTTAAAAACGGGATGCAACCTACTAGTAAGCACAAACATAGTAGGCAATTGATTTAACTGTGTATAACTGTAGTTATCTGCTGGTTCTGCCATGTTATGACTCCACCTGCTACTAGCCCTACTACACGGCAGCACCCCGCTCTCTTTCTGTGATGGAAACTTGCAAACATGCAAGGTAAAAAAAGTAAGACAAGACTGCTGCACCATGCAGTACTCTTTGATGTAGAAGTGAGCAGGTGTATGTGTTCAGCGAACACTGGTATATAGCCACAAAAGCAAATGTGTAACCACGTTGTGCACAAGGCTGAGGACACTGGCCTGACAGGAAGGAAGGCTGCGGGTGATAGCGCTTCTAATGTTAGCCACACTGGGCAAAGTATGACATCATTTGTACGTATCAGCACAGTGCAAAGGGAAGCATTTCTCACAGACATTTAAAACATCATTTGGTTTTTAAATAATGGTAATCTTAAATACACAAGCACTATTTGTATGGCAAATGTTTAACCCTGACCATTGGTTGTTTAAATACTCATAAAACATTCAAAACCAATGTTAACTAGTCACCACTTGCAACAGAGAGCAGCGTCTCCAGTAACGTGCCTGTCGAAATGTGAAACAAAGTCACAATTTCTACTTCTAAGACCATGAAGTCACAATGAAAGTTGACCTTTGAGACAAAATGTTATGCATTCATCCAGTTAGCATGTGTGTTAAATTCCATCCTAGCTGCTAATGGGGTTGCTAAATTATGGCCGAACATGTGTTTTATGGTGCAGACCTTTTATTACCAACTTGTAATCATGACATGGAAATATCATGACGTAAACCTAGATAATCTAATCAGTTCATTCTTGAGTCCAAGTTATATCTGAAATACTTAAAAGAAACTTCCTCAAGGTTTATATGATCAGGGTCAAAAAACAAACCCACCACCCACAGCTGTCTTTGACCCAGAGGCATAAAAACATCTCTCTCAAAAAAATTTGTTTTTTGGCATTTTCCAAGAAAACATGAGCTCCATAAGTTCTGAGTGAGGGTGAGGTGACTACAAGTGGTGTGAGGCAGATTTTTTTTAAATAATAGTTCTCATTACATTTTACATAATTGGTTACACAACCTGCCACCCTCTGACTTTTTAATCTGGCACCTCACAGTTACACTCATTTGCTCTGCAAGACACAGAGACAACCACACACAGAAAATTTCACATTATTGGAAGTAACTTATAATGTTCAAATTAAAAACAAAACATTATTCATCACATTTTTCTCAGTTAATAATTTAGCTAGAAATTTAGGTTCTTTCAATGCAACCCATTCATCTCATTTGTTGGGCAGCTCAGTGGAGCTGACGCTTACTGCAAATAATAATGCAAGTTGCGGGCTTTGGTTTGTGTAGGTAACCCTTTAATGTCTAATGTATCAGTCCGACAGATGTAAGTAAACGTAGAGTGAGAGAGTCCACATAAAAAGCAGGTTGTGAAAGGATCAAACACGAAACCTTCACCTACAAGAGTGTGGTTTGTGTCTCGTGTAAGTAAATGTGGTCCAGCAACTCTGTTACTGTCTATCACTGCCTATTACAGTAAATCAGCACTATTTAAGTCTGTTATTTTTAGACCGACTACACTATTTTCACATTTAAAAACACTGGTTAGGCTGAGGCAAAAAAACAAAACAACAAACAAGGCCCAGTCTTGCCTGAATTTTAGAGCACATCCTTTTATTTTTAAAGACATATATGATAAGCTTATGCCAAAAGAAGCAGTGACACTACAAGACTGAAAATAGAGGACTATTAACTCGTTTGAACTTTGAGCTCACAGCTTTATTTGAAACAGGATGCAACAGTGCAGCAGGTGCCTGGCAGCAATGACGCACACATGCACTTTTCTTATTCACAGTATTTGAAAGTGTTTAAACCAATGAAAGACACTTTTCAACACTGGGGGGAAAATAGCAAAGTAAAACTTTACCAACAGGCAATGGAAGCCAGATTCAAGAGTCCAATATTGGGCAAAACTGACATGCTGTTTAATGTTTTGTTCCCTAAATTTCCTCTAGAAAAAAAAAAACAAAAAAACAAAAAAACAAAACAAAACACAGCTACGGTCAGTAAGTGCAGTGTATGCTTGCCTAATCCTTGTCATATACAAGTGTATACATTGTTTCACTTCCTCATCAAACCAAATTAACATCGGAGGTTTTGGATGCTGGCTGAAATGAGTCACTTTAGGTTTTACATTTGTAGCAGTAAGAGTTCACGAAACAGGTTTTATCTGCATATAAGGAAAGCTTACATAGCTAAAATGATGAGCTTAAAACGATGGGCTGTTAGACTAAACAGGTTAGAGGCCTTCAATGCTGTTCAAACTTCAAAAAGAGATGGAAAAGACAAGAAATTCCGCTTCTTTTTCCCAATTTTGCTACTTGAAAACAAACCTACACATGACTGAAAGAGTCAGGTAGGGTTAGAAGAAGGTGCCTCATCATGGTCCGATCTTTAGCAAAGCAGTTCCCAGAGCTTGTTTTACAATATCATAACTAGACATGTCTTCAGTCAAGACAGAAAACTGCATTATAAAACAAACTTCTTCATTTTTCCATCCTACTCACTTCTAATACAAACTGACAGTCGGATCATGTGTCTTTGGGATCTCTAATGAAAACATGAGCACAGGAGGAGACCTCCTTCACAAGTCTCATATCTTGTGATGTGTAACACTAGCTGCTCTCCTCCTATCTGGGTGCTTCATGTTTCATGATGGGAGTAGGTTACCTCTCTGGGCTGGGTGAGAGGGCACATGTGTGCATGCCTGCAGGAAACATGAGGCTGCACGGACGGCAATAGAGAGTCAAAGGTGTTCTAGGGTGATTTCCTGACTATCTCAAGTCACACCAAACAACCTTACAGTTGATCTACCGTAAACCCTTATAAACAGACAGCAAATTGGACATTTAACTGTGATGTTTGTTTAAGCTGAACAGTTTGTTAGACAAGACAAATCAAATGAGCAAGACTTTCCAAAAAAAAACAAAAAAACAAAACAAAAAACACAACAGCTTCTTGGTTGTCTGTAGCAGTTTCACTTAAATACAGGCTTTAAATGAAGTTATATTTACAACTCTAAACATAGAAAAGGGCCTTTGTGGTTGGAGGACGCAGCCAGTGTCATCTGTTTTTAAGTTTTACAACTAGGCTTCAACAACATGCAAAACACAAGTTAATTTTATCAAAACAACCACACGCTAAACTTCAGTCCCTTCATGTGAGAAAAACTCAAAACTGCAAGCCAGTCAATTCAGAAATCCATCCATCTGTCAAGCCTCACATCTCATTATTTGGACAAATAATTGAGTGTAATGATGCCCATTAAACTGATCAGAGCAATCAGGAATGCATTCAGATACTAAAAGCCATGAAGTTAAAATCTGGCTTAAACTGTGTCTGCCAAATTTGAGATCTGCCACAAAATATTCCATGTTTATGACACATCCATCTAGAGTAACTCATAAGCAGGAGTCAGGTTAATTTTCAGTAGTGGAAAGCCTTCAGTGCTGCTCTACATCCCAGTAAGTATTGAGGTATAAACTACAAATACCTCAATGAGAGACCAAAGCGAGCAATAATCATAAAACACACCTGTCTTCCATCTCATAGGCCTGATTCTACAGCCACAGGAAGAATGTAACGTGTGCATGTAGATCATTCGTGTGTTCATAATTTAGGACCAAGCATCTGCACGTTTCCCTTGTACAATTTTCACTGAGCATTATTATTACTACGCTTCAATAAATAAATATATTCATACAAAATGCCTCAGGTAAGCAGCTTTTCTGCCTTAGGCACAACTTGAAAGCAAACTCGAATCATCTCATATGCATGTCCAACATTTGGATGCTTCATCAAATTTGCACTGAAACAAACAAAAACAGAATATAACAATGCATACATACATCTACTACTACTAATAATAATAATAATAATAATAATAAATTCATAATGCCTATAAACAAAACAAAAATTGTAATGTTATTAGTTCACTTTGCCTTTTACGTGTCTTTTTGTGGACAGCGGGTTTCATTAAAATACAAGTGCAAAGAGCTGGAGAAACTATTCAAAGAAAGATTATGTCCGTTGACTTAACTTTGTACAGCAGTTGTAGCTACACTAGATAATTAGTTATTACTGCAGCTTGTTTTGATTGTATGATTGGTGGCTACTGGCATAGTTACTATACTGCACATAAAAAGGAAAAGTGTAGCCACTGTGATTTCATGCCTCTCTGTTGAGGCAGATGATGTTTCACTGTCAGCTGACACCATGTTTTGGACCCAGAGGAGACCATATTTGTACATGTGAGTGGAGACTGTACAGCTGAAATGCAGACCTGCATGTGTGGTACTTATTGCTAACAGGTTAACGTGTGTTTTATGGCATCATGTTTGTGTATTTGCAACCAATGCAAACGTACTAGCGTGCATTCTTCCAACAACTCAGCAGCATGTAGTTCGACATTTAAGCTGTAAAGTAAGCTTAAACAAGGAAGGGAGAGGCAGGGGAGTTTACCACAAAAGTGACAGGGGCTAAAAAACATCAAAGACTAGAAATAAAAACAAATAAAAATAAAATAAAACAGCATGAGAAGCACAGATACATTGCTCAAGTTCATCAGAAAGCAGACATGTCTGTGCAAACGATGCTCCGCCCCCTCCTCCCCCACTAACATGTAGCAGGTGAGAAAGACGACCATGTGTAGAGCTACTTTACAGCTGTAAATGAAAACACTGCTAACACTGACACGGGTTGGAAGGAGACTCTCTACCGTGGCAACAACTTAAATAAAGACATGAAAGACCACAAAAAAGAAAAACCCTTTATCCCAGAACAAACAGAAAAAGAAACGAAGCGAGGAGGAAGGAAATTAATCACACAGACCCAGACCCCAGCACAGACACAGCTCACCGTTACACTTCTTTCAGAGAGGCAATGAGTAACCAGGTACATAAGATCTTCAGCATTAGTTAATGTTAGTTTAGACTGATTACTACAGACTATATTCAGACATTAAAATAATAACAGTATGACAATATGTAAATTATTCGATTTTAAACAAAAAATGTATATATATTTTTACCTGAAACCTGATTTATGAAGAATGTCTGATTATAATAACCTTTAACTGTAACCTACAAGTCTTTAGGCACTACTGTCCTGTATTTACTTTTGGTATCGGATTGATACCGAAAGACTCAGACGGACTGCAAGTCACAGACACCAACATCCTTTGTCAGATAATTACAGTGAAAATATTTGAAATGGCACTGAAACAAACAAACATTGCTCACAGGTCCAGTTCAGTGCGTCGAATTAATAAAGGTGAGGCCTCGCAAGTAACTAAGGTTACAGCTCCTTTGTCACGGTAGCTGCCAATCAAAACAGGCACATCCCTAAATTTAAGCCTTCAGATGAGTGTTGCACAGGGTAGTATTCTAGAGAAAAATACTTTTGTTTAATTTGGGGTCTTACTCACTTTTGGAACCTGTGGCCATTAGAGGAACTGGAATTTTTGACACTACCATGATGGCTTTAATTTCATTTTTTTAAGTTGCTGATGGATATGAAAGCCCGTTTCCGCCACACAAAGAAAAAAATTTCGAGAAAATAACTCAAAATTTCAAGTTATTAACTACACATTTCGAGAAAAGTAGCTCGAAATTTTGACTTTTCTCCAAATTTTTAGTTAATGACTCAAAATTTCGAGTTAGCGCTGCCAATCAGTAATCTACGTGAATGACGTCATTTCCTTGTTACCCGGAAACTGAAGCCCTCAGCTACAAATGCTACAGCTAAGCTACCAATATTACAGCCAGTCATGAATGCACAAATTGCTGATTATTTTCAGCATGGCTTCACAAATGATGAAATCCTTGTGTTATTAGCTGAACAACATGGCGTTACTATCAGCAAACGTACTCTCAAAAGCGCCAATTTGTTGCGATCCAGTTTTGAGGGTGCATACCACGTAGATTACTGATTGGCAGAGCCAACTCGAAATTGCCCCAAAAATGTGTATTTTTTGGGCAATTTTGTGTCACCCCTAGTCAGTGGCAACTTGTTGGACTGGAAAACACAGTCCAACAAACACACACACCACGAATACCAACCACAGACTTTGTTCACTTGACGCGCGCACACACAAACACCAAGTGTTTGCTACTTGTCTGACCTTCTCAAAAGGGAAGTATTGCTTTTTTCACAGTCTCATTTTTCCATCTGTCTCTCTTTTTCAGACACAGTGAACAGAACTCATGAACTGCTGTTGCCATCTGAGCAGAGCAGCTCTGTGTGTAAGCTTGACTGAAGACACCCTCATAACCGTCTGTGTGAGGTTTCAAGAATCTCCTCCATTTCATTCAGAGGGCACTCAGACACAGGACTCACCTCTGTTTGGGCCGTGTAGCTTGACTGGAGACTGTTGAAACCAGACGACTGTAAAACAGAAAGAGTGTCGTTTCAGACTACTTGCAATGAAACGATCGCATTTGAGGTTCAAAGCAACAGCAGGTGTTTGTGTGCATCTCAGGCTCTCACGTACTATACTGGCTTTCTGGTCACTGGGGTTGCAAAATTCCCGGAATTTTCAAAGATGGAATCTTTCCATGGGAATTAACGGGAATTAACGGGAATTTATGGGAATAAACGGGAATTAACGGGAATTTATGGGAATAAAGTGGGAATTTTCAAAATTGAAGGTTGGCTCTTCTTAGGGAACTTAAATATAGTTGAGGAAAGTATATTTTAGCATAATATTGACAAAAACAAACAAATGCAATTCAAATACACTTGAATATCCATGCCATTCCTTAATCACATGTACAGAGCACAAGCTTGCTGAATGGCTATTGAGACCACCTATTGGCACTGTGCATGCCTCCATCACATGTACACATGGACCACACTTTTGAGCCTGAAGGACAAAGAGTATTAAAGGCACACATTTGAGCCTGTGGACTTAACAAGTGAGGTAAGTTTTGATGATATTATGGGAAAATATATTCATTAAATGTTTAAATTGTGAATATCACATAAAATGTATTAATCTGGTAGATAGCAATCTGATAAGATGCTAAATAAAATGCTAGCATCTGATAAGATGCTAAATAAAATGCTAGCATCTGATAAGATGCTAAATAAAATGCTAGCATCTAATCAGATGCTAAATAAAATGCTAGCATCTAATCAGATGCTAAATAAAATGCTAGCATCTGTTAGATGCTAAATAAAATGCTAGCATCTGTTAGATGCTAAATAAGCCATAGCTAGTATAACATAAAGAAGATGCTAGCTTCCTCATTTGGTTGTTTTGTTTTGAAGATCATTCCAGTTGTTTAGCTAGCCTTACTATTTATATCTGTTTATTATCATATTGCAATTGTATTATTACGATCTCTTGCATTGCATTAGCATTTTTACAAGCTCTTGTTTTATTTTACAGAAAAATGCCACGTGCGCTATCTGATGTGTGGAGACATTTTACACCAGCTAATGTACAAGGGAAATCTGTATATATGTGTAAGTATTGTGATAAGACGTACGTGAAGAATGCCACAAAAATGCAGCAGCACATTGCAAAGTGCAAAAAAATTCCTCAAGGCCCAACACATGCAGCAGCCAGGAGTTCCACTCAAGGGGAAAATGAATCTGTTTCAGCTGTATCAGAGTCAGATACCCACTCATCAGCTCCTGGTCCCTCTGGCATCAGAGGATTCTTTGATTTTATGGATGACACTAGCCAGAAAAACGCAGATGAGTGTTTCGCTCGTGCAATCTATGCAACTGGCTCACCCCTGATGCTGACATCCAATGTGTACTGGAAGAGATTTTTGAATGTTCTCCGACCAGCATACATTCCCCCAACAAGGCATGCATTGTCTACTCATCTACTGGATGAAGAGTTCAGTCGAGTTCAAGCAAAGGTGAAACAGACCATTGACCAAGCTGACTGTATTTCAGTCATCTCTGATGGATGGTCCAATATCAGGGGACAAGGAATTATTAACTACATAATCACCACTCCTCAGCCTGTGTTCTACAAGAGTGTAGACATAAAGGAAAACAGACACACAGGCCAATACATTGCAGATGAGCTAAAAGTGATCATCAATGACCTTGGACCAGATAAGGTTTTTGCACTGGTCACTGACAATGCAGCCAACATGAAGGTTGCCTGGGCACATGTGGAGGAGACCTACCCTCATATAACTACTATTGGCTGTGCAGCCCATACACTAAACCTTCTCCTAAAAGACATAATGGCACTAAAAACAATGGACACTCTGAATAAGAGAGTGAAGCAAGTTCTGAAATATGTTAAAGGCAAACAAGTAACTTCCGCTACATTTCTGTCAAAGCAAAAGGAAAAGAACAAGAGTACTACACTGAAGCTTCCCAGCATAACGCGATGGGGTGGTGTTGTTATCATGTTTGACAGCCTTCTGGAGGGAAAGGAGTCTCTGCAAGAGATGGCCATATCCCAGTCTGTAGGCATCGACAGTGACATCAAGAAGGTCATCTTGGATGATGTGTTCTGGGAAAGAGTATCTAGCAGTCAGAAAATCCTCAAACCTATTGCAGTAGCAATAGCGAAGATAGAGGGGGATGGTGCCATCTTGTCAGATGTCCAGTGCCTTTTTGCAGAACTCAAAGAAGAAATCCAGACAATTCTGCCCACTTCCCTACTACTGAAAGCAGAGGAAACGGCTGTGGTCAAGTCATTGGAACAGCGGAGGGAGTTCTGCATGAAGCCAGTGCATGCAGCAGCATACATGCTGGACCCCAAATATGACAAGGGCATACTTTCCGGGGAAGAGATCAACGGTGCTTATGCGGTCATTACAGCCATGTCTGACCACCTGGGTCTCGATAAAGGCAAAGTTCTAGGCAGTTTGGCAAAGTATCGAACAAAGCAAGGCCTTTGGAAAGGGGATGGAATATGGCAGTCATGCCAGCACATATCTGCAGCCACCTGGTGGAAGGGACTATGTGAATCTGAGGCCCTTGCACCTGTAGCCTCCATCCTCCTCCAAATCCCACCATCATCAGCCGCCTCCGAGCGCAACTGGTCACTGTTTGGGAACACCCACACAAAGGTTCGCAACAGGCTCACAAATGTGAGAGTGGAAAAGCTGGTCGGCATTCGGGCAAACCTACGGCTCTTTGAGCCTGACACAGAGCCATCCTCAACAAAGCTGGAAAGTGACACTGAAGAGGAAGACTCAGAGTTGGATGCTGAGGAAGTGGACATGTTGTTGGATGATGATGAGGTCCAGGAAGAGTCTATTGACTGAGCAAAAATGAGAAAAGAGGATTGCTTGAAGGAAGATTTGAATGTTTAATGGGACGTTTTGGAGGATAAGTGGCATTTTTCATTTAACCTTTTGAATGGGACTTTGTGGAGATTTTTGGACAGGGGGCATTTTTGAATGAGCGGGGTTAGGGGATGGTAATATTGAACTCAACATTTCTGTTTTTATTCATCCATGAAACAAGTTATTGAAACGTGTTCTATTCTACTGTACTTACAAATAAATCTGTTTAAATATCTGTTGAAAACATTTTGCATGGAGGTTTTCTTATGATTTCTGTTTATATTTATGCTTGGAAATAATATATTCCCAGTTAGTTCTCCTAAATTCCCATTAATTTCCATAATTTCCATTATTTCCATGGACAGTTTCCAATATGGAATATTTCCAAAATTCCCAAGCTTAACTTACCATGGAAATTTACCGGAAATTTTCCGCCCCTTTGCAACCCTACTGGTCACTCACTAAAATGGGGCTCTAATGCATGTGCAAGTGCCTCCTGAGCACTGTGTAATTGGACTTTGGCATGGGTCCATGTCACGAGACTCCACAGGGGGGGTTAAAAAGCAGCGTGTATCATTTGCTGAACTTCAAATGAACACAAACACAGAAAGTCTGCCTGCAGACAGTATGAATTCTCAGAAACTGTAATGATTAACAACAGGCAGCAAGGGACCCAAATATTCAACCTAACAGGGCAGCTCTTGTTTAAAGTCAAGAGAAGGATTGGAATAATCACAATCATCCTCACAATTCTTCCTTCATCATCGACATGCTGTCGTTATTGCCATCAATTTACCCTCAACAATAACCTTCCAGGTAATAACAGGGCAGGCAGTCCCAGCATGTCCTGAAGTAATTCCTAAAACGCCACACTTTCCCCCTAGAATCAGAGTTTTACGACTCAGAAAATTATGAGAAAATTGCATTTACATTTAAACCAATCAGACTCAGATAAAAATAAACAAACAAACAAACTCAGGTAATTTGTGCTAGTAAATGATCAGATATGATTAGCATTATTACATTATTGTAATGTCATACTGAAGTGATGGACAACAGTAAAAACCCTTCGCAATTACCCAAGTTAAAGAATGACTTGTAACCTCAGGGAGTCATGAAATGATCTCCTTATCGCATTAAGAGAGATAAGACAGGATGCTTATTTAAAAAAAAAAAGTTTGCAACACAGCTGAGACCTTATAACTTTAGATATGAGGCTTTGTGGTAAGTTTCACTTATAGTCCAGTATTTTGTTTCACAGTGATGAAGATGTATCCCAAATGGGGGAAGAAGAAACACGAAACAATCACGCTGGTTGGTTACAGTAGCTTAGATGTGTAAAAGAGGGGAACCTGCCCTTTGCTGCCAAAAAGCCAATCTAAGATCTCAATCACTTTGAATTGCAAAACCTTGCAAGAGGCGTCCGATGCTCCTGTCAGTTTGGCTGCACTTCCTGTTCACAATAATATTCTTATCAGCTCGTGATGTGTGACCAGTTTGCAGAACTTTCATACAGAGAGCTCTTTTCTGAGAAAAATTATTAAAAGCACCTGTGTGTGTGTACATCAGCTGGCACCAGTAGGATAATGCACAGAGCTGTATCAATCCAAGCAGAACTACAGCGTTTAGCACGGATCCTCATCGGGTCCAGAGTCAAAATGCTCCCACTGGTAAAACCTGATGTACTGAAATGCCTACCAGCTCTCAGGACATAACCTCTTGATCCACCACTAAATATTAAACATTTGATTTTATTTCTTTTATGTAGGTGGATTTTCTTCCATTTAACATGTGCTCATTAGAGACCTCCAGCTGTCAAGAGGAGACTATATTGAGCTTTAATTACACACAGTTCTCATAAACTTTATAGAGTCTTTGACAAGTGGCATTTATAACCAGAGCATTAATGAGATCTAGCTCACAATTCACAAGCTACTGCCTGTAAAAACAGCAAATGTAACCTTGACCTTGAGCACAACTTGGGTAAAGATCCGTTTGATAAGGTCACTGGTCCTTCACCAAATTGAGGACAAGTCCTCAGACCCCATTAAGTCTTAGGGGAGATGGTTTTGCAGTGATTTGAGTTTGTGCCACACAGCAAGGAGCTGCTGGGCTCAAACACCTTTTCTGAGGAGTCTGGCTGCTCTGTTTGGCTTTCCTGTCCAACTACTGCTTAAACAGGTGAGTCTAAACTGGTTGACGGTCTATTAGCAGTCTGATGGACTGTTGACCTGTCCATGATGTAACCCACCTTTCACCCTATATCTAAAACTGCCCATTTTTCTTCTTTAATGTTGCTGTGCATTTTGACTGCTGATTTAGTATATCACAAAAAAAAGTTATCTTTTTACCCAGACCATTTTGTCCTCATAATCACTGAAAGCTATAATCGCCACTGAGATTAAGCTCAGAATAAATGGCCCAGTCCTAGTGGATTCGGGACGTTTATAGAACAAGAATTTCCAGAGGCATTACTAAATGTTTCCTTGTTCTTATTTTGTATTAAAGCAGCATTCAGACTTAACAGGATGCGTGCATTTCTGTGACTTCCTGTGTAAACTGTTGGAGTCCCAACTGCAGCTTCTGGTCACTGCCACCTTGTTACTGACTGCTCTTTTAGCTGCAGTACAGCTAAGGTGATAACAAAGAAATGGTTAAGTGATTATGAGGTCAACTGACCTTTCTGCTCACAATCACCACTGCAGTGACTTTATTTCTACGCATGATATCACTTCCATGCAGGCCAAGCTGCAGCCGTAGCATAAAATAATATAGCAGATGAGTGTGTGATATAACCATGTTGCAGCTGATGATATAACAAGCTCTGCAGGCAGATTCACGCTCCACAAAACAAAATGCAATCCATCGTCTCAGAGCTCCTCAAAGAGACAAATAAATGAAGGGGGAATGCAACAAGGAGACAACTAAGGCGACTAGGTGAGGATGAGATTGAGATGCAGAGAATGCACTCTCACGTGTGCAAAAGTAGAAACTATTTACAGAAACACTGCTTTTATTTTAAATTACTTTAATTACTAAAGCTAGAAATAACAGCCCAGAGAACATATGCAAGAAGTGGGATCTCTCTCTAGCCAGCCTTGGGCATGCCTTCATCCACACTTTGTCAGGTGAAGACAAATGACAATTAAGGCCTTGCAGGACCAAGAGACTCTTGCAATGTCCAAAGGGTGTAAAAATATACAGAAGGCCACTCAACGAGGGAGTCACTCTCTACAAGTCACATTTGTGTGTGCACACAACGATGCGGTGCAGATACATGGTCTGACTTGTAGTAGTGGACCAGCAGATGATTAATCAGTGTTTTAAAGGCACACGAGCTGCCGAGTCCTACCCTGTTTGTGTGTCTGGGCATTAACAGGAATCCCATGTGTGTGCAACACCACAGTGAATATGCAACATAACACAAAAGTGAGCTATTTTCTGTCAGGAAGAAAACAAACAAACTGCACTTCTGAACCACAGCTTCCTGCAGCGAGGCAGGAAAACGAGCACTGATCTGCCTTGCTCAAAGGCACTTCATAATGGATTTAAGTGAGATCTCTGATATCATTCCCAGTTTTTTTCTTGTTAAACAGGTAGTTCCTAGTAGCTCCTTTTGGGGAAAACCCATTCCTGTTGATGATCATATGACTAACACAACCCTACTGAGTCTAAGAAAACTATATTTCTCTACCCCGAATACGAGGCCCTACAGTATAAGCTGTACATGGGGTTCACAGCAAGCGAGATTAAAGGTTTGCTTAGCTGTTGCACAAGTCACATACTTGCAGTTTGATTAAAAAAAAATAAAAAAAAAATAAAAATGTTCCACTCCTGGCTGAATTGCAAACACAGTCAGGTATAACTGCTCCAACAGCGGAAAAAACTCAGCAGCTGATCATTTTTACTGCTGTTGTCACCGTGTTTGTAAGGATAATCAGGATAATCTGATCTGCTTCTTCAGCGTGTACGGCTTAATAGGAAAAAGTGATTTTTAGGCTTAAAAGCAACTCAACCGGTGCGACACAGCGGACTAATTTAGAGGTCGAATTATGACTGCAGATAGAAATCTGGGTGAGCGATGACTTTGTTGGTCAGACATTGGAGCAGACAGACAGGCTCAACGATAAACTTGTTGGATAATCAGTAGGCCTGCCAAACTGAGAGCCTGACCCCCTGCAGAAGCCTGCAGCAGTTTCACTTCTCTGACACAGTCACTAACAGGTTTTAAAGCAGAGTAAAATAGAGTAGAAGAGACAGATAAAGATTTGAATAATGTAGATGAGCACGAGGCGAACTGCTGTTACTGGCCTATCACATATATTGGCACATCTGTTAGTCGAGATACACAGATATGAAGGACATGCACGGACATTTGTATTGTTTTTTTTTTTTGTTGTTTTTTAAATAGAGTGGCTGTAGCCCTCAGCAATATCTGCAGCACATGCAGCAGAGTACATCACAGCTTAGCAGACTATGGGCACCCTGATGGCTTCCGATTACCTGTATGCCTGCAAGCAGTTGGCTGGTTAAAAGAAATGCAATGTTTATGGACAGCCACAAAAAACAGACAAAATTATAGCTGCTTAGATGCATGTTTTAATTGATTTAAAAGACTGTGTAGGAGGGCACTAATATTTTTTGTGCCATTTTATGTCCTATACGCTACCTTTCACTGTATTTGCTGCTTTTTTAAATATTGTGTTTGTATAGCTTGAACCAGATTTGATATAAATGGGTCTTCGTAGTTAAATAAAGTGAAAAAGCATTTGCCTCCTTCTAGACTTCTTCCTGTTTTTGCTTGATACGTGTGCATGTTTCAGCTCAAATACATTTTACATATCAGGCAAAGATAAACCTAGTAAAGAAAAATCTGATTTTAAATCATTTGTTATGCGTTTCACGTTACTGTGGAGGAATTTTGGCTCATTCTTCTTTGCAGAGTTGTTTTAAATCAACCACACTGGAGAGTTTTCCCAAGTATGAACAGCCTGTTTAAGGTCAAAGCATCTCAATCAGATTCAAGTCTATTTGGAGGTGGACTTGGTGTGTTTTGGAAAATTTGCATAACCAAAGCGAGCTTGAGTTTCAGGACACAAACTGATGGCCGGACATTCTCCTTCAGGATTTTCCAGTATAGAGCAGAATCCATAATTACATCAATCACGGGACGCTGTCCAGGTCCTGAAGAAGCAAAGCAGCCCCAGACCATCACAGTACCATGTTTGAATGTTGATCATGTTTACACAGGAAGTCACAGAAACACACATCATGACGTTCATTTTGTGAAATGCTGTGTTAGTTTTATGCTGGATGTAACAGGACTCAGACATTTCAAAGCGTTCAGCTGGTGTTCAACTGGTGCACTCTTGGAGTATTTTTTTTATTTTTTTTTAAAATAGGCTGGCCACTCCTGGGAAGGGTCAACACCATTTCAGGTTCTCTCCATTTTTGGATAATGGTTCTCACTGTCCTTCGCTGAAGTCTCAAATCCTTAGAAATAACCTTTTCCAGACTGAAGATGTCAACAACTTTGCTTCGCATCAGTTCTTCAGTTTCACTTTAGATTGTGAGACGAAGAGTTTCTTTTTGAGATCTTTTAGCCTTCTTCATGTTGTCAGACAGGTTCTAGAGAAGCGATTTCACGAGTCAACAGACCTGGCAGTAGGGCTGGGCCATATTATACCGTTCACGGTAATACCGGTATAATGTTAGGCAACGATAGGAAAATGAAATATCGCGATAGAATGGGAGTAAAACGCGCATGCGCAGTGCCTTTGTTTTCATACGCACATGGCCGATTGTTGAGTGAAACAGATGAACCAGAATTGGTTTGTAAAAATGGTGCAACTTCCGTGATGTGGAACTGGTTTGGTTGTTGTCCGTCAGATACACGACAAAGCACATTTTTTTGCAGAACATGCAAGCGGCCGTCATTATTGTCGTATTTGTCGGACTAAGATGCTCTTATATGTGGGAGTAATCTGGGTCCTAAACTCCGTATGTTTCAGGTCAAACAACACTGCAGCATCACTGAGAGTTAAAAACTGTCTAAATTCTTTCATCTTTAATAAAACGATCAACATTGCTGCTTTACCAGGTGTAACTATAAAGTTTAACTTCCAGGCATCCATGAAAACAAGTTATTACATTTAACGGAGTTAGAAGTTAGCAGGAAGCTAGCGGAAGTTAGCTCGCTAGTTTCGCTAGTTACCTAAACATGATATAGCATGTTCTGACTGAGAGATTTCTGAAAAAATTCAAACGTACAGCTCTGCTATCACTTCCAACACAAATGAAGACAGGAAACTAAACAGCAGTGACGTTTGTAGGGTTACTGAAGTTGGGCTAGCTGCTATATAATGATGTGCTACGTGATCGCTAGCGACACAGCTATGTTAGCATAACATAAACAGTGAAGCTGGAGGACGAACACTAACACTTTTCCACTTATAAAAGTTAACATGAAGGTTCCTCATGGTTAGAGACAAATGCAATCGCATGGCAGGATGCTGTACACGGACCAAACTTCAGTCAGGAGAACAACTGAGATAATCCATCCACAATACGAGGTTAGTCATTAATATACTGCAACAACATGGGAATAGAGCAGCTGCCAGAGAATTCAACATTAATGAATCAATGGTACAGAAGTGGAGGAAGCAAGAAGAATGAGTTTAATAAAGTTTGATTTATCTGACTGCTTTGTTTCGCTTAATGTGCCTTATAATCCCGTGCACCTTATGGTCCGAAAAATGCGTACTGCACACTGCAGTTTAATGTTGCAAAGCACCTCTTTTTAACTTCAGTGGATATTATACATGGTTATGCTCAGGATATGTCAGCCCATTTCTACTGGAAATGTCTTTTGGTTAAACTTTCAGCAAGGAATTTGCATTTGCACTGTTACATTTTTATAAAGCTTTAATGTACATAAAAACCAGCTTCTTGTTTAAGTGAAAATAAATGGAAGGTTGTCTTTTTGCGCTAGTAACGTTGTGGAGTTGTATTTTGTCTCGCATCAATTATATCGTCAGTTATATCGTTATCGCAAATTTTCAAATATATATCGTGATAAATATTTTTGGCCATATCGCCCTGCTCTACCTGGCAGTAATTAGGCCTGGGTGTGGCTAGTTAAATTGAACTCAGCTGGCCAAAAAAAAAGTGGTTAATCACATGGGGGCAATTATTTTTTTACGTAACTTCAGGTAGATTTGGATAGCTTTTACTCTTAATAAATGATACCATGACTTAAAAACTGTATTTTGTTTTCACTCAGCTTATCACTGTCTAATATAAAAATTTGTTGACCTGAAACATGCAAGTGTGACAAATGTGCAAATAAATAAAATAAAATAAAAAAGCAGGCAAATACTTTCACACAGCAGTTTAGCTTGAATAGTAAATCAGTCAGAGCCTAACAAAATGCCATGCAATAAACGGTATTACTATAAAGGTGATAGTTAAGAGCAACCCTACTTGCCTATTTTATTTTTTATACAAGTTTGATTGCTTTCTCAGTTGATTTTTTATCTTTTTACTTGCTATAGAAATACTGTTAGAAAAGATTGTACTAAAAATCTTATTCTTAATAACATTGATGTGGAAGATTTAAAAATAGCAAAGAGGTAGAGGAAGTAAAACAGGCTAAAAATGTCAACGTTTGCATTACTGTGAAGTAAAGCTCGGTCCACTATGAGTGGGGAAACACATGCAGCTAATTTTGATGCTAGCTGGCATGTAGCTGGAAGCAGCCACTGTGCTTTCGGGCAGTCTTCGTGGTTATCTTGGTTCATATACAGACAGTCCTCCTCCCTTCTGCCAGGCTATATGTTAGCTGAGCCACCGGCAGGCATAACAGCCCACACAGCTGTCTTTAACCCCGAAACCCTGATTACTGCCGTCTAAACGCGCCGTGCAGTCGCTCAGTCTTACCTCTTTGACTGCGAAGGCGGCTCCAAGTCCACAGACAGAGCTCAGGCGCGCTTTCTAAGCGTAGTTTATAATGAACTTGGGCTAGCCAGCCTTGTCCATTGTCTGGAGGAGATGCTGAGTATCTGCTCGCCAGTGTTTCAAGCATTAGCCTTTCCCTTTCTGTCTCTCACTGTAAAAATACTACTTCGGCCCCCTTACCGTAAACCGCCGCATAAAGGCGCAGTTATATTTTCAGCAAATAATCGCCATCGATGGTTGGCAAATAGGAAAGAAGACTAGGGTCACACATGAATACAATAAGTATTTCGAAAGTCAAAAAACGAGAAAATACAGGGTTAAAATTTTAAATACCATCACGACGAATAGGATATAATCAGAAACGCCGGGGGGGGGGGGGGGGAATAAAAAGAACTTTACTTACCTCTAGTGGACGTGAAAACTCACTACAGGAAAACCCAACAACTGCTTTGCGCATTCGTGAACACTTTACGGTTACAACGCAGCGTGACGGACATTAAAACAAACGTGAGGAGCACCAATCGGCTCCCAGGAGAGGCGGGACCCGTATGGATAACGGACCTAAAAAAATCTCCCAGTCTATTTTTATTAACGGACACGTTTGCTGATAATTACATGACTGGCTATAAGAAACGATATGAGAATGTGAATGCGTAGGACACATTGGAAGGAAGATGCTGTCTGCCGAGCTGGAAACACACTAAAGTAAGTCACAGCCAGCGATTAGCACAATGCTATTAGGCTGTAACAGCTAGCTCTAATTGCAGTGTTTTTAATCTGACAATGAATACAATTATGGCATTAAATTATTATTTCAAAGCGGCCATCAGCGAAATGTTGTTTGATGCTGCAACGGAGAGCATAGCTGACACCAAATAATCCAGTTAGTTCTGATTCCTGCCTTGCTGTCAGTTTTTAAATCCACGTTTTATGCTACAAAAGCATGCATTTATCATTATTTAACATATTTTCTGATTATAACACGTGCACATGTGGTCTGTCTGTGTGCAGCTTCTGTCTGTCTCCTCCTCTGGTCTCCACTGAGTGAGATGTCTCTGGCTCAGAGGGTTTTGTTGACCTGGGTCTTCACCCTGGTTTTCCTCATTATGCTGGTGCTCAAATTGGATGGAAAGGTAACAGTTTTCATAGCTTCATCAGCAATCTCCACCCAGTCTCCATCCAGTGACACATTCCTCCCAACAACCTCAACTATTAGCATCTTCTCCCTTTCCTCTCTACAGGTGCAGTGGAACTGGTTCCTCATCTTTCTCCCTGTCTGGGTTTTTGATGGCATCCTCATCCTCATGCTCGCCATCAAGATGGCAGGCCGCTGCAAGCCGGGATACGACCCGCGCAACGGCTCTCCAGACCTGCGCCTGCGTAGCTGGTACCTGACAGCCATGCTGCTGAAGCTCGGCTTCTGCCTGACGCTGTGCGCCAAGCTGGAAAGGCTGGCCGACGTGAAGCTGACGTTTGTGTGCATACCACTGTGGACCATGTTAATGGGGGCGCTGGTGGAACTGGGGTTGAATATCTTTCCTGAAAGGAGAGAGGCTTAGTAGCCGCCTAAGATCTCAGCGTGATTTGCATCACCCTCGACAAACCTGTGTAAAAACACGAAGGCAGACATTGGGAGGAGATTTGTGTTTATCTGGTCTCGGCTTTGTGAAATAGGAGCTTAGCCTGATTATGTTTCCAGAGAAGAATCAAATCTCCACATCAGCTATCAGTATTACTGTTAAGAACAAGAGACTTTGTGTAGGCAGATCACACAGTTGGAAGTGCACAGATTTCGTCATAACTTACTCGGAAAATGTGGCCTGACCTTCATCACACTCACAACTGCAGAGAAACACAATCTGGCTAAACTAATGAAGCACAAACTGGATTTTGCATGATGTTATAAAAGATGAAATAACTCCCATGCCCAGGCTGGAGAATGGACGTGAATCTGAAAAAGCACCTCAATGAGATCAGAGAGCAAACAAAGCCTGGTTCTTGATAAAAATCTGCCTTTTTAAAGAAAACCTGGAAGGGGTGAACCACGCTTTCGTTTCGGTGACTTTCCCAGGAACTTAGAAGCATTTGCAGGTTCACAAAACTGGAAAAATGTTTTTCGAGTCACACTAAGAAGAACTCTCAGAGGATATTCAGGAAAGCTGCCACCTTGCCAGGGAGGTGAAAAAGAAACCAAGGGTAATGACAAAAACACCTCCAAACAGCTGAATAAAGTTTACCATAAGAAAAACACTTAAGAATGATGTTATTGGAAGAACTTGAGGAAGAAAAGCACACTACAATACATGCCATATTTGGAAAAGACTATATCTGAGCACTCAGTCTTTTGGACAACAGTAAATAAAAGCTCACCCCAACAGCGAAGCACGGTGGAGGTACCATCATGGTTTGGAGCTGCTTTGCTACCTCACAGCCTGGACACCTGTCAGAATTTATCACCTTAACCCGAGTGGACATTGTTGGTGCTAAAGGAAGTGCAATGGGCCTGGACTGTGAGCGATCACGCTGTGTTTTTTATACAAATATATACATGCTAGTTTAGTCATATTATAATCTTAAACCTTTCTTGCAGCTGTGGGTGTTCAGGCCTCATCAGTGTTCATCAGTAGAGCTGGGACTCTACTGAGCTGCTACTAAGTCATGTAAACATGGCAAAAATAGCTGAAAGAGGGCCATATGGGAACAGCTGTATCTGTAAAACTACTGTGAAGCCAACACTGGAAGCAAAAAACCCAAAACATCCTCTGATGCTTTGTGTTTTTATGGATTGAAAATGTCCAGTATTGTTTTTCTAAAGTTTCTTTTTGCTGAATGTAAATGACGGCAGCTGCACAGGCAGGAACTGAATCTACTTCCTGTGTAACTATCACGCTCGCTACAAACTACGGTGTAAATTTTTGACTTGTTTTCCAGGTTTATTTTTTAAAACCTTTAAAAGACAGCAGCGAGCTTAGCTGCAAACACAGAAGTGGGGGATTTAAGAAGCATCTGATGTGCCATTTTCCACAGGCTGCCCTCTCTGCCTTATACAAGTTCTCTTTTGTACTTTCATCATCATGTGTTCTCTTTAACTCAGTCTCTGCACTCAAGTCCAAAACTCTGATCACAAATAAACCTTTGTGTGGTTAAAAAAAAATTACAGTTTTAGCCACGAGAGCACCGAGCTGATTCCAGTTTCATAGTTTCATAGTCGGTTGACTCTGTGCATGGGTGAAAATGTATTTAGCGCCATCGGTTGTTTCCTTGTGTTATTTTGCATTGAAATTTCGAAATTGCATGCATGTGTTATAATAATAAACTAGTGATTTACACTACACTGTGTGTCTCAAAACGATGCTTAAAAAGTGGTTCCAAATTGAAGGTTGGCATCAGTTAGAGCTTGTTGAAAACAAAGTATTGTGGTTGGGAAAATCCCTCTGGGACGTAACCTGAAATGAACCGTGAGGCAGCCAATCAGCTAACAGCAGGGTGTGCGTGCACGCTCTTACACATTAGCTCCTCTGAAACGCGCGCACGAGTTTATCTGGCGTTACGTAACACTCTAATTTAATGGTTTATGACAGGATTTTAAAGTTTAGATGTATTTGTATTGTGAAAAAAAACTAACTATGAGAAACTATCCAAAAACACCTTTAAAGAAGATGGAAAAGGCAAGTATCTCATTTTATTTTATGCGACTAAATGTTATAGCACCTTTTTTTTTGCTTCACTTAATGAGCAGCTATGTTTGCAGGTTAATTTAGCTCTTGAATGCTTTATCTTCACAGCAGTTAAGCTCTGATTAAATAAAAGGTTATCTAAGAAACAAATGTATCCAAATGTATTTTGTTTGACATTAATCAGCACACAACTTCTCATCTTTATCTTGTAGGAGGGGGGCGCACATCAAAGCACTTGCTGCTGCGTGAGAAAGAACATTTTCACATGGCTCTCTGCAGTTCTCTGAAAAACTAAATACGCCCAGTAATAACTTGAAGTCATCATTTCCTGTATGACTTTATCAGTGTCTCACATCATTGTGGAGGAATTTCGGTCCAGTCTTCTTCAATCTCGCTGCAGTATTTTAGTTCGGTTGAGTTCTGGACTTTGACTTGCTCCGGTCCTGTGGATGCAAAAGGAGCTCAAATCAACATCCCTCCATCGCCGTGCTTCACAGTCGGGAAGAGGTGTGTGTTTTTCACCGAACATCTCCATTTTGTTCTCGTCTGTCCATGAACATTGTTACAGACGTCTTTTGGACTGTCCAGATGTCCAAAGAGACTCCAAATAAGCCATATGTGTTCAGCCCTTTTCTAGTTGCACTGTCATTCATTTAAATATTTCACATCCTAACTGAGTCCTGTTGTGTGTCTGTTTTATAGAGGTGCTCACACTTGCTGATGATCAGTTAATCAAGAGCATTTAATTAGCAGCACCTGCCTGCTAACTACCCCTTAATTCCAGTGGAAGATGTAAGCATGTACTTTGAGTTTCACACACTGCTTCTGCATTTTGGCTCAGTTTATGTTAAGTAATAATTGTACCTGTTTGTAAAACTAGCTCCAGTTTACTTTTTAATGAGTAGCTCATGTAGGACAGGCAGCATTATAAGGAGCAGGTTTTTACCTGTTCTAAGACATTTTCTGCAGGTTCTTACTGTTAATAAATTAACTTATTGCATTGGTTTTGGTTTGTACAGTTTCCCAACGTGCAAAAACGTTTCTCTTACTGGAGTAATTAGAGTAGCAGTTAGTTAAATATGGGGAAGCAATAGTGCATCTTTATTAGCAATCTTGTGGTGTAATATGTAACAATATCACTCTTTAATGCCATTTGGCAGTTTTTGCTTTACTAGTTTTGTTGTTTTCACTTGTATTTGTGTATTATATTCAGCATTCTACATGCAGTTCTATTGAATTAAATCTATTTCTTGACTTATTGAGCTCCTTTAATGTATTTTTCCTATTGAATTAACTCATTTTAGTATCATTTGTGTTTTAACTGTTCCACTTTATTCTAATAAACCATTTATTTAGTTTATGTTTAATATTTTGGCTGTTACAACACAGGAAATTCCCAACTTTTGCAATAAATATAGTACATCTTATCCTATCTGCAGAGTACATAATGATTATTTCACATTTCATGCTACATAAAAAAGCAATGAACAGAATAAAATTAATAGCACCCGCAGTAATTTACTAAATGAAAGAATACCATGTGCTCACTGACTGAGTGCATTCACAGTTGAGTGAGTTGGTTTATCATGAATGATCCAAAACTAATTTCACTGTCTCTGCAACAACTTCCTGCCTCGATCCTGCACTTTAAAGGTCAGCTGAGCTCCTCTGGCAGGAAAGGATGAAGAGAGGAGGGAGGAAAGGCTCTTCTTAGCTGGATTTGACCCGACACACAGCAGCCTTGAATCACAGAGCTACTGCATTGTGTATGTGTCGTCTACTCAAATCTGGACCGTTAAAAACTGCTGAGCTCACTGCCGTAGACTGCAGTGAGGGGGCGGCTTGCATAACAGGGAAACAGAAGCCGAAAACACAGGCAGGTGTATGCTGGACAGAGGTGGAGGAATGGCTTTGAAAATAAGAAAGATGCTTTCAGTAAATTTCAAAGTCAGATGAGTGTCTGTAGGTTTTAAGCACATTCACAAAGCCTTATAAAGGACTCGCATGGCTAAAGTGTAAAGTTACACTTAACACATGAGTGATGCTTTAAGTAGTATTTTTTTTCTTTACAGTGGCTGCTACTATTTGAAAAGAGTTGCAGATATTCTAAGGATGTGACTTCACTTCTAAGGAGCTTTAAAGTGTCTTTTGGGCCCGTTGAATTGATTATTTTTTAGCATCAGGCCTCCCACTGTTTGCAAACACTTTTAACATATCATCTTCAGAGTATGTCAGGGTAGTGTTGACGGTTTTATATTTCTGCCCCCAAGTGGACAAAAAAAAAAAAATTCAGTTATTGCAGGAAGTTTTGTGGAAGCTTACTAAAAAATGCAATTATTGACATAAACTGTATATAAAAGATGGTTGCACCTATAGTGAACACTCATTTAAAAGCTAAATTACAGATTCATAATATTTCACTCAAAACTGAAGAACAAATGGCTGTTAGTGAAATCATCCACACAGAAAGACATTAACTGTTAAAAATTCTTCAATACTGTCGGCGCACACCTGACGATTAAAGCGGCAACCTTTAATGGATCGACTCCCACCTGCACTAAAGTCTTGCAAGAGTGTCATGCACGGTGGAGAAAACACAACCAGACCAACGAGAATCAAGTCAAACATTGAACCTTTTATTAGCTAGGCTCATATTTAAAGTAGAAACCACACTACAAGTATTTCTTTCCCCTTTACAAAACTCATTATGTACACTACAGTGCTGACAGTTAAAAAGAACAGAAAACAAACAAACAAAGAAAAACTGGAGATAAATGAACTCTGTGAAAACAATTCTAGCCCCTGAAGACTTTTTGTTTTCAGCCATAACTTTTTTGTCACATTTCTACAAAAAAATAGAGAAGTTCCTGTCGTGTTTCTGTAACATCCAAAAGCCAAAAAGCGTATAAAGAGCGGCATAGCGCCTCACAACTGTTATCAAGTGCTTAATTATCACCTCGCTCTCCCCCAGAGCCATACAGTGAAGAGTTCTCACTGTGAACGTTGAGGCAAACTGACGACAAAAAGCTAAGGCGTTATCTGTCATTTTCCAAAATTTTTCAGGCTTGTGGTGAAACGAATCATTAAGGAAAAGAAACCCAAAAAACCTTCTGAACACTGCTGAACCCTCCGACCTCAGATGTTTGGAGAGCTTCCAGCGGCTTTAGACACCAATTTAAGGCTTTGCTCTGATTTTCCAGTTAAAACTAAGACCCCTTCACTGTATGTCTCTGGACCATCTAGTATTTCACAGTTAAGGACAGGCACTGGGGAAATGTGGGCTACATTAGCAATATCGATAGTAAAAAACAAAAAAGACAAAACAAAATCAAGACACCAACAAAGATACACAACTCTGTGACATGCACCGAGACAGACGAGTTTGACTCTCATGATCAGATATTTGGAGAAACATATATTCTTCATAGGCGCTGCTAAAAATTCCACATAAAATAATTTACTGTACTTTTAAACACTTCAGTCTGTGGTTCATAAATAAAACATTTCATAGACTCCACACTGTAGAGAAAGCAGACTTCAGGTAAATAGATAAATAGTGCTTTGGAAACGAGCTCTTGACAGCGTACCGTCTGTTTTCGAAGTGTAAATAAAAAAAATAAATAAAAAGTGAGCCTGAATGCACTGAAGTTACAGTCTTGGAAGAACCTGAAATTGCCCTGTGGATAATCTAATGGAATCTGCAAGTCTCGACTCAAAGTTTCCACAATAATACCAACTGCATTTTCACACGCACTAAAACTGCTGTGATGAGTCACGTTTGGGATGTCTTGGCTATGCTGCATCTGTATGATATTGCTCTTTGAATCCTAGCTCACAGTGAGCTGTCATCGTAGCTGCTTGTTAATAAAACACAGATCCGGTTAAGGGGATAAAAATCGAGGTTCAGGATGTGCCCTGAATGCGTTTTCCTGAGACTTCTGGAGGCCCTGGGTCGAGTTTGTTCACAAAACTTGTTCTCAAAATTAAGAAGCCCTGGCACACATCCAGGAGACGGGCGAAAAACAAAAAGAAAAGCAGCAAAATTACACAAAGAGCCCACTGTGGCGTTAAGGGCAGCCAGCACAGGACAACCTCAGTACTTTGAAAAATGTGACTCTTAGTGGCCTGACTGAATGCAGTTCTACTGCATGCTGGAGCTCAGATAATGTTGAGTAGCATTAAAAAACTACAGCAACATTATAGCATTATAGCTCTAAATACAATATTAGGGAAAAGTACTGTGATAGACTGTATAGTGCAGTACAGTAATGAAGTGTAGGAACATTAAATCAATACACCAGCGGTGATCCATCATTATTTCAGAAACAGTCTTGGGCACGGAGAACATACGAGAAAAAAAAAGCCACAAAAATGGAAGCATTAGCTGCAAGTTTCACAAAAAGGCCACACTTACAACCTTTATTCTATATTTATATAAATATCTGACACAAGTCTGGAGAAATCTTCACTTCCTACATCTGACAGGCTCACAGATAATCTGATGTTTGAAAGGACTTATGCTCACTTCACTTAAAAACAAAACAAAAAAAAACAGAGCCAGACAGCAGTTTGGCAGACGACAGGGCTCATTTGAGCCTGAATAATCTCTCCTTCAGAGTTCAGATGGCTAAAGGCCAAAGCTACCTGTAAATGAAAGGAATTCTCCATCACACTTTTTAACCTGTGCACGACCAAAGCATCTGTACAATCTAAGCCAGTTCAGTCCAGAGGTCTGGGTTATATCGAGTCCAACGCTGCTTGATAAACTATGATACTGTGTCTGCTTTCTCCCTCTTTAGTTATTTATTTTACATTGTTTTACAACAGCACAACCAAAATGAAACCTTATACGTATACAGTCATTTAAAAAGAGTTTCATTACGTACAAAAAACTACTATAAAATCTGCTTCGGCTCCTCTTCGTGGTTTGGGGGTGGGGGGAAAACAGCAGGGCGAGGTTGAGGTGGTGGGTGAGGAGGAAGAGGGGGGGGAGGGGGGTGTGGGGAGGAGGATGGCGGTGGAGGAGGAGGTGGGTAAGGGAAAGACTGTGACAGGGAGAGCTGAACCTGCATGGATGCTGAGGTCTGGTATTGCGGTTGTAGGGGGTAAGCACCCGGCGGCTGCGAGAGGAAAGGCTGAGGGGGGAGGAAGGGGTGGGAGGTGAAGCCGGGATGCTGGGTGGGGAAGAAGGTTTTGGCGAACTGGTGTGGATGGGAAAGGTGAGGGGAGAGAGACTGGGTGTTAGTGAGGGGAGAGCTTAGAGGAGGGGAGGCCATTAGTGGGGGCTGGAAGTACGGCTGGGACTGTGTGGTGATATTTGGTTGGTGATGCAGGTGAAGCGGGCTCAGGTGGACCGAATGTGGCGGTGCTTTCTGGGTGAGAAAAGAGTTTAGCGTTTGAGGCTGTGTGGGAAGGGAAGGACTGGAGAGGGTGTTTTGGGGGAGCCCTGGAGGTCTGTGAGGGATGTGGGAATGCGGCAGGAGAGGGGAGAAAGAGAGGGGAAGCATCTGAGGGAGGGGAGGAGGTGGGAGATGCTGGGGTGTGTATTGCTGCATGTAGTTTCCTTGCCTCGAGGCGTCCTGTGGTGGATGTACTGGCAAATCCACGGATGTCCTGGAGTCTGAGTCTAAAGTGTGAGTCTGTGCCTCTGGGCGTGTTTGTGTCCGCATGTCGATCCCTGTGTAAGTCCATGTGTTGATTTCGGAGGGGTGTGTTTTTACATCCACAGTGGGCGACCCCTGTGACCACCCCTGTGTCTGTGTGTCTGTGACCGGGAGCGAGTCTTTGTCCTTCGGTTGATCTGACTCCGAGGAAGGAAGAGGCTGAGAAGAAGGAGGAAGCGTGGAGAGAAGAGATTCCACTGCAGGCTTGAGACTAGTCAGGGATGAAGAGGAAGCTGGCAGAGGGGAAGATGTGGACACCACAGCAGAGGAGGAGGAAGAAGAAGAGGTAGAAGATGGATGGGAAGCTGCAAAAGTCGAATGCAAGCTTGCGACAGGTGAAGGTGAAAACGCTGACGAGGTGGAAGACTTTGGGGATGATTTCGGAGAAGCTGAAGAGGAGGAACTTCTACTGGAAGACGTTGTTCTGCTGTCTAAGAGATGGTGGTGGTGGTGATGAGGTTTAGATAATATTTTGGGTTCTGTGTCCCGATCAAGAGGAAGGAAAGCAGGAGGGGACATAGTGCGAGGTGGAGGAGATTTATTCTTGCAGGCAGGGGCTGGAGATTCTGCCTTCACCTTTGCAGGAGGTGAATCCTGCCGTTTAGGGCCTCTTTCTTCAGCTGCCCTCTCCATCACCTCCTGTTTGTCTGAGTGTGCTGAGAGAGCAGGCTGGGACGGGGGAGGTGGATGCTGAAGGCAATCACTGTCCTCCTCCTTTCTGCCAGTTGGCAATGTCCTGCTTTCTGCCACCTCAACCTCAACATCCTCATCCTTTATCCTCTTCTTCTCATCCTCCTTTTCCCCCTCAAAAACCGATTCAGTCTCTTCCACTTTCAGCTCAACCTTCTCCTTCTGCTCCTCCTCCCCCCCTTCTCCCTTGTGGTACTGCAGGAGGCGGACATGCCATGCCAGGCTGCAGACAGCAGAAACTGTCTTGAACTGGTGGACCACATTGCGGGGGATGAAGTAGATGTCATCGTGGCACAGGCGGATGCGAGCATAACGAATGCCTTCCCGCCGCAGCTGGTTTAGTTTGGCGTCGTCCACCCACTGCACACACTGTACAGAGAGAGGGCGGGAAGACGGTTAAAAACGGAGGAGAGGAAGAAAATAGATGTCATAATACCATGAGAATAAGAATTTGAGCAGCAGAGGGCCATGCTGACTTAGATAAAGTAAACAAAAGGACATGCATCGCAAAACTGATTGAAAACACAGTTACACGTCAGAATGAAAGTATTACTAATATTAGAAAACAAATTTATTTAAATTCTTTATTAAGATTTAAATTAGCCTACATCCTTCCAGTTGTCTGATATGCACTGCTTCACAGGACACTGAGAAAACCGGCTGCATGAAGTTAAAAGGCAGCAGCCTCTTGCTAACAATTCGAGAGTTGTTTTGGTTTCCTTTAAGGATGCCGAGCTGCATTGAAATGGTCTGCAGGCTTGTTCCAATCCCCGGGGGGGACATTTTGCTGACGCACGATTCAAAACTCACAGATTAAATAAATTCAAAATAGAATTCCTTTGCATAACGAGTCAGAACAGCAGCAGCAAGACAAAATCTTGTTCTCTGAAGTTGCTTTTGATCTCCTTGAGTGCAGGTTGTACTTATGCAGTCTGCACAAGGGGAGCTGGAGTCTCTTTATCTCAAAAAGGAAAAGAAGCTACACAAACTGCAAAATCAAAGCTGGCAGAAAGGACTAGAGGAACTTTAATGTGTTTTTTTAAATAATTTGTATTTTTGTCATTTTTTAAAAATAGGTAAAAAAAAAAAAAAAAAGAGCAGTGTGTTTGTTGTTTTTGGTGAAGTTAGATTGTTTTGGCAGTAATTCATTAACTATACTGCTCAAATATTTATTTCACTTTAAATAAACATTTATCTTATGGGGGATTTTTCTGAAATTTAAATAAAATTCACATGATACATAAATAAATATGAAAAAACAGTTGGTGATCACAGAGGACGTCTGGCAGGGACCTGGATCGAGACTAGTGATATTTAACATTTAATTCTTCCTCCACGGAAAGATGTCTGCGGGTGCAGATGGACACAACAAGAAGCCTGGTTATTAATCACTTGGTGTGAGTTTCCTTCATTGATTTTGAGAAAAACAAATACCAGCAGCCAAAAAACAATCTGCATTTACAAGCAGCTAACTGTGAGGTGCAAAAGATCAGCATGGAAACAAACTAATCGAAAACTTCAAATGGCATCTGTGAACAGACTGACTATTAAAGCTTGTTGCTCGTTACTCGTTACTTAATAATCTACGTAACAAGGATTGCTAAGCAGATTAACCCGGAGAAATAAACTAAACTACATAAGCAAAAAATAAATACAGAAGAACTATAACTATAATTATTTACTATAGTAACACTTGTCTTTTCTTGTCTTAAGACAAACCTCTAGCTGAGGTTAAAATTGTCCACCGGGTGGCAGCATCCATCATCAGGTTTACACTCAGTTGATATTTTGGTAACACTTTATCCAATATGAGTTATTATAAAGGTCAATTTACTGGGAGTAATAGGAGTGAGTGAGCACAGGTGTGTGTGTGTGTGTGTGTGTGTGTGTGTGTGTGTGTGTGTGTGTGTGTGTGTGTGTGTGTGTATAATGTAACACCTGAGACAGCGGGGGTTCATGTAAGTCCAACTGCAGCCTCTGAACTACATAAGGGAAATCACCAGCGTGGAAACACACAACATCTTTGGTTACACGAGGAGGCTCCAAGCTGAAAACGAGCAAGGGGGGAGGGAAGAGAGAAGGATTATATGATATCCGTCAGTGACTAAGCTGTGTAAATACAGAGCGTGTGTCACTTCCACACAGACGGCTGCTTACCAAACTGTCTGACATTTACAGCGTGCGCTACTGTCGCTTCAACACCTACCTTTCTACGGAGCATACGGCCTTCAGCACCCCCACGGCCGCCGTGGTTTGGCGCTCGAAACCCTGTCCGATGTGATCGGCGTGGGCTCGCGTCCGATCCTCGAACAGCATCTCTCTGGGCTCGCTGGTCCTGGGCAGGGACTGAAGCAGGTTCTTCACCTCATTTGCGGAGCTAAGAGAAAAAGCAGAGTGAAAAAGTAGAAAAACACAGCGTGCCCACACAGTTTGTGTTTCTCACCCGTCTGCTTCCCTGCTGTCTAAATAAAGAAGGAAATGACTAAAGGTGAGTGGGATGCTCACTCTCCTAGGCTCTTTCTTTCCCGTCTGCTTTATAACAGCACAAAGAGACCTGCTGCTGTTGCTGTTGTATTATCAGCATCAGCTAAGACAGAGACAGAAGCATCTACAATAACAAATCAATCAGCCATAGGGATACACAGAGCGATACTGCCTTTAAATGATTTGTAAATAAGATGGATTTTACCACAATCAGCAACCAGTATTTATCTCGTCTAGTCTAAATTTTAAATGTTCAAATCCTGCCTGTCAAAGCGTTTACAACATATAATAAAGTAATAAAGACTGCTTTGTTTTTGGCTTTAAGGGGAAATAAATACAACAAAAATAATGAAATAAATAGATAAACGATTCAAACATTGACATTGAACCACAATTTTGCAATTGCCGCCTCTGTAACAGCCAGCGCTGATGTCATGTTATACTTTGTTCCTTATTAGTTGGCAAAGCTATGACTTGGCCTAGATGCTTGCAGGTCAAATTTAAGACCTTTTTAATAACACTTAGAACAAAATTTTACACCAAGCTTCACATCAGAAGTGAAAAATATGTTCTCTCCAAGTAAACACATTAATGTCAGTTCAAACAATTGTTATTCGTGAGCCATTTGTCATGAAAGTCACATCTTCCCTTTTCTAATGAGCACGCTGGCTAACAAAGCCGTCATCATAGTCGTCCCCAGTGTTTCCATCAGTGTGTGCAAGACGGGCAGCAGGCCAGGCCTAAGCACTGGGGGAATTTTTGTTTATTTTGGTTTGCATTTATTTTCTGGGGAAAATCTTTAATTGGCATCAGCACAAACTGTCCGTACACATATAAAAATATTCTGAAAGCTTTAGGTGAACAGGTGATCAATTACATTATGCTATCTAATTCTTTAGAGACCAAATAAATACATAAATAAATAAATAAAAGTGAAATATTTAAGATCCAATCAAATTTAAGATATTTTAAGGACCCATAGACATCTTGTCTTTACTTTTCCCTCATCTTATCCAGTGTAGCTGGATCTAATCTAAAAATCCTTATCCTTGATCCACATGCTGGAATTTTTGTCATAAATGAAAAGGTCATTTGTGTACGAGTATGGACACTTTTGCACTCGGCTTATTATTTTTCATATTGTTTCCTGTTAGAGATTTGTTTGTTTTTCAATTGAACTATACAGGTTACAGGTCACATTAAATGTGGGACACATTTTGAAATGATTTATTGTAGTCTCATTTTTAATAATCACAAAAATCTGGCATTTTAACAGGGTTGTCTACACTTTTCACATCCACTGTATACCTCAACTATTAAGCCAGAACGTGGAAACTTCACAGCCTGAGGGTAAGCCGATGTAAACTTAACGAACAAGCAGGCATGTTTGTTTTAAAAAGACTTACAAGAACAAACAGATCCCTAAAAACTGCGCGTTATTTAATGAAAGTGTCAGCGCTCACAGTTAAGTAGTCGATACGTTTAATGTTTGATAGAAGCAGGATGAAAAAGGCGTGTTTCAGCCTGTGGCTTCAGTGAGAGTTTCTGAAACATTTGTGGGTGTAACCCTCATCAAAGTACCATTCATGCTCAGTCTGGTTTCCACACCACACAGAATTTACCCATGTATTAATAACTCCTCCACACTAATAGACTCAATACTTGAAATGTGCAATTCACTTGTATTTTTATTTTTATTCCTATTTATTCTATTTATCCCCTTCGTATATTTTATTTATATTGTCTCTGTATTTATATATATGTGTGTGTGTGTATAACTCTGTAACTTCTGTCGGTGCTGTGCTTTTTTGGAAATCGAATTTCCCAGAGGAACCCACCCGAGGGATTAATAAAGTTCTATCTTATCTTATCTTATCTTATCTTACTTTGATACATAACACACATATTAACAGTATAAAATACTGCAGATAATTTACATATTTGAGGTCATTTTATAAATGTAAGAATTTATTGCACTTCTCTGATTCACATGCAAGATGTAGTATGAACCAAAAGATGAAAGATAAAACAACAAACCCACAATGCGTCTACACAATTACTGCAGGCCTTCAACAGATATGTCAGATTTTCTAGCTCCGGATGCCCCCCCCCCACTCCCAAATCTAATCATTTTATTCAATTCAGTTTTATTTATATAGCGCCAGATCACAACAATAGTTGCCTCATGGTGCTTTATGGTTCCGTGTTTGCTGCCGGCATAATGCGTGTTTACAAATAAGTGTGAAAAATTGTAGATCTACAACATTCTCTCGCATTTTAAAAAAAAAAAAAAAAGAGAGAGAAAAAGCCCAAAAAACACAAGCTGCGTTTCAAGCAGTGTAACGGCAAAAGCTAGACGATGTACACATACGAAGTCTGCGCTTGGCTTCATGTGTGCAGACTGAAGAGCTGTGAAGGAAAAGCATAGGAATGAGCCATGCTGCCAAACAATAGAAGTACTGCAGTCAGCTCACTGCTGGATCAGTGACTCACACTGGAGCTGCAGTCAAATTCAAACAAGAGTATAAACACAAGCACAGAGTTTGCGAGAGAGTCCTTCGAGAGAGTAACACACACACACACACACACACACAGACACAGACAAGCTTCGAAACTACCCGTGCTGAATTGTGCGTTCATTCATTCAGAGATAAGAAGAGAGAGGCATGAGCTGGTGGAAGAGGAAGAAAGAAGCAGGGGAAAATAGTGCAGAGAGTGGATGGGGGTAGATGAAAAACACACACACACACACACACACACACACACAGAGCTCAGTGTGTCTGAGCTGACTGCAGGCTGACAGTAATAAATGTAAAACCAGGAAAGCTGGTAAGTGAAACTGTGAAAAGGGAGAGCGTAAAGGGAAGAGTGCTGAATGTGCACATCTTTGAAGCCTACCATCCGCTGCAAATCTTTAACTACATGTGAGGTCGTGTTATTCTCCCACCGTGTCTGCTGGTAGTGTGCACCAAAATGTCAGGAGAGATTCCTGCGCCTTTATTGCCAGTTAAAGCAGGACTGAGGGGTAGATGAGTAGAAGAGGGCGCAAGGAGATAATAGGGCTGGTGGGATAAAGAAGGAGGGAGGTGGGGAGTATGTGGATATAAAGGGAGAAAGCAATGGAGGAAAGCAATGCTCTCTGAACATACAAAAGCTGTTTTTTGTGTGTGTTAATTATATTGATTTTTGGCCAGGTTCTGCATTTAAAACTCAATTTAGCCCCAAAGTAATATGTGCCAAATGAAATTCATCAACAAAAGCACACAAATGTTGTTAATGGTTGTGTAACTCTATTCCGTAATATTTTGAAAAATGTAGATAATACCAGAATATATGATATATTAATAATTGGGATACCATTAGGGCTGAACGATATTTCGCATTTGCGATAATATCGCGACATGATCAAGTGCAATTTTCTAACCGCAAAGGCTGCGATTATACTCTGGACATGTCCAAATTCATGGGCTGCATCCTCCTGAGGCCGCATTTGTAGACCGATTACGTCACAGCGACGCGCCGAAGGCTGTCCAAATTACTACCATATCCCAGAATTCATAGCGCGGCCCAGCCAAACTCCAGTTTCCAGCAATGGCGGCCGCTACTAAGTTTTAAAATTACTCATACTAATCTTTCTGGGTCACAAATATAAACTTTTAACATATTTTCAGGCGAGAAAGTAGTTGTGTAAACATCAAATATCTGCTCGGTTTATCAAGATATCCCATATTTGCAAAAGTGCTTCGACGTTTTCAGAGGCGTCTGCTACCCACCAGCTTGACAGCTAGCCAGGAGCTCGAGGGTTACTGATGCGGCCGAGAACGGCACAACTCCCGGCACATCATTTTCAGATCACCGCGGAGTTTCGCTGCTCGGGTTAAACATAATATATAAGTCACTTAGACAACCTAAAAATGTTATTGTTGGGCTTTTTTCAGTGTTTTGTTTGTTCGTGAGTAAATCGGTTTGGCTGAGATTAAAGTTATTAGATTAGATAAAATAAAACTTTATTAATCCCCCGGGTGGGTTCCTCCTTGGTTTTCACACAGCTGACTAAACGTCAAACAGAAAACTTATTAAACAGAAGTATGAGACAGTCGAGAATTTACACCAGTGTCTGGTTATATTTTAGATAGCAAGAAGCAGACGGCCGAGTTTATTAAACTCCACCGAGACAGCGGTGACGCTAATCAGAAGGCTAGACCGTCCAATTTCGTTTGTGTGTGTGTTTATACAATTGCTATTATGTTTGCACTTTATGTGTAATGTTACTGACTGCAGAGATCAGTAAGATGTGTGTATTTTTTATTTATTAGTTTTATTTATTTTATATTATTTTTTAATTGAATGACTGTCTAGTAGTTCACAGATGTCGAAAAACTGAGTGTGGTAAAGCCACTGATTTTTTTTATGTATATTTCTGCAATCTGCACATTGTACTGACTTTCATTTTAATGTTTACACCAGGGTTCCTTGTCAGCACTTTATGCTCAGATGTTTGTAAGCTAAAAATAAACTATTGTGTATGTTCAAATATACTGTTGTGATTGAAGAAGTTAAATAAAAATGTCAGTCATCAATTCATGCATCACCTCATGTCATCATAACAGAGGTCTGTCTTCCAGGAAAGAACAGTTTAAAATTAATGTAATATAGTATTGGCCATACTATATGATGTATTGCTTGTCTTTGTTTAATAATACAGAAGACAAAGACCTTAAAAAATAATCGCATATCGCATCGCAATCGCAATATTGGGGCAAAAAAATCGCAATTAGATTATTTTCCATAATCGTTCAGCCCTAGATACCATGTTTGAAAACTGATCATTTGTTATATTCTCTAGTGGTTTATTTATTTGGAGCATTTTAAGCCTTTATTTGACAGGAAAGTGAAGGGAAATGAAGGGACTGGTGGGTTGCCTTGTCAACCAGGTGAGGTTGACAAAGCAAAACCGATCAGGAACATGTATACAAAATCTAATAAAATATGAAAAAACAAAGGTAAAAGTTAATCTGGAGTAAAATGCAATTAAAAAAAAACTAATAAAACAATTTCAACTACACAACAAAAGCACAAATACAGATCAAAATGCAGTAAATGTGGTACTAAATGTAGTAAAAACAGCTCAGTAAATATCAGTGTAAGTATAGTAGACAGTGCAGAGCACATAAAGTGTGAAGTGCTTGAAATAAAAGGTTAACGTCACGTTAACATCCTTTTTTCTTTCAGAAGCGTTCCACCTCTGTCTCTTCGTTGCTAAGCTTTGCGGGTTTGATCAGCTCACGCTGGCTGTCACGCTCACATCACATTCTTCGTCAATCCTCTGTCTTTCTTCAAAATGGTGCTGGCCCCGGCTGCTGCTGCCGCTTCTACTATGCGATTACAGTAAATCTGTGTGAGCGTGGCGCCCTTTCACCAAGAGCTGAAATATTTTGGTTTATTTTCATCATCTGACCACTATAATCAAGCTGAATTCTCAGACTGAGAGTCTCAGCGCTGTCAGAAAGGCACAACAGTTTGACCTTTCCACTGAAACTACTGAGAAATAAAAAGCAGCGCCGCAAAGAGACGCTGCTCATGCGCCAGCAGCCTTCCTCCAAACAGCGCAAGGCCAAACTGCAGCCAAGGACTCGCTGCAAACATCACGTCCTCCTCTCCTCCTCACTACTTCTCCATATTTCTTTTGACATGCTTTCTTTTTTGATGTCTCTTTTCTTATTCACACACTGACAGACATGAAAAACACCTGAGCTCCTGAGAACAGCAGCATGTGAAGTCCTCAATAAATCAACTTCAAGCAGAAAACAGAAGTCAAGAAGAAGCGGAAAACAGACTGTAATAGAAACTATCTGTGGAGGTAGCAAGGACAGAGAAATGAGGCCGGAGCTGCAAGGCGGGTGAAAGATTGAGAAATTTCCTACATGCAAGTCTGGTTTTATTTTTTATTTCCGTTAACTGAAAGGTTTCATTTGCCCCCCTCCAACATGTACTTTTAGTTTTACTAACTTTGGTCTAAACCCAGTGGACCATGAAAAGACAAAACACATTAATGTGTACCATAATATAGGAAATTTGGTGCAAACTAGGGCTGCCACAAACGATTATTTTGATAGTCGACTAGTCACCGATTATTTTTGCGATTAGTCAACTAATCAGATCATCATCCATTGGACGTACAGCGTACAGCTTATTGCACCAGCAGCATCTGGTCTTATATAACTATCATTAGCTTACAGCTTGAAGTGTTTGTGCTAACTAAAAATAAAGACAAGATGGTAGTTTATTAATTTTTAATGAAATTTGCAGATTGTTTCGGTGAAGTTTAATAAACTCCTTGCTTTCTAAAATATAACAGGACACCGGAGTATATTCTCCAGCGTCTCACACTTCTGATAATCAGCTGTCTGCTTGACAGTTTTAGCTGTGCAAAAACTATAACTTTAATCTCAGCCAAACCGATTTACTCAGGAACAAATAAAATACTAAAGAAAGCCAAACAATAACATTTTTAAGTTATCTAAGTGACTTATATATATGTTTAACCTGACTAGCGAAAGACGGCGGTGGGTTTGAAAACGATTTGCCGGGAGTCCGGTGTTCTCACGGCTCTAGTTAGCCTTGCCCCCGCCTAGCTAACGAGCTAGTGGGTAACAGACATCTCCGAAAACGTCGGAGCGCTTTTGAAAATATGTGGTGTCTTGATAAACTGAGCAGATATTTGAGGTTTACACAGCTACATTCTCGCCTGAAAATATGTTAAACGTTTATTTTGTGACCCAGAAAGAATAATAAGAGTAAAGTTAAAACTAACTAGCTGCCGCCATTGTCGACAGCTGCGCTATGAATTCTGGGACACAGCTTCTTCTTCTTCGGGGTTTAACGGCAGCTGGCATCCTTGTACATGCAGTGCTGCCATCTTCTGTTTCAGTCCGTTATTACACTCTTAAATCCTACTACTCATTCCTGCGTCCTTTGTGATCTTACAAAGCTTCAAACGATGCGTCGACTATTAAATTAGTCGTCGACGATTTTAATAGTCGACATAATCGTGACTAGTCGACTAATCGTGGCAGCCCTAGTGCAAACACAAATTGAAAAGCAGGCACACTTAACCTAATAATTAAAAATAGGACATCTCCTATGAACTAAAGGACTAAAGCTGCTAATAAAAGTGTGCTTAGTTGAAATCGGCGTGAAATCACAGACTTCTTCCAATAAAGAATCATCATCTTATCAACTGACTCATCTCTTAAGCTAAAAATCAACCAACCAACCGATGCCACCACTAATGACCTGAGACATGAGAGAAATAAATGAAGCGAGGCAGGAATGTGTGTGATGTGCATTGTCCCACGTTTGGCTGGCTGCCATGTGAAGTGGTGTCTGATGTAACGATGATCTCATCCTAGCGGTGAGCCACATACCGCTCCCATTCTCACACACACACACACACACACACACACACACACACACGTTCTCTCTCATGGTCTCGCTCGCAGACATCATGCATTATGAGGCAGAGGCCGTGTTTGAGCAGCAGCGGCACAGGCAAGCAGAGAGGAGGGTAATCGTCTCATCTGGAGCAACTCGGCTTCAACAAAGCTGCACGCTGCTTCAGATTGGAACGCTTTTTTAGCCTATAATCAGTCCTCATGGGCAGAACGGAGGGTACAGAGGCAAGCTGGCTCAATAAGTTACACAAACACACACCACCGAGGCTTGTAAACAACATTCATAAAGAGCGAAATCCCTCCTAATTCCATCTGTCTCACTGAACTGGAAACGTGAGTTGGCCTTATTTGTGCGCATCTGCAGTCTGCCGTTCCCCGTTGGACTCACCGTTTTCTTTTAAAAGGAGACTTTGGTATATCAGCTACAGGTATCATCTGCTCTCCTGGTCTGACCCACATTATAGGACCGTCGTCGCTCTCTGTGGGACTCATCAGCCTCAGACTGGAAAACGTTCCCCATGGAAGAGTCCTCTGGAGCCAGACAGACAAGGAGGAAAAGAAGGAGGAGGGAAAGTGAAGACACAAGGGAATAAAAATCAAAGCATTGCCTTTTTAGTCGGCAACCAATTCATCAAGTGTTTTATTTAGCTCGTGTGCAAAAACTGCTCCCCTGGCAAAACTTGTCACTGGCACCCAGGATGATTCGGAGGGTGCTGAATCTGAGCCAAAGCCGTTCATAGACAGGAAACGCCAGAGGATGTGCGTCTTTTGATATTCAGCGTGCGACGCCACTCCTCCGCAGCGCGAGCAGGAGATTTGAAGTCTCAACATAGAACAGCAAACAGAAGACGAGCCTGTCACTCATGCATTTAAGGGACAGCAGTGAGTAAACGCAGCGTTTCGTGGTCTGCTCCTGCAGACAGAAACAACTTCCTGGACTAAAACAGGGAGCTGCGTCAATCGCTTGACATGCCTCTCATTTGCCAGCCACTGCTGAGAGTCTTAGGTGTTTTGTCTTGCAGTATTCTCCATCTGCTCGGTTTGGTGTTTCCAAATGATCAGCGGTGCAAATGCGTCAAAATAGTCTAGTTATTGAATGCAATATGAGACCATACATGTGGTACTAGGAAGTAAATAAGTAGAGTAAATAAATCCTACTTTAGAGTTCAGGGATGACACTATGTCAGCCAGCTGAACATCGTCACACAACAGCTTGACTAAGCGTGCACAATTTTACTAGAACAGATGATGTTTTCTTGGAACAAATAGTAGCACATTATGAAAATGAATGCTTTTAGAGCATGAGGCAATGAGCGATTAATAAGGATGTCTCAAGAGGATACTAAGGATGAGTATCTGGGCCGACCCAGCAAAGTTTTAATGGCTCTCTTCTGGCTAAAACAAAGAAGATTAAAATCCAGTTCCTAAAGTATTATTATTTTCTGTCGGCTACTTTTTTCTAAAAGGCATTTCACTGCATTCAGTTCAGGTCGGAGACAAACATTTTGCGGACTCACTTCCATATCCAGTTCAAGCTCAAATCTTATCTGTTTGTTTGAATCCTTCTGTCACGTTTTCCATTCAGTCATTCTGTCTTTGTCAGGATTACTGCCACGCTGCTGTCCCACCCAGACTCACCTTGAGGAAAGGTGACTCTTCCAGCATGCTGAGGAATTCTGGGAAATAATTGCCGACCTCCTCGTCCACAGCTCCCACCAGGCTAATCTGTCTCATGGCCCCAGCTCTGTATGTGCCATGACTGTAGGTTTTCTTCACCTGCAGCGGGAATATAACAAACACACGCACATACTCTGTGTTATGGTGAAGTGAGGTTGATTCCTGCTGCATAATTAATCATAAAGTGGGAGTTCAGTTCAGTGTTTAGCTAGAAGCATGCAAACGCTAATATTTAACATTCTCTTTCGTGTTGTGCACAGACACAGAGGTATTATAACGATAATCGAATTTTAAAACAAGTTTCCCTGGCAAACTGTAAATCACAGCTTTATTATTTCTCATCCAAAGGAGTGCAGTTCAAACAAACCATTTTCAATGTGATACACACCCACTGTTTATCATTTCACTCTCAAATCCAACTCAGAAGAAAACACATTCTCTCACTCTAACAATAAACATATCATGCAAAGTGATAAATGGAAACTAATAGTCAATAATCATCATCTGGGAAAGTTGTAGCACCTTCAACAAGCTCATTAAAGACCTCCCACTGTTGTAACAGGGGCTAGAGCAGCGTTCCCCAACCCCCGGATCACAGACCGGTACCGGTCCATGAGTCGTTTGGTACTGGGGCACGAGAGTTGAGGCTCGGGTGTGAAATTTATGGTTTTTAGGGTTTTTTTTATCAGTTTTTATCTTTTTTTTAATCATTTTTATTATTAAATCTGTTTCCCTGCATCGTTTCCCGTGTGCTATTATTAAGTCCTTTTATTTTTGGTACAGGTTTGTCAGACATAAACCGGTCCATGGTGCAAAAAAGGTTGGGGACCGCTGGTCTAGAGGATCTGAGTTCCTTTTTAACATACAACAGTTACCTGGTGACCAGTCCTACTAAAGAGCATTTCACCCACTTGTTTTGTTTTAATACCTTTTTTTAACACCTAAAATCATCTAACAATTTTTATGGAGGGAATTAATTGTGGTTATTTCCAGCTTAGTATAGTTGCCTGCTGGACTCTACTAGAGTAACTCTGTATAGTCTATAGTTAAAACAAACATGAATGGGTGCCAGTTTAGCTCACAGGTGGAGCAGGTGACCATATGCCACAAGCCTAAATGCTTCAAATCCAAGGCCCTGTGCTACGTGTCTTCCCCCAGTCATCCTCTCTCCCTACTTTCCAGTCTGCTCTCCACTGCACTCTGATAAAAGCATAAAGCTCCAAAAACTACTTGTTCATCATAAACTGGGTATTAGTTCATCCACTACGTGAAATAAACAATTTAATTTCCTTTAAGCCAGCTTTTCCCTGATTGGTTGCCCCTTGCAAACAGAAGGTGTGAAGAACAGGTGGGTGGGATTTATGTGCTCAAAGACAGACCATTTGCCAGACACTATATTAGGCATTTAGTGTCTGGCAAAGACATCATAAACAGCTAAAAGTGATAAACAAATGACAGGAAGCAAAATAATATAATGGTCCCTTTCTCCCTCCTACAGCAAGTGTTATATGATGATATTATTTATATTAAATATAATATTATTCATGCCAATTTGGAAACACACGAAAATCTGAATTGGAGGCAGAGATCCGCATAGAAGCTGTGCATCATTACTGGGTGTCAAAATAGACACTGTGTGTGTGTTGGTGCCTTCTTTTGATGTTTCTGCTCCAGTGATGTGACTCAACGCTGTTTGCTGCTTTTCACTTGGCTGACAGAGCATCGCGCCTGTGTGACTGTGTGTCTCTAACCCGCCTCTCATACCCTTGGCCCTCAGCAGTGCCTTTTGTGTGTGCATGTGCGCGCAGTACGTGCAGCATGTGGCCTGCATGCGGTACTCTTGGCTGATCGCGATGCATGTGTGTCTGTGCGCACGCCAAATCCTTGGCTGCACACCTCCAGTGAGTCACCACTTGACAACGAGGCAGAGATAAAGGGAGAGAGAACGGAAGAGAGGCAGACCAGAGGGAGGAAAGAGACCAAGAGAGAGCGAGAGAGGATACACAAGAGAGAAAGGATGAGGGGAAGAGAGACAGATGGAGAGAAAAATGTGTAAAGAAGAGGAAGAGAAAGTTTGGGAAGACAAGCTGTGAAATGCAAGCGAGACAAAAATGAGAAAAATATCTAACTGTGACTCAGATGAAGATCAGAGCACATTGTAGGATTAATAAATGCAGAAATCCTCGTAATTCCAAAGGGTCGAAGAAAAAAAAAAAGGAGGGAGGGGTGTTGATGAGGAGAGATGAGTGAAGGTTTGAAAAGATGGGAGGAGGGAAGTGAAGGGGAAGTAATGAAGATGTAAACACTAAATTGTAAAAGGACTGAAGGGGAGGGTGTTTAGCAGCTCCCAGGTGCCTTTTTATATGTAAGGTACCAGATCCCCAACAGTAGCTTAGAAGACTGTGAATGCTGGCAGCTTCAGTATGTAGAACATGTTTTTTACTCAGTAAAGGAAACAACATGTCTACCTTAATAATTCCTTGTAAATTGGTCCAAACACTTGATGAACAGATGTTTACAGCTTTTAATTCTATATTAAACTAGCAAAAATAAATCAGTGTATCATCCATAGTCATGCCGAGCCACGTGGCTGTTTGTTCACGGTTTAATATCCTCATAAGATGACACTGGCTAAAAGCTTGACATACTGACTCCATAAAGACATATAAAGACAACTTTAAATAGTCTCACTGAGTCAGTGACCTAGTTACACAGAGGGGGATGTGTTGATTCCAACACCATCGGGCTTACAAGTAATTCCTGGCTTCCACAATGTTTCTTAGCCACAGTGTGTGCATGTATTTTTGTAGTGTGTGTGTGTTCTTTTTTTCTACATGATTATAAGTGTTTGCGCTTATGAGTCTCTATTTTTGTGCGCGTGTGTTTACACGTGCGTAACTTAACACCTGACTAAACCCCCATGTTGTTTGCAAAGACAATATTCTCTCACTATCACAAGAGGATTATTAGGAAACGCGACCTGTGACTCAAATGAACGGATAAATTTAACACCCACTGGTACTGACACACACACACACACACACACCTTTTCTATTTCAAGTGAAGGCAAACAGAAGGAAACAGGAAATTTGACAGACTTCCTCTGAGCTACAGTGTTCAAGATGCTCCATTCCTTTCTCTTCTCTGCGTACGTGCTTGTAAACACTGACTTCACTTGGTGTTTTACTCGCCTTACCCATTTTTTTCCCCCCTCTCATCTCCGTCAGCCTCTCCATCTCCTCCTCTGCCTCCTTCCTTCATAATGCTAACATCCCTGGTGGGAAGCCTATTAGATCAATCCTCTCTCCTTCCTGCTCTCCTTTCCGCCTCTGGTTCCCTCACTTGTTAATTCTGTAACAAGCTTCTCTTTCCTTCATCAACTCATCTTTGACCTTCTCCTGCTGAGTTCATGTCATACCATCATCTCACTAATCTGTCCAACCTCTCCCTCACCCCTGCATATCTCTTAAATTCTTTTCTCCCTCTCATCCAATTCTCTCGCTGATCATTATGTCTAGCCAGACTGCAGAGTGCTAAGTTTATTAGTCTATTTCCGTACATGCGTCACAACAAAGCTTCTGGCTGCTGACTGGTGCCTCAAACACAATTGGACATGCTTCTCTTTAACAATCTCCCACTTGGCTCGGCTACAAAGAGAGAGACGTGAATGAATGCACATCCACACTTCAATTAAAAATAATGTAATGGTCCCTTTCCGCCTCCTTTGTTATTGCTGATGAATTCTTGTAAGTTAAAGCGACACCACACTGATGCTAAGCCAACTTCTAGGTACACTGTGGAGGCTGAGCGTGGCAGCGTTTCCTTCAGGTCAGTGAGCGTCAAAAGCCTGGAGCAAGGTGCCTACACAGGATGAGGCTTTAGCTAGAATCAGATGAGCTACACATGCCGATAACCGGCATTCGATGTAGCTATAGGATTCTCAATTTAGAGATTTGAATAATCAGGGGTTTTTTGTTTTGTTTGTTTGTTATTTTTAATATGAGAAAAATTAACCATCTTAGCCTAGGGGCACAACATCTCTCAAAAAGAAAGCACCTAGAGAAATATCTATGTTAGTCTAAGCACAGCAGCTGGACTCAAAATTATAGGCAAAAATAACAAACAAAAAAATTTGTTTGTGGTGTTTTTTACGAGACTAAATGATCTCAGCTCGTTTGTTTACCATCCTTCTCACTCACAGCAGTTCTTATCGTGCTTCACCTATTTATTGCAGGTTTAGCAAATTTGTCACAACTTTTCATACTAAATTGTCACCTAATTTATTCACGCCAGTCTCAATTTCGCCTACTGTGGAGGTCAGAGGACTTCAGCAAATAGAGAGAAGAAAACGCACTGTCATCCTGTCTTTTCAGTTACGATGACTCATTTTACTGAAGTCTGTGGCTAAGTCAAGAAGCTATTGAAATATAGTAAAAAGCTGATGGTGTAGTCAATGTGAAATACCTACAAACTGCTGTTAACCTCCTCTATGCAATATTGGGTCCCAGGCAGGTCCAGAGAGTCACATGGGAAAAATGTGCATTACCCAACTAGTTGGGAGCTACTGGCAGAGTGGTAGTAAAACTTCAAAAAGTGTGACATAAACCAGAAACAACTAAAAGTTGTGCCTTGACTCTACTCCCAGCACATATCAAAAGGAGCAATGTTTACTTTGAAGACAAACAGTTTCTGGTTTGTGTCATACTTTTCAGTTTTACTACAGCTCGGAGAGTACCTGGTGAGTAATAGCGGTAGAACAGAGACTACCAGCAGCCTCCTGCAACTACTCACCAGCGGGTTGGGGAATACGTCTTAGAGAGCCAGCTAAATGGTAGTATTGTCCTGAAAGACTGGGCTCGCCACTCAGACAAACCCTCAGCACTGATATAGGATTTTTGACCCCCCCACCACAAAGTCTCATCTTTTCAAACTGTTGCAACATCTTCCTCTGTATAATCGGAATTTCTGAGCTCTTGACCAGTATTTGCTTTGAACTATACAGTATTTGTTTGCATTAAGTTGTAAGCTGCCCTTACTTACTTACTGTACAGTCTCTTATTTTATATGTTCTTTACTTTTGTGTGAATCTGCAAGCTCCATCTGCCTGTCACTTTGATGCTGAATTTCCCTAATGAAGGACAATAAAGGATATTTCTATTCTAGTCAATGATTTTACACATTTATAAAGTACTGGGCTTCTTTTTCCCCCCACTCTGACCCATAAACCTGCTGGCTTTTACTTCATTTACATATGAGGCATTGCTGTGAATGTTTTTCTGCAGTGATAAAGCATTAACACAAGCACATTATGAGCACAGATTAATAAAATATTAAAAAGCTGCATTGTGCTGTTTCGCCTCGTTTTAATCTTTTGACGACGTACCGACATCATTGCTCTCAGTGACTAAAAGGAGAAAGACCAAATTACCTCAGCGTCCTAGCACACCACGTATTGACTGTTGGACTGTACTTGCCCTGAGAAAATGGAGAGCTGTAATCTTCCATAATTCTTACCGGTACTGAAAATGGCTTTAGACAGGTGCTGAATACAAAATACAGGCACGCAGCCTGAGCAGCAGCAAAGCAACTTCGGTGCCTGCGGTCACATTGTGAGCATAACAAACATCCTCTCTTACACGCTATTCATTATCAATTGCTATAGGTACGCAAGTAACTTCGTGGAGAAGTGTATGGGTGATTGTGTCTCATACTGTGGGAGATAAATTTGAGCACAAACAAAGAAGAAAAGATTGCAAGCGGCGGCAATTTGCTTTGCTCTCCTTTCTGCACACACCAAACAAAAAGCAGCGGTCCAGTCATTTATGGCTCGATAACAGAAACATGGAGGAGAGAGATAAAAGAGAGACAGACTAACACAGCGGGAGGGAGAGAAATGGGGATGATACAACATTAATCTCTGTATATATATATATATATATATATGTGTGTGTGTGTGTGTGTGTGTGTGTGTGTGTGTGTGTGTGTGTGTGTGTGTGTGTGTGTGTGTGTGTGTGTGTGTGTGTGTGTGTACTTGTTCCTGTGTATTTACTATCAGTATGCATGCTCACATCTGTCTGTGTGTGTGTGTGTGTGTGTGTGTGTGTGTGTGTGTGTGTGTGTGTGTGTGTGTGTGTGTGGACTGTAAGTGTACTTCCCAAGGTCACTGCCGAGAGCTTGGAGGGAGGGGGAAAAAAATTAACAAGACCAGTGGACAATGACGTTAGCCCTGCAAGGAACATTACTCTTAAAGGGACAGCACGGGACACAGGTTTGCAGGGAAATTTAGACAAAAATTACACATTAAGGATGTTTCATGCTTTCATTTCAACTGGATTTAATTGATTCACAGTCATGCTGAGATCAAGGTGTTCCTGTGGAGGCAAAACTGTCCAAAAACAGAAGGAAATACAGGGAGAAAACATTATGAATATTCCACACAAAAGAAGAAAACAGCCAGAAGGAGAGCATTAGAACGCACAAACTGATCTACCCCCTGTAGTACACCACACACACTCTTTACAAGAGTATGGTAACCAATCCTGGCTGTACTCACATTGAAAAAGAGCAGGCGGTATCTCAGTACAAAGCCACTCAGGAGGTTTGAGGCAACATAAAGCTTTTCATTAGTGAACTATAGACATGGGACAACTTGAAATGAAAAGGTCTAGCTTTGTCACTGTGCCCAGAGGAGACAATCCATCCCAGCAACACACCTACATAAACAGTTCTAGTTTTTCCCGCTGTCCTCAAAAGTGTTGTGGGTCGAAAAGTGGTCAGGAGGTTTGAGAAGAAAAGCACCTTTTTGTTGATGGAGGTGAGTCTCCAACCTGCTTTACCGTGAAGCCACCACCTGGCTGACAGCAGTCATTTCTCAGAGTCTTTAACTCGACTTCTTCCCTCTCATCCCTTCGCTGCCATTTCTGTCACATTTCTTATATAAAATCCTCTCTTTCTCATCTATTTTAGACTATGCTTCATGCAGCCTCTTGTGTTATATGCTTTTAATAGTCTCTTCCCTCTCTAACAAGTATGTCCACTTGCTTTGAACGTTGATATCTCAAGATTAAGAAGCGTCAGAGTAACAGCCACGTCCAAACGTGTGCTGCACACAACGCTGATGTCGTTGATAATGTTGTCATTAAGTCTGCGAAATCAGACATCAGTTTAATGCCAAAAGCCGTTTTAATTCTGAACAGATGGAAGCAGATGACTCGACCAGATGGTTAAAGCCACAACAATACAACTTTTTCATGTTCACAGCAGCCATCCAGTCTTTTCATTTAATCATTACGTTTCCCTCCCCATCATCACATCACCTTCTTCCCTTACTTTCTATATTTACCACCAGGGAGAACTGGAACAAGTTGACGACAAATATCCGATAACTTGGCAGTTTTTTGTTTTTTTTAAATAGTTTTTTTTTTTTAAAGGTACTGGGAAACAATATGTGGAATAATAGCAGCAAGTGTAGTGGCATAATACTTAAAGACAATTAAAGCCAGCATTTTTTAAAAACAGATGCAATACTTCAAGCTTTTCTAAGCACCTCAAATCCAGTCAACTTACTCTTTACACTAAACTCAAGATGAATGAATTTCACTTGTCAACTCTGCATTGAAAATGTCTTCAGAATGTTAATTCTGAGCCTGAAAAGTTATCTTTGCAAATTGTGACAGCTGCCAACTGCTCTAGCAAAGCTAATCACCCAAGATCCACAAACGCTGACGCGTTCATCTTTAGGCTAGCATTAGGGATTGTTGATAAAAAAAGAGCTGGGAGCTACTTGTTGCCTTAGTAGGCCATATTCTAAATGGGTGAAATGGTTAGCATCGTCATCCTGGTCGCAAGAAGGCTCTGGGTTCAGTCCACCTGGCACGCAATGGCCTTTCTGTGTGGAGTCACGTGTTTTCCAGGTACTCCAGCTCCCTTTCACAGTAAAGACATGCACGATAGGTTAATATCTGGTGATTCTAAACTGGCAGCAGGTTTGGATGTGTCTGTGTGTTTTTCCCAGTGACATCTGGGAGAGGCTCCAGTCCCCCGACCCATGACACCAAGGTGGATAAGGAGTTAGGAAAAATCAGTGGAATGTAAATAAATTTAATATTCATCTGAGGGGAAAAGAAAAGAGGAACTCTGCGCAGTTGATGCGTACAGCTGGGTTTCCACTAGGAAGGTTTTTAGTGCAGAGGGGTAGTGGATGTTAATAGAGAACTATGCATCTATAACTGTGCTGCCTGACTGATAAAAGCTTCATGCACCACAGGTCTCTGACAGTCTGATAATTCCCCATTTAAAGCTGAATAAGAGAGAAGTGTTGTTCCATTCTTTTCAAAGCAGCGCCCACTCAGTGTTAAATGTCCATTTTATACATCTCAACCTTAATATTTTATTTAAAAATTAAGGTGTACTGTGATTAAAGTGCAGACTTTCAGCTTTAATTAAAGGGGTTTAACAAAAATGTTCACATTAACAGCTTAAGGAATTACATTCATTTTTAAACACAGTATCCCATTTTCAAGAGAAGCTTCATGGCAAAGCAGGGCCAGTTCCTGTTCCCTTGTTATCATAAGCTGAATGCATAAAAGCTCTGGAGCTGATTCCAAGTGTTGAACTTGCATTCATGTCAGAAGGAGCCAATAATTGAGTTGCGGGGGGAAAAAAACCCCAAACTTGAGCAGCTGCCAAATCAACAATATGGTGCACTCTTAAAAAAAAAAAAAAAAACCACTGCACCGGTCAGCTCAGCAACACCCAAAGGCCTGAACATACTGCACACCACAAGTGCTATCTGTCAACCTAGTAGACACACCGATGGTATCACTTTCAAAATCTTCCATTAGCTTGTTCTTGAGTTATCACAGTCAAGTTTTCATTTCAGTTTTCAATTTAAAAATCCCAGGTGATTTCCTTCTTGAATTATTGTATTCACAAGATTATAAATCTCTAAGTTTTGATCTCCCGAGATTTTAGTTGACACCCTTACTAACTGAACTTAGGTGCCCTAGCAGGGTGACAACAATACCCCATCAGCCTTTTTACAGCAAAGAAAAAAAATCAAGAGACAAAAAAGAATATGTTCTTTTTTCCCTGCTGTGGATGTGATATAACAGTAAAATGCTTTGGATCTGTGTTTTGTTTTGTTTTTCTTCAGGGGTTTTTTTGTTTTGTTTTTTTTCCAAAAATAATTTAATAATTTCCTTTTTTTTCAGTTTTCAGAGTCTAAGTTGGTTCAGAAATTTCTGGTATCATAACTTCTCTAATTCCTGTCTTCAAATCTTTAGATCAATAGAGGTACCTGTATAAAAAAACCCAACAACAACAACAACAACAAAAAACTGCTGCATTTGAGGACTGTAACACCAACTTGGTCCATTTCAGTTTCCTGAAGTTGGTATAAAGTGAACTAATGAATAATTCAGACTGAACTGCACACGGCATTACTTCTGAAAGCCATCTCGCTTAACTTTTAAGTGTAAAACTTCACACACTACCGTATATCTGTTAAAGACATTATACTAAAAATAATTCCTACAATTCTTATTGAATTTTACTCGCACTCGTGAAACAAAAAAGGTTGAGCCTTCATAAACAGCCCTTGTATTTACTTCTACAGTGACAGAAAAATTGCTATTACTGCTAAGAAAATGTTTTATGCAAACCTTGAGGAAAACAATATTTATACAAAAGTCACTTCAAGATTAACTCCGATTAAGAAAAGCAAAGCACTGAAGTGTAGAGGAAACACAGAGCTGTAGCTTCTCAGGTCAAACGCCATTTGTTAAAAACAACTGTTTTTCATGCATCGCACCACAGAAAGCAACATAATGCATTTAAGCCAGAAACAAAAGTGTGTGCATGTTTATACATTTGCATATACAACATGACAAAAGGCCTCCACCTCTTCTTGCAACTGTTGCATGGACAGTCCTAGCATGACATCATCTATCCTGGCCTTCACATTGCATCCTCAATTTACCCTGCATCACACAACCTTCTAAGTGTATACTACATATCCCTTATTTCCTGTCTTCATAGACGGTTGTAACACCCAGACTGATGCAAACGACAGACAGTAACATGGAAGCATGTGGCCTTTTCCATTTGATGCTTTTGAGCTTTTATTTTTCATGTTTGAAAGCTTGACATTTGTTTTTTGCTCTCTGGGGAAACTGCTTCAAAACTGCACAAGCAGCAGCAAAAACGGTGTAAATCAGAAAAGCAACTAGTCAGCATGGTTGCAGAACTGTCTGTATCAGTTCCAATAATATCCAAGCCACAGCACACATACAGCACCACATCTATGACACCACTCTTCCCCTTTATGTGCCTGTGTTCGACTGACCTGAGAGTAGAAATTAGCCATAGTCGTGGTTTCTATGTCTTTCTTTCCAATTATTTCCATTTTCACCGGAGCCGACGGAAACTTGGTTGAGAAGTAGTCCAAAAAGTCCGGCAGGTACTTGGCTTCTCCGTGGACGATTCCCATGACATAACGAGCAGCCTGCAAAACAGTCAGCAGTTTTAATTTAGATCAAGATGATGGTTTAGGAAAAGGATTTTAAATTACTAGTCTAAGAGTTTAAGTATAAATGAGGGATGCACCAATCCAATTCATTTGATCACAGATATGCTACAAATACCCACAGTACTGATCTGATACCATTATGAAATTAATAATGTTGAGTCGTCACTATAGGAAAAGATTGCAATTTATTCTTTTATGGTTAAAGATATGGGAGTAGTTGGCAACCCCCTATAACAACCACTAAATGACTGAAAAGTGGTATCAAGGATAACAGATTTTTCCCTAGCAACCAGTGGCTGTCAGGAGATAACTGACTGGTCTCTGAGCATCTGTGACGGTTTTAGGCAACAAGTCTAAACTACAAACTCACGAAAAAATAAATACATAAATTAATAAATCCAAGACTATATATTAACTGAACTGCTATTTATTAGTGAAATAACAGCTTTTCTGTCATGTGAAATCCCTTGACAAAGTTCAGTTTGTAGTCAAGTAAAAAAACTTTTGCAATCAAAGAAGAGAAAAGCTGTAAACACACAAAAAGGTCAAGCTTCAAGCTCTCACTTTTCATTCACATTATGAAAATATCTGACTGAATCCTGCCTAACCCATCTGAATAGCAGATCAGTGCATCCCCCGTCTACATAACTTAAAGGGTAAAGAAAAACAGTGTTTTTAATGAAACATAGTCAGCAGCAGGTGCTACACTGCAGCTGCAAACAACACTGCACTGAACTCAACATTCAAAGATCAATCTGATCAATACACATGCTGCACCTGGGACGCGTCCTCACTGAACACCAACGTGACAAACTCCTGAGCAAACCTTTCCCTCTGGTCCACTGAGAGAGAGGAGAGCTGCGACGTGTAGGCGTGAGCCACTAAGGCGCCTCCGTTAGGCTGGTTTTCTATGTGAATGTACGAGGCAAACTCCAGATCCGCCATACCGGGATACGAGCATTGCGGTTGGTGTTTGATTGGGGAGGAAAGAGGTGACGTGGTGGACGACAACGGAGAGTTAAGTGAGTTGTGAAGAGAGTTCAGGTGAGATTTCGAAGGAGAGGAGGGCGGGAGATGGGAGCTTTTGTTGTTAGGTGGAGGATAAACAGGTAGAGGGGACTTAAATAAAGATAGGGAGGAGTCGTGTTTTATTTCAGAGGGGGAGGAAGACGAGGTGGGGGACGTGGAGGAGGGAGGGAGGAGAAGCAGGCCAGCACAGATGGTTTGGCAGGACCGGTGGTACATCTTCACATGCTTGTGCTTCTCCCCTTCTTTGTGTTTCTTCTTCTTTTTCTTCTTCACTTTTTTGATTTGCAGCTCCTCTGAGTTGATCTTGGCTTTCTCTTTGTCATCTGGACAGAGCAACAGAAAGAGAGAGAGAGAGAGGGGAGAAAGGCACTATTGAAGGATTTTTGTGCAATACCACAAAATAAGAAGAAACCCAGCTCTGAAGAGGCTTTCATGACAGATTTGTTAGAATCCATCATGTGTTATTTGATGCACAGTGGATCAACAAACTCTCTCAGGTCCCTGCTGTGAGAATAGATTTCTCCAAAGTCCTTCTAGAAGCAAGTCTTGCAAGTTAGCAGCAATCTTAAAATGCCAGGAGGCATGTTTATTGATGCATCATCTGAATTAACTTTAATTTCAGTGGTCACTGAGAAATAAATGCGCGAGTTATCAGTCAAACGTGATAAAACCCACATCAAAACTTGGCTGACTTTGCCCCAAAACCCCTTTCTCCTGAAGTTATACTTCTATTGCCATCTGTGCCATTGCAGAGTCCTCCTATAGTTTTCCTATCCAAGCTTTGAGTGCCGTGTGTCTCTTATGTCACTAAATAAGTGAAATCAGTCTTCTTGCAATAACTGCAGCTCTGAAAATGCAAGTAAAATAAAGTGAAGGGGTGGAAAAATGGAGGCTAGAAGGAGTGAGCTTCTGAAAACAGGTTAAAAAAAGAAAGACAGTAAAATTAAAAGCTTTACTCAGATTTTTGTTATTATTGATTTTAAAGTGTCTAATAATAAACACATTCAGGTACACATTTAATGCCCTACAAACAAAACAACTGAGAATAATGAGTACTAACTGTTTTAAGCAGATGACTCACTGCAAGTTTTCCCCCAGTTGGCATATCTCCTGAGGTGTATGCATAAAATAAAGTGAAAAACATTGAAACTAAATCCCTTGAGAAAAGCAGATATGACTAAGCCAGGAAGCACACTCTCCAGTGGCATATTTGCAAAGACATAATACCGTACATGGCAGTCCATCTCTTCAACGCCTCAGGCAGGACAACATGGAACATGCAAATTTATGCAAAGTGCTACTGTATCTGTTTGTCTATGTGTGTCTGTGTGTGTGTGTGTGTGTGTGTGTGTGTGTGTGTGTGTGTGTGTGTGTGTGTGTGTGTGTGTGTGTGTGTCAAAGCATGACAATTTGGATACATGTTGCTTTCTAGTTTCTGATTCCACAGTTATTGTGTAAACACATGGACACGTATGCATTTACAGTAAATATATACGTGCACTTCAGTCATGATGACAGTGGTGCTGCTGCCCTCACCTCACTAACGCACATGCACAAATACACAGCTTTAGTCTAGTGTGTACCCCACACAAGTTCAATGCCACACAAGAAAGGAGGGAGACAGAAGAAAGCACAGTGGGGGTGGGGGTATTTGCAGTACAATAGCTGAGCTACTAATCCAAAAGCGCTTTAACCCATAGTCACCCTCCCCCAATTCCCTGTACACCCAAACAGACGTTTATTCCTTCAACCTCCATCAAATCACAGATGAAGCAAGTTCAACATACCCAGGATCTCTTTCTGTAATCTGGCTTCACTTACCCCGATGCCAGGCTAAGCAGTCACACAAAGGCGGTTATCAACTGGATAACTGAACCCAGGGTTTCCCAATCTAGCTACACATGAACGAGGCGGTGTTGGCAGCGTGTGACCAATCACAAACATGGAGAGGCCAACCGGCAGCACAGCGGAATATTTTACCTATAACATTAAAACAAGTGTGAAGTGATTGCTGAAGGCAGCAAAGCTGCTATTACCTAAACAGCAGTGTGATTGATAGAAAAAGCACTGTACAGTAAGTGTAGTACTACAAAGCTCTGTCTGAATGTGTGCACTCTAAAAGCTTTAGTCAACAAGACTTAAAGTGCTATGCCAGCTATGTAAGTTTACCAGTTTCACTGGGTCTATCTTTAATACGCCGGAGAATGTGACAGTTATGATCATGTCATAACACTGTATACAAGGTTACAGTAATATGAAACCATTTTAAAATTGCTTACAGCCAATAGTAAGAAAAAAAGCAAAACTATATTAATGCTCTTTAGTGAGACACAAAAACGTCCACGGTCAAAAGGTCCCAGAGATCATCCAGGAAATAGCCTATTATTTTCCAGACAACTGATTGGTCATTAGGTGGTGATTTTGTACCTTTCAGACTTTTATCTGGAATATAGCCTGCTTTGAAGCACATTCAGTGTGCTTCATTGTTTATCGTACCAACGCTGAAAGTGTCTATTAATGAATATAACCTATTTTTCTGAAAAATTATAATATATACTTGATTTAAATAAATAAATAAATAAAATAAGGCCTTAAAAAAATGAAAATCATAATAGACAAATGGAGTTGCTGCAACATGTTGCCACTTGAAAACATGTTTTGTCTGGTTTTAAATCTTCTCTGGATTATAAAACTCAATTCAATACCGTTTTATTTTACAACAGTTGCCTCAAGGTCCTCTGTATAGCAAGGAAAGAGCCTACAAATTTTCCAAAGAAAAAAGCCCAACAATCACATTGGAGTAAACACTTGGCAATAATGGGAAGGAAAAAACTCCCTTTTAACAGGAAGAGCAACAAATATCTTGTTAAAGGAATACAGTTCACAGCATTTCTATTTGTGATCTGTAAAGGGGAACAAGGATCTACACTTCTATCAGAAACCAATAAAAAACTGTTTCAACTGTATAATGTTTACTTGATGGTACAAACAGTTGATGGCCTAACTGTCTTTTGTTCATTTTATGTGTACCCTGATGAAGGCTACAGGTCAAACACATTGGTAAAGTAATAAAGTTGTTCTTCAAACTACAAGTGTTGTTCGACCTTCAACCCAGAAAGTTGGAAGCAGGTGAATTTATGCCATAAACATCTACTCTACACAGTCTATGTTACCAAGTCAGCCGCCTATTTCTGCAAATTTTACAAAGAACAAGTTATTGTGCTCCTTCTTTCTATTTGGCTTAAAACCAACATGCTCCCACTGGTGATGTTTTGGCTTAACAGCTAAATCCATGCTGTTAATTCTCAACAGCTGCTTATTGCAGTGCAGCCGGCGCAATAGTTTAACTTGATCACCTTGAAGTGCCATTAATAGAAGAGGGCAAAACTGGTGAAAAACAACATGAAAATAGTGATGTCATTTCATCCAGCTGTGTTTAAAGAGGTACAATTAGTCAGCTGAAATTATTATGATCAGGTGATTGTGAAGTAAATGTGACAGGCTTATTATTACGTGCCAAACATAAAAAAAAAAAATCTTGTATCAGTCAGGCTTGTTGCATTCATTACTGTAGAAAATCACATTATATCTAGGGTAAAATACATTTTCCTAAAATAACCAATGAACTAAATCATTAGACTTAATTTGATCTGCTAACAACCAGTTTTAATTATCCGTTATAATAGGTCTACTTGCTCAGCCATTGGCAGCTGCTCTAAAAAAATTAAAATTGTAACTTAATATTGCACATACATGTTCACTCTGCTGATGACTTTTCCTGGGCAAAAACTGCAACTTCCCTTTTGTTTATACACAAACAAATGCATAGTTGGACCATTTGGCTGGATGGTCATGATCAGTTTATGGTCAGATAAATTCCCACTCAAATAAACACACACACAGACCCACTATCAAACAGCCTCACTGGCAGTAAAGCAGACTTACTGTCAGAATGGTCATTTGCTGCTTATTGATTTCCTATACACGTTTCCACTGGCTGCCCCTCTCTCTCCTGGTCGTCCTTTTCAATTGTAAACTTAACACTCTCTCACTGATTAAATTTCTAACTTTCACTCCCGGTCTCTCTGTCACTGTAATACCCTCTGATTAAATGCCACACTCACTATTACAGAAAACCTTCTCTCTGGTGGGGAGAGCCCCCCCTGCCCCGCCTCAAAAATCTAATCGCAGGTTTCAGTGCGTCCCTTAAACAAGTGATTAAATAGCGGACTCTCTCACACGACGGCTGCAGGATTAACACATGCCTCTTGCTCTCAGTCCAGTCTTTTCTTAACTCTACCCTCATAATGAGGGAATGAACCAGCATTACTAGGAAGTGTGGCCTTTTGACAGAAAATGGGAAGATTGAAATAGTGCACCAATTTATCCGTCTGTAATTTCCATCTGCAGCCACTGGTCACACTATCTGCCCAAAGCACAGCTGACTCCTTGAAATGTCACAGCGGGGTCGTGACATACCATAACAAACTCCCCCAGAGCTCTCCAGCAAATCAAATCAATTGAAGTAAAATTGGCATTCACACGTGTCAATAAGTGGTTTGTGCGTATGAGCCTGTGTCACTCTTTATTAAAAAAAAAAAAAAAAAAGAGTGGGATGGGGTGGATCTTAAAAAGCAAAACATCCCTGTTGATAAACGGCTGAACTCAGATTACTCGCGCACAGTTAGGTGGAGATTATGATCACAGCGCTCTGCAAATAATTCACTACTGTCAAAAGGTTAACAATGAAAGTCGCCGCTGCACCGCATTGATAAGGTGTGCACGCACACGCACACAGGTGAGCCTGACTTCATCACCAGCAGGGTTGCATCAATAATGGATGCAGACAAGTGTTCAAAGAAAACCGCCATCTTAACGTATACAAAACTGAACAACAAAAGAAATGTGTTTAAGGGCAAAAATATATTTTTCTCATCATTCTAAGAAGATCTGTGACAAGAATATTTAAAAGTTTGATCTAGATAATCACCCATCAGTCACACTCTAATAAACAGGAAGTTAAAACCATGCCTGACAACAGAAACAAGCACAGAAAGGCAATTACATGAGAGAGTAACAAAGCTAAACATATTTAGGGTTGCAACTATTAATCATATTAAAATGAGTTGGGGGTTTTGTCAATTGTTTTAATTAACTATAATATAAAAAGACAACCACTTTAAGTTTTCTATTTCTGGGACAAGAAAACGGATTTTGAAGAGGGCCAATCACACTCAAGTTTTGCTTGAGCTGCTTATAATTTTTGCTTTGATCTTATACCAGGCCTGTGTGAGACCAATCAGTTCATCTACTGTCAGAAACTAACCATTTTGGCTCCCTTTCTTCCCCCTTTAAGCCATCTTTCTTTTCATTGGCTGCCTATCCCAAACTGAAATTTATATTGGCTATATATAATAATGATAATAGATTACATTTATATAGCGCTTTTCTAGACACTCAAAGCGCTATATATACACATCAAAATATGTTTACAGGAGATGGGATTTAATATAATCTGGTATTTAGCTGTGCTGATGCATCTAATCAAACAACTGTGTGACATGCGTATAGTAACGAATAGGTCATACACTCGCCTTCGTGATCACCATCTAATCCTTTATGACCATCTCCCTGAAGATGATCATCTTCAGACCATCTGCTGCTCAACACAGAAGCTACCATTAATGTGCTGCTCTTATTTCTTTGGTGTTTGTATTTTTTTTTTTAATTCAATATAAAATAAGGTCAATACAGCATGTAAGCTGCTGGCTTTGGGAACGTGGAAAAGCATTAAAAGTAGCATGAACACAGTCAGGTAATTGCATATTTAAAAAAAACAACAACAAAGTGATTTTGGCCTTCCACCAAAGAACCAACATTTTTTTCAATATTTAATAAAGTTTAATCAAACTTGATATACATTTTTGTTTATCAAATGGGTAGTTAACAGGAAAATGTATGCAAAACTACATGAGGACTTGTGTTTACACACAGCCTTCCCCTCAAAGGCTCATTTAACCCAGGAAAAGCCCTGATCAATGACATTTAAAAAAAGAGGATTTTCAAACTGAAATTACAGTCAGGACCTTTATATGGAACAATATTTGGAGCATTTTTATTCTGTTTGGACTTTTAAAAACACAAAAATAAGACTGCACATAAACAGAGCTACTGTAAAACATGTACTCTAATGGTCAAACATTAAAGAATCCCATCAGAAATACTTATTTAAACCAACCTGAGAACAAGAGCAGGCAGAAATAAACACCAATAAAGCTACAAAGATTATAAAAGACGACGAACTAGCAGAGACAAAGGGAGCAAGAAATGGGAACAGGGGGGGATGACAGACTGTGAAGACTCTCAGCTTCTCCTATTACAACCACTGCTGCCTTAATTCAATAAACCATAAGGGCTAAATAAACCATAGGCACCAACTCTACATGTGAGGAGCAGCAAAGTGCAAAGGTCAACCTAACACCAGGGATCAAGTTCTCAGTGAAAATAAAAGGTTGTAACTCTGGTCACACTTGAAGAGTTCAGCCATGACAGCTAAAGTGCTAAACTGGACCTTTTCTAGCACACTGGTAGAATTCTTTTTCTGTTTTTACCCTAACACCCACTGGGATGCTGAGCAGTTGTGTATGCAGCTTGTACATTGGAAACATAATGATGATTTACTGTACAGCGCACTGTGGAAGTGGGTCATGTTTGGTTACCTTAGCAGCAGATCTGAGCTCCATTTGTATATGGAAAAAACAGTATTTATGACTCAATGCTATGCTACTGCAACATGTGTGATGTGTTTTATTTGCATGGTTTTTGTTTCATTTATTGCACACAACACACTTACGTTTGTAGTTGTAGTTTACTTTTATTTTAGTAGTTATATTTTCTGCCAGCAGCAGCAAATTAAACGCTGATCCATTTTAATGTGCAACTTTCTCTAATAATAGAAAGAATCATTTAATTCATCTCTATAAAAGTCACTTAGTATGCATGTGTGCAAGTTTCCACCAACCTTTAATCGGCTGCTTGACTTCTCCATTCTCCCTCTTGATCTCATTCATCACTTTGTGCTTCTTCTTCTCCTTTTCTTTCTCTCGCTCTTTGACCTTCTTCTTCTCCCTCTCCTCTCGCTCCCTCTCCTTCGCCTTGTCCTTGGTGGAGTGATCTGTGGAAGCAGTGAGCAACGTTTCATGTCTCGATGGTGAAAGCACATTAGCATAAGATCTCAGATGTACCCCCACGCAAGCATGTACACAGATGTTTGAGTGCACTTTGCTCGCTCCGATTTGCTTCTCTAACAGCTCACCTGTTCTCTTGCCAAGCCCTTCACCTCTGCTATCACTCTTGACTTTTAATTTTGTTGATCTTTCCTCTACAAATGTTTTTTCCCTACTGCGAAAGGAAAAAAAAAAATCATCCCATCGCCAAACCCATACTTTTATCTAAGCCCTGCAATGACCTTCCCTTTGAGAATGCAGCAGCCGCTCTGCAACTTCACTCAAAACAGCACAGTTTCATCAAGACACACCTCATCCCCAAAAAACGTAACCCTCTACTATCATTAATATGTTCCCATTTAATTTTAAAAGTCCTAAAATCCTCTCTTTGCTTTTCAGCTTATTTTCTTTTCCTTTTCCTGCACGTCTCCATCCAAGTGTTGAGCAAGTGTAGCACATTGAGGAATTGGAGTGCGCTCTAATGCAACGCTCAGTGCAAATCGCTGCGGATGAGAGCATCAGTTTTAAAATGTCAGTATCACATGCACACACCTTTTCAGCTGGATTGTTGGAAAGCTTTCGGAAAGGTGTGTTTAAGTGTGAGGCACCCCGGCAAACAGACATTTATTCTTTAAATCTGCACGTCTCCCCTCCAGCTGAGCTAAAAACCCTTACCCATCTTCAAATAACCCTCGTTTTATACATTTTTGTATTCCTTGATTTGCTTTATATTTTTTAATTTCCTCATGAAAAAAAAATCCTTTGTGTTTTCCATAGTGTTATTTTGTCCATTCCTTCTTTTCCTTCCCAGAGAACTTTTTTCCCCCCTTTGAACTCAGTCGGATCCATCTTTGAAAGGAAGCCGTGTTTTCAGACTGTTCACTCTTCTGTGGATGTAGGGAGTGGGAAAGTGAACACAGTGTGGTTGCACTCCCTGTTTGTGGGATCAAAGGAGAAAAAAAGCTTTCAAAGTAAAAAGGCTTATAGGAGCATTAGGAGAATTAGATGTACATTGATACATTTTTCCATCATAGTACTTAAATACACTTCAGCAGACTGTTTTGCTTTTACTACTTAAGACGCAGGTGATCGTGCTCCTCATAGCTTGTGGTGAATAGTGGAATGCCAAGGATGTCAACGTTCCCTATGCAAAAGAAATGCTGCTAAATTACTAGACAGTGTAAGCTGCCTAGTGGAAAAAAACAGCACGTCTCAAAACGACAATTTAGCTCCACAGGAAACAGCCTACAAAGGAGCGCTCACTCAGATCTGTTGCCAGATTTATAAAAACATGTAAGGCCATGCCAGAGCAGTAACATTCATAAGCCTTAACTTTAGAGGAAATGGCAGTAAATTAGTCCAGGTGGCTGATGTGAACTGAAAATATACAGTGAAGCATGTTGATTTCTCTCACCTCGAGAGAAGGGGCTTTCCCGTGAAATAAAGAAAATAACAGGGTGAAACCAGGGTTTTAACTGATGACACGATCCGAGAAAAGATGTCAAGGCTTCGATGGTCACAAGTTCTAAAGCTAAGTTCATATTTCCAGGGCAAAACAGCACAAAACTAGAGATCTGAATGAATTTGAAATGAACGGTATCCATGTGACTGAAGCATGTTTTCTTCCCCCTCTTCATTCCGTTTTCTGATTTTCTAGCAGCAGCCAGTTAGGAAGGGAAACACAGCAGGTAGTTTTCACGGTTTGGATGATCACAGGAGAGATAAAACTTTGAAAGACAGAGAGCCAGAGGCCGGCAGTTAGTAAACTTCAACGACGCAACCACTCATCTATATCTCATTTCTTCTTATCAAGAAAAATTACGCCAAAATAAAAATTATCAGAAAATATAAAAAATGTGCATTCTGACATTTTAAAGTTGTTACATTTCAAAGGGAACCCCAGATCCCTCCAATTGTCTGCCATTAAAAATTAAGTAGCAATAACAAAGCATAATTTATAGTTTCAACATCAAAAGTGCACCAGCTTAATGCCCATATTTACCCGCTAGCTGCTAATTCACATGATAAAAAGTGCATTTTGGGTAAATTTTAAACAGTCATATCACCATTAGTGATAGGTGGCTTATTATGTTAAAGGTCTGCTTTATACTGCCATTATGATACCAGGCTTATCCTCTAGCCAAGGTTTCTCTTGTGGCAAAATCATTTTCGAATACAGGCCAAAGTTTCATTTGAGGTTCTATTTACTTGGGAAAGGTGTCACAGTGGTCCAGTGGTAAGTAATGTCACTTCACAGCAAGAAGGTTCCACCCAGCTGCAGACTTTCCACGCATGCATGTTTTTTGCTCATTTGTCGGCTCGTCTCCCTGTGCCTGTGTGGGCTCCCTAAGGATACCCCAGCTTCCTTTCAGAGTCCAAAGACATGCTTGTTAGGTTAACTGGTGATTCTGGGATTGGATATCAGTGTAACAGTGAGGCTGCGTCCACACAAGAAACTATCGGCAGCAACCTGGCAACCCCAAGAAGTCAATGACTTCAACAACATATGGGAGGGGAAAAAAGAAAAAGAAAAAAAGAAGATCATTCTAGATATAAAACTTTTCTCAACAGAAACTACCAGTGAGACTGCAGGATACTGCTGATTGACATATGACATGGTAGTAAATACATTAGAGGCTTACCTAGGCAACGAGTGGCCATTGCCCAAGGATACGCTACCATTGGTGTCACTATCTAAAGCCTGGAATGTCTACATATCTACCAGCCGGTAACTTAGAGGGATGGGCTTCTTCTTCATCTGTTCATTGTGCTTTTTTCTTTGTTGGGGGGGGATGGGGGTGGTAATTAACAAGACCATGCAAATCTTGTTTTTTCTGGAAGAATCTGAGGCCTTCAAAGATTAGACACACTGAGCTCTCCACTGTGAACAACACAGTTTGAGCAGAATTTTCACGTGAAAATGTGCTGGATACTTGCAAGCTCACATTTTCAGCAGTAAACATGCTCTCTGTGAGATGCTGAGCATAATGGGAAGAAGAAAAAAACTTGCCCAAGGCCAAGCATGTGTTCATATTTTAAGGAGAAAAAAAATCAAAATGCAAAACACTGTAACAGGGAGCTCAGCATTTTATCAGTTTCCCATCAGTATATACATGTACTGCAACTGTAAATACGGTTGCAGTACATGTTAAAATGAAGGCGATTTTAATAGAAAAAATACATGATATGTGTGAAACTAGCTGTTAAATCTAAGCATGATCAAAAAACATTAAAGAAAAAAAATCACTGCAGGGCTGCAGGTACACTCGTCTCTCAGGAAAATCCTGCTACTCCAGATGGTCAGTCCACCCCTGCTGGTGTGGCAAATCCATGCTTCACCAACCAAAATGATTTAGCAATAGGACTCATACAGTGTTTGTCATTGTATTGGCAATGCACACGCTGTGCTAAGGATCTTGCCATTTTTTTCAGAGGAAAAAATACAAATTAAAAAAAAAATAGCCAAGAGAAACTTAATTGGGCGATGATGGTAGTTAAGCTTCATTTTCTCCTCAGTGTAATTCAGATGTGCAGCTCCAGACATATTTGGTGGTTCTTTAAGCATGGTAAATTTACATCCACACAATAAACTAATTATGGGCTTTTAACAGTAGATAGAAATGCAGAGAAGTCAAAGCTACAACACAAAACAACCGTAACACTTGCCAAAAACAGAACTGGTTACATGAATTTTAATCTCTGCATTATGCAGCACAAGTGTCTGAATGGGCATAATATTAGGCTTTTGCACAAACAGCTACACTTAAGGACTTGATAATATTCTTGCTTCTGCATATTAAAAATGGAAACAGACAGGAATTATGCTTTTAATATCACTATAAAATTGCAAAAGGTAATGACGAATTAATATCTACAGAATCTGCTCTCAAATTTGTTGACTGTAAGCATTGATGGTCTAAAGCTCCCACTAAATGAAGCTTCAATTATTCAATCAATAGAAAGAGAACAGCACTTTTGCTTTTTCCGTTAACAATAGTTAGTATTAACAAAGGCAAGTTTGGAGACTCTAGCTGGTAAAAAAAACAAAAAAAAAAACGAGTAAACAGCAACTACATGATCTGAGATAAGCAGCAAGCAAAGCCTGTCTGGTTATAAGCCCAATAAAACCAAGGTAAAACATCAGCTACTGCTACTTGAGAGAGGCTCGCTGACAAATCATGGCCGGTGGTAACATTTTGTGCAGCACTACAGTAAACTTCATTTATCAACAGTTCATGTCATCCTGTGATATAGCAGTGCAGAACAAGAATTTCAATTCAGTTAGTGGCGGGCAATGTACTCGATGATTAAATAACATACAAGTACCAGCTAATATACCTACTATAGCTTCTCAAAGGCTTCTTAATGTACAGTTTGTTTGGCTGCAAATACCTCCTGGCATAAAGTGCTGGAAAGATGAAGCCTTTCAACTTCTTATCCTCGTTGCTTGTGGTATTAATTATGTGACACAACAATTAATGACAGTAACCCTCTATAGTAGGTCTTGGAACTGAGCAGAGAGACTGAGAATGAAGAGAGGAGACTGGAAGCACATCTGAAGAGGAGAGCTACGTCTGCTGTTTGGAGGTTTTTAAAAATAAAAATTGGTATTGACGTCATTTTTGTGCAACATTTTCTTTGTATACTGGAATGCTTTCACTGGAACTTGGTCTGAGAACCTCTGATTATGGCTAAATGTATTCGACAAACTGCATTTGCAATATCAAACTGTGTGTAAATATAACAACAGCTCAGAAGGCTGCATAAATACTTTACACAAGGTCAAACTTGATTTGCAACTAGCTCAACTTCCCAATTATACCTACAGCTTAAAAATTCCCTTTTCTTGGTCTACTGCTCACTGCACTTTGTCTGACTCATGTATCCTATTTCAGCATCAAATGTAACTGGCAGTCACAGCTCCCTGGCACTTGCTTTTGCTACTAATAATATTACCATGATGATGTGATACTCTTTGGATCCCTGTAGGAAAGATTCTTTCCTTGCAGGAAGGTCAGAGCATAAATTTGCCTCAAATACATGTCCTTCCGCAGAACAGCAATCTTGTCAATTTTCTCATTTTGTTTAGAATTAATGTACATTTTGAGCTCCACATTCACATTCACACACTTCCTCATCTTCGACTTAATATAATTACAGTCTCCTACTGCTGGCCATTGAGCAACTCACTAAAGCAATTAGAGGTTCAGTGCTTTACTCAAGAGCACCTCAGTGAAACTGTTGCAGGAGCGGTTTTAGTTATCACTACTAAAGGCTGCATCTATATTTAGCCAGTCAGGTCCAGAAATGAAAATCATAAGCTGCACTAAGTGACTTTAAGTGTTATAACTGCCTAATGGAAAATATTCATTACAGAGTTTGGGGTGAAAATGACACATTATCTGCAAAGCAAATCATGTGATGTTTTGTGGGTAATCGTTAAAGCCACATCTATGTGTTTTAAATAAAACGCTGCCACCAGCCACATATTTACATGAACATATTAAAGTTGCACTCAGCGCAGCCTGTTTACAAGACTGCGTGTCTCAAAGTGTTTAGGGCTACAGGCCAACAACACGTTTCCTTCTGGTACCCTAATTGTTTGCGGTGACTGTTCAGAGTATGTCATGATCTCTTAAACTACCCAACTGGAAAAGGGTGACATCATGCAATCACATGTGCCCACCCTTTCTAGTGTCTAAACATTTAACAAGTGAATACATGTCCACACATTGGCAAGCACAAATGTGCATATGCATGGGTTTTGGCACGATGCTTTGGTGTGACAAAAGGACGCTGATAATAAGTATTTGCATCCTTACTGACTTCTTGGTGTTTTTTGCATATTTGTCAAACTTATGTTTGAGATCATTAAACAAATTTTTAATGTTAGACAATGATAACCTGAGAAAATACAAAATTAAGTTTTATAATAATTTCACTGATTAGAGGAAACCAACAACAATAAAAAAAATAAATTAAAAAGAAACAATCAAACACAAAAAAATGCCCAAAAAGCTAACAACTCTCCAAACCTACCTGTGGAAGAAAATAATGCCTTGTGAACTTAATAACGGGTTATGTCACCTGCCGCAGCAAGAACTGCGATCAAGTATTTACAATAACCAGCAATGAGTGTTTTACATCGCTGTGGGGAAATTTTGGCTCACTCTTTGCAGAATTTTTCTTTTTTTTAATTCAGCCACAATGGAGGGGTTTTTTGTTTTGTTTTTTTATTTTTACCATGAACGACCTGTTTAAGGTCATTCCAAAGATTCTTAAACTGATTTTCTTTACAACTGAATGAGCTTATCACCGATCAATTATGGGATGTCACCCAGGTCCTGAAGCAACAAAGCAGCTCCAGACCATCACCATCATTTAAGTGATTTCTTGTTTTCAAAGCTCTGGAAGTGATCGAGCCTGCTTTTAATTATGATTTAACAAGGAGAGGCAGTTACTTTTTCACACGGGGCCGGGTAGATTTAGAAAGCTATTCTCCTTTAATACATTAAACCATCATTTAAAAATCTGTTTTTGTATTTACTCAGGTTAACTTTGTGTAATAGCAAATGTGTGTGATGAACCGAAACAAATGTGCAAAAAAGAAATGAGAAATCAGGAAAGGGGAAAATACTTTCACAACACCATGCACCATATTAAAGGACGCAATCGAGAAAATAAGACTATTTATCTCCCTCTCCCACCCAACCATCTAAATGGCATTTAACAAGTGCAGTGGCCACGCTCAAAACAAAATATTCTCATTAAAGTCCAAGTGTAATTACAACATTGTAGCAATAAAGATGTCTGTGTAGAAATGAATGCTTTGGGGGTGTGAAGGTTGAATTTCTGCATGTACAACTGTAGATGATGCAGTATCAACAAGCCACGGAGCTCTGTGTCTGTTTCCCCTTACAGCCTGGGGTTACAGAGGGGGGCGTGGTGCTCTACCAAAACAACACTTACCCTATAATGGCGGGCGGTTTTTATATTGTTATGACAGCACACATGTAACGCCAGGACATACACAGTTCCCAAGGAAAATAAATACTTGCACGCGCAGGGATGTCATTGATTAACGAGTCTCAACTATAACACTGGTGTGACAAATGACAGCTCGTTTTTATAAACGTTTTTAAGATGCCGTTATTTATTAATTTGTTTATCTTTTAACTGTACTGGGTCAGTGGTTAACGTAGACAAACAAGGGTGGATATGTTTAGTCAATGCGACGTTAATATGTTTAAAAAAAAATTACCGCAGGACGAGCGCGGCTGGTTGCGATAACGGCCAGGTCGCGCGACTATACTGCTCTGGAACGCGGCTCCAGTAGAGCTCGAGGGTTCACAAGCGGGTGAACAAGCGACGGAAAGCTGGCAGCCATACTCCGCAGAGACTCCATCGATTAAAACTGCTGCGCTTTCACACGCTCCAAACTCGACGCGAACACGTTCCCGAGCGACCAAATATCAATTAATGCAACGCTCGAGGATTTTTTTCGGGCATCTTGCACGACGTTAAGGGGCGCCCTTTTCAACAGCAGCCATTCCGAAAAACGGGACCGTTTACAGGCAGATGAGAAAGCAGAGAAACTGTACACTCCGGGGCACATGTTCGTATCCCGAGCGGCTAGCCAAGTCACTATAAAAGGGCAGAACTCTAGCCTGCTTATAATAAACACAAAGTTTATTAATGCCACTAACTAACTCACAAAATAGATGAAAACATAATGGCTTACCTTTTGGTGGCAACGTGACATCTCCATTTTCTTTCTTCGCCGTAGAAATGTTATTAAATTTACCGACGTCGTTATTAACAGTAGTCCCAGATCCGGAGGTCAACAACAGTTTATGTTTCTTTTTCTCCTCTCCGCCTCCTTTCCCTTTTCCCCTCTCTTTCTCTCGCTGTTTATCCTTACTTAGTTTCTTGGATTTGGAGGAAGAAGGTGCCTTATGGAGGAAGAAATCGCTCTGTTTAAAGACTTTGTGATGGGTTATCGGTGTCTGGGACCCACCAGTAGCACCCACCGGAGACCGGTTGTTGTTGCTGCTGCTGGTGGCCGTCTTAACCGGACTACAGCTCCACAAGCCCGAGCTGCTGCCATAACTCTGCAGCTTCGTGTGCTGCTGGAGTTTCTCTTTACCGCTACCGTTGCCTCCCACTCCTCCGTCCCTGTTGAGTTTCTTGGGTTTAACGCTCCTCTCTTCGACTCGGACCTTCTTGGGCGGCGGCGGCTGGTTGAAATCACGGGAAGACTGGGAGTCGTTACCAAGGGTTCCTTTCGCCTCGGTCGGCTTGCCGAGCGCGCTTTGAACGGAGGCTACAGTAGGAGTAGTAGCAAGAGAGGCATCTCCAGAGAGGTGAATACTGCCCTGCGAGTCAGCCATCTTGAGGCTTCTCTCTCTATTTACTCTCTTCCCCCAACGGCAGCCGATGCTGCTTTTTTTCCGCGACGTTCAGACAGGCGATGAAGGGGCGGGGCCGAACTTGAATTGACAGCCAGGCAGCGAGGAGGCGGGACTCAGGCTCGACTGACAGGTAGCGAGGGGAAAAAATAGAGGCGGGGCTTAAGTATCTGTGCCTTAGCAGCATGTGTTGTATTTTACGTACGATCTATGGCATTTTGTGTTTATGAAACAAGGAAAGGTGTAGATTTTAACTATGAGGAGCCAAATATTTCTAAAGCTCAACAACTTTTTGAGTACTGAAATGCAGCCCTTAGATTTTTAAGATTAAATTTAAATCATATGCCAACTTTCATTGCTCCAAATCGCAACAAAGTTATATTTTTAAAGGTAGAGATCCTACGGCATTATGGACCAAAACCATAAAATCCAACAGTTTTCTCTTGCATAATATTTGGGGACAGTCCCAAAGCAAAACTTACAAATAGGTTCAAATAAGACGTATGTTTGCATGCTTAATGTCTGTGGCTGACCTGATCATTTGAACACTACCGCTAAACCTCAGGTATGAGGGTGTTTTAAACAGTGGACCTTGTTTCTGCTGAAAAACAAAAACAAAAAGAATCAGTAATAAAAAAATAAAAAAAACTTGCCATCCCTAAGTAAAAATTAAATTTTCAGTGATATTAAATCACTTTGAAGTTTTCAGACATGTCATTAAAAAGACTGCATTAATCCAACATCTTAAAAGGTCCTGCACAGACGTCACTGTAGTCTATGTGCTTATATTTTGGAAGAATGTCCATAAGCTGACTGGCAGAACTTGTGGACTCCCATTAAAGAGATAAATATGCCCTCTTTAATCTTTACAACTGAATGCGCTTATCACTCTCCCTCGCACAACACATCATTAGACCGTGTCATGAATCCTCTGGCGTTGTTTACACTTTGATTTACTGAGATGAAAACATTTTCTTCAATCAGACTGGCAGAGTTCTCAGTACAAGGCCTGTCAGCGTGTGACAATCAACCATGAATAGCAAACATGATTAGCAGCTGCACGAGGGGAATTGTAAAGTTACAGCTGGTTATAAATATTGTGACAAGATTATTGCATGATGCAAGTCACGAGCAGACATTTGATGTCTGTGCATGCAGTGACAGAAGAGATGTGTGTAAGCATGTGCTGAGTCCAGCATCGACTTTATGTGACTCATATAGCTACAGTAAATCTGTATTTTAATATTACAGGCTTTAAAAGAGAGCTGACACAGTTTCTTCTGTGCAGCCTGCTGCTCACATATCCAACACTGACTGGCTATATTTATAAGCCATTACATAACATGTTAAACTGCTCATTGGGAAAACTGAGGTGACCCAGTTAAGACAGCAACCTGGCTTAATATTAATACTCAGAGAAACAGAGAGAGAAAGAAGGGTGCATGGTGCATTCATACTGTGTTAGTGTGCAGCCGAGAGGAAAACTTTGCACAGATAATCAGGTGGTAGTAGAAAGTGTGCATAAAGTAAATAAGCACTGGGGGTGAGAGGCATGTGCACTTTATTATGCTGTGTATACAAATATCGTGCACGTGAGCCACAAACATTTAAAAAGGGTGAAGGACGTACTTGTATGCTGTGCTGTGTAATCTTTTCAAAGTAACTTTTTAAATATGTGAATGGAAGTCAAGGTGGAACCGAAAGCTACTTGTTTATTTACATTTCTATTCTATGAAAATATACAGGAAACATCCTCATTCTTCCGGACTGAAGAACTCAGAACTGAAGAAGCTTCTCGGATGAGAGGTGAAACGTCTTCAAGCAACTTAAAGAAGTCCAGACGCTTTTCTTTGCAAGCTCCTTTGACTATCAATGTAAAGTGTTTTTAACCCTAACCCAGGATAACTTTAAAAACCCATCAGTGCCTGAACCACGGTAGTTGTACTGTCCATGATTGCATAATTAATTTGAAATGAGCATTGACTACCTGTGAGCACCAGCGAATAATTATAGTACGAGTGCCCTCCTGCTGTGCTTCTCTGTGTGTAAAGTGAATACAAATGCAAAGCCTTCAAGGTCTCTGAGAAAGCCAGTGTGTGTTTATGACCCCTGCTGTGATTAATTGTCATATTAGTCTGTGTGCGTGCTTGAGTGAATACAGTCGTCTTGGCAGCTCCACAAGGTGTGTGAGCATTTCCTGCTGTGACAGCGTACACACAGACACACAAAACTCACACTGACTGAAAGTTCACGAGTTCATTTTGAAGTCCGTCACGTCTGAAAACATCAGATTACAAGTCAGCAGGCGACTAAGTCAAAGTGATGCATTAGCCATTTGACTGGTCTATAGTATAAAATAATGCTTCCTGCTGAGACGCACACATTCAAACTCACAATTATTCAGGAATATTTACATGAATGAAGGCGAAAGAGGCACATCTTTACTTAAGGTCATTTTTACTGATTGATTTCTGCAACATACAAACGTGTGTGTGTGACAGGATGGGGCTGAGGGGGCGTGGCTGAATGAGAGTCCCACAGGAGGCGATGAGCAAGCAGCAGCGAATCACATCGCTTATGGTCATGCCGCTAATGATGATTGGAGGGCAGAGGGAAAGGGTGAGTGCGGGCAGGCGGGCTCTCTCTTAAAGGCACAGGTGGGCTCTTTACTGAGATCGAGGCGTGTGCATGAGAGTGTGTGTGTGTGTGTGTGTGGGGAGTGGAAGTAAACAGAAAAATGAGGATAACGAATTATAAGAGAATCAATAAAGTTAAAGACAGTCTCTTCTGTTGTGCGTGGGCATACAGATGTGTTGGAAATGACAGCCTTTCTCAAAAAAAATGGGAAAAGGCAGAAAGGAGGGCAGGAGTGGGCGAAGATTAAAGAAGCAAAAACAAAATGGGAAGTAAGTAGGAAACGACAGATGCTCCTTGTAGAGGACAGGACATTCATCTCAGTTGCGCCTTTTAAAAAAAGAAAAAAAAAAAGTTCAAAAAGAATAAGAAATGATGGAGAGGAGAGTGAGTGAGAAACGTTGATGTTTGGGTGGGGAGGGGGGGGCAGTGGACTTGTGTCACAACAAACAACTGCATATACAAAAATAACTTTTCAAATACCATTTACAAAAACAAACAACCAATATTATCATCATTATTAATATTATTATTACAATCTTGTTCAGAGCCCGTTGTAGTTATCTCAAAGAGGGCTGGGCTGGCAACCTCTGCTTTTCCTCTGCCAACCAATTAAAACTTTGTTTTTAATCTAAGCATATAATTCCAAAAAAACAAAGAAAAAAAACAAAAACCAAACCCCTGAAATATTTGCCAGAAGCAAAAACAAGAGGGTAGCAGAATAATTTACAGTTTAAAGAAAAACATTGTGTAGAGGGAGGATTCATCATCATGCACTGATTTTCTTACATCTTCTGTTAATAGGAACATTTAGGAGATAGAAAAAAAGGAAATCTGAAGTATTTTATACCTAAACTGTCCTGTACAGCTCTTTATAAAACAATGCATATACTGTATAGTTATGGCAGCTAATGAAAGAGAACAAAAAAAGAATGAAAAAAAAAAAGAAGAAAAAAAAAGAAAAAAAGGAGTAAACAGTAGTAGTCCTGGGTCCCTGGCTGCTGTTGTCCTATTGGATCATTGTCTCAGAAGCAGGTAAAGAACAACACGCCGTCAGATGAGAAACCAAACAAGTCTGACTTATAGAGAAGGCTTGGAGGTTTAATTTCAATCTGTCGAGTCAAAGGTTCAAGCGTTTCAGGCGATGTGTAACATTCAGACTCCGAAACACCGGGGTTTGTCGTGAGCAAACTGGCAGCTGAAAGGAAAGAAACTTTCATGGTCGATCAGCTGAGGTTTGGCAGAAGGAAAGAAACCCGACAGAAGAACGGCAAATAAACGGAAGAAATATGAGTCCCGAGCAGACGAGCCAGAAACACCGAAAGAAGAAAAGAGCAAATAAAGGAGGGCTGCCATCAGCTGTCTTCTCTGAAAGGTGGACTAAGGCAGGCTCATGGTCCCAGTTGTGAGAGTCAGAGTCACAGAGCTAACAAGTTCGGCTTTTTCTGTGTTTAATGTCATTTTATCTCAAACGTGGGTAGCTTAGAAAAAAAAATTCTCCAATTCATTAATTTAAGGTGGGACTGTACTCTTTGGTTCAGCTGCTTGGAGCTCACACATATATACTACACTTTACACAAATTCATTGGCTTTAATCTTACCGTTTTTGCTTTCAGACTATAGACTGTATATAGAAGATGTAACCACCATCTGTTTTTGATTTCCGTTTTTAAAACCTCAACTTTTTTTTCTTTTTTTTGACAGGTCATATGATCCGTAAGTGCTTAGTATTAGATTAATAAAATGCTAGAATTTCACTCACTGACACTGAAGCACAAACTTCTTTGATATGTCTGTGCAACAAGTCAGATACAAAAATGCCCCATAAATCACCAGCATCGCAAAAATGCTTCCTGTTTAGGTAAACCTGTCAATCAAAACAACGCCCCCCCACCCCAGCTTTAAGCCTCACCAGTACCCATGTGAATAAGTAATGTAAAAATCCACCCACCATATTCTTTATATAAAGAGGCAAATAAGTTATAGAGCCCAAAAAAATGCTGGAAATTCAGAGATTTTAATATGGGACTATGGACTCTATGAAGCCTCAAGTGGCCACTACAGAAACTGCAGTTTTTGCTAGTTCGTTCTCATTTTTTTTATTTTTTTTATTTATTTATTTTTTAAAGCTCAGTTAGTTGCCACTGAGACATTGACACAACTATTACTGCCCGCTGCCATAAAATCACCAGCTGCACTTTAATGAACACCACAATGGCCAAACTTTGTTAACCTGTCACTCTGGCAGAGAAGCATGGACGTGTAAAATAGCAGAGCTAACAACAGCAGTGAGAAACTGGTAACAGTGAGCTCTAGCGCTTTCGTTTCCGTGACGATCCTTTGTAATGTAGCACCAGCACTTTGAAACAGGGAGAGAGAGACAAAGAGAGAGCACCCTGGCAACCTGTGCATACCCAACAGAAATGGGTAACAGATTATCGAAGTTCGCTTTCAAGATTGTTGTTCGTTCAGTAGGAGGCAACAGACAACTTCTGGGAGTTCAGCCTCCCACAGTAGTTTTTCTAATTTAAGGTAATTCCTGATATAGGAGGAAAAAAAATTCTCATTTGGCTTTAAACAAAGCGCTCAGCCTGAACACTTATTATTTATATTTGACATGTAACAGCCTTAAAAGTGAGGTGTCTACAGCTCATGGAGGAAAAACATGCCCGCTCTTAATCTTCTCTCCAGTCACCCCCCCCCCCAAAAAAAAAAAAAACAAAGGTGAGAAAACCCCCCCACAGGAATTATCCTTTATTAAAACAGGGAAATAACTGATCCCAGGTCAGCATCTAGAGTAGTCAAACCTGCCAACATCAGCAAGCTGAGGAGGAGAACATTCTAGCCTCTTGACTGTCCCTGCTCGGCACAGTGGCACTTTGCAGGGAGGACTGAGGAGGAGGAGGAGGAAGAGGAGGGTACTGGCAAACAGTCACTCAGAAGGTTTTTCTATGAAATGCGTAGCATCTATCATCTTGGTTTTTGGACCAGCCAGGTGAGGTTGGTAGACCCCATCTCCTGACAAGGGAGGACAGTGGTGGTGGACGGGCAGCTGGACTGTTCCATCATGTCCACTCCAGGGGGGGTCGTCGAGGACCTTTGGGCTGAATGCAGCGGTTACCGAACCCTGGAAGGAGAAAATGTCTTAGCTCAGTTTGTTTTACCTCAACACCAGAGGGAAAACCTGCCTGTTCTCAAGAACCATCAAACGTTTTCTGCACATGTAGGCCAAAGCGAGCTTTCTGATCAGCAAAATCAGTGGCACAAATCAAAAAATGATGACCTTAATAGAAACCGTGTTTGTCAGCAATATTTCCTGCACAGATTCACCATTGATGTTCCTTCAAAGGCTCAACTAGTAGAGACTTGAACAACAACAGTATCCAATCACAATTACAAAATAAAAGCCGTCTACAACAAATGAGACAGTAGACTTACCCACCCAGCTCTGGCTTGCTGTTGTTGCTTGTTGTGGTGTCAGCAGATGGAAGGTCGGCTGGAGAGGTCGTCACACAGTCAGACGCATCTACACATAATCAAATGCAACAAGAAAGACAGATTAATGGGGTGGAAGTATTCTTGAAATAACAGTGGTGTATATGCTACTCATAATTCAAGTCAATTACATTATAAAGCAGATTTTAAAATGAGTTCGTTAGAGTGATATAGGATCATGTGAGAAAATATAAAAAAAACATGAAGTCAAGAAGACAGAAAACATGCTTAACAAGACAGTACAGGATAAACATACAAGACTCTTAAAATAACTGAAAACAAAATGAATTACAGTGAAACCTTAAATGTTAAAATAGTGTAATCATTAAAAACTACCAACAGCTGTAGAAAGCGTATGTAACAAGTAGATATATGATAGCTTACAGCATTTATTGCTCAAGTCAAAAGTATACTAGTCAAAATAAAGAAACTCAAGTTTTGTGTTTTAAATAGATTTTAGTTAAAAAAAAATTTATTTTTTTTGGGAGATATGGCCTCTGGACGTGATTCAAGCAGTCACTTGTCTGCTCACGGACCACACAAGTATTTTGATTTGCTGTTGAGGAGCTGCTCTCCATTCCTGAATGAGTGCAGCCACCTGCTGTGCAAAGATCATTGATTGTGGATGCCTCTCATGAACACATTAACCCAGCATCCAAACACTTGTATTGTATGTTCTGAGACCACCGGCTTGAGAATACAGAAAATTTAACAAACACTACAAGAGAGGTTATTTGTATCTGGTAAACAATCATGACCAACAAAAGTAAATGCAGTAAGAAGATGTTGTGTTCTGGTCTAGTGGAGAATCTACATTATTGTTACAGCTAGCTGCTAGCCCATTATAACCGTTTGTGCACTTTGCACATCTGTGGTACCCAGCTGTATCCCAGAATGCAAAGCACACTTGACCACATGAAGGACTTAGCTCAAACCTGCAGCATACACGTAGATGCAGTTTGCTCGGATTGCGTTCACACCACAAACAAAGTGCTCTGGCGTTCTGAGACCACCTCAGGGTCTCGGTGGGGTTGCTTTGGTATGCACCCGAGTCTGAATACTGCGTTCACACCTGCACACCAAGAGGGGGAGGGACCGAACCAGAGAATAATTTAAACACACCAAATACCACAGGTGCAAAAAACAGCCTACCAGGTTAAAATGTTGTAGAGAGAAATAGATTTAAGACAAAGACGAACACACAAAATGTGTGTTTTTTGGGTTTTTTTGACGAGGGCTTTAAATGTTTATGTATCAACACGTCCCATGAGACAACATCTGGTTCACTAGGTAGTGTTACTGTGCAAAAATTCAAACATTTCTCTCCCATGAAAGTTTGATGCTAAAAGCCCGGCTTGCAAAGCAGCCTTTTTATACTTAAGAAATGCTCCTAGTGAGTTATACTCATAAAAAGGTAAAAAAAAATATCCCCACTGAATTAAAGTCAAATAAGCTGTCATAGCCACAGTAAAACTACTGAAGCAATAAATTGGCATTAACCATCATCACACAATCCTCATAGCACAGATAAGCATATGCACTCATTATAATTGCAGCTCTCTCTAGACATGTTTTATCTTTTTCACTCCCTTTTCCCCCTCCTCCTGTATCTCTGTTACTCTCTCATCCTCGCAGCGGTTTTTCTGACCAACGCTGTCAGTGTTATCATCGGCAGGCTAATTTGTAAATCACCAAAGGTCCCTTTCCTGCTCCGCTCTGCTGGCCAACTACTGTGAGCACAAAAAAAATATCGGGGAACATGCAGAGAGGCAGGGACGGAGAGTTCAAACAGAGGTGAGAGATGAAGAGAATTAGTGGACTAATGATTTGTGCGTTCGCACCTTTATGTGAACTCCACTCGGCTGAAGCTGATGTTTTCGCTTCCAAAGGGTCTGGCGGAGAGGAAGACAATCGGTGAATTTAACACAGGATGGGCGTTTGAGGACAAATGATCAAAAGACACACAATACAGCACAAATGCACACACATTCCCACATTCAGACACGCTTAAAAATCACAGTCAATCCTCAAAAAGGTGCTCCCAAGTTGTGCCTGCATTTATGTAAAACATTTGAAATAATTAATTGAACCATAATGATCCGGGCGCACACAGCGGACAGCCTCTTAAACTGCTTTCTTTAAATTAACCTCATCTTTCTGCCCTCTTGTATCCATGTTTCTATTTGTAACTCGCTTCCCAAAGCTGTAACTATGACCGTCTCCATCTCTGCATGGCTGAAATAAGCAATGCTGACCTCTAGTGTTTCAAAACTGCCAAAGTACCTCTCAGCAGTGGTTTAATTCTTAACACAAACACCTCCTTTTCATCTCATGTGCTCCCTCGTGGTGGAATATTTTTAATACTGTTTTCTTCCACTATCAGAGGAGCTGTGCAGGGAGGAAGGAAAAAAAGAAGAAGAACAGCAGAAGGCAGCAGGATGGTCGCGCTAATGGCGAGTCAATCCTGTGAACGAGAGGCCTCCTACCTGCAATATGTGAGTCCATCTGGTTGTTTGAAGTGAGGATGACAGAGACTGAGGCCCCTACCTGTTCATACGCTGTACTAGGCAAGAGAAGCAGAACACAGAAAACCAGTTTCCTCCTGTTTCAGCTCACATCAGAGGCTGCCGACTGCATCAAACAACCACTGCTGCCTGGCTTTACTCTCACTACCAAGTTCGCGAAAATATGGCTAAACCACACAGCAGCACATGAATCTTTGATCCAACTGCCTCTTTCCCTCCCCCCCTTTTGTTAAAAGAAGGACAACACAATAACGTGGCCGCCCAGTCAATCCACACCACTGGGTACACACCTGTGGAACTTGACCAATGCAAACGCACCTGTGGCCAGTATGAAGGACTCAGGGGTTCGCTCGGGGAGAGGGGGAGGGGAGTCGTCGCTGTCCCAGCAGTCTGGGTTAAAAAGGTCAGAGGTCAAATGAGAAGCAAGGTTAACTACTGGCCGAGAAGAAGGGCAAAAAGATCGGCAGTCATATGGAGACAAAAAGGCAAGAATGTTAAATGTTATATAATTTGTCTGCATATTGTTACTTTTTTATACAGATATTCACTGGTTCTATTTGGTGTATATCGTGTTATCATTACTTCATTTTAGGGATCAGAGAAATGTCCGTATAGTCTCATGTTTGCCATGCTGGCTGCCACTGGACTACTGGCAGATAAGATGACATTGACCCTTAGTAGTGTCGCTTAGTGATCTGCTCATTTTGTCCTTAAAAGATCTGGGATCCAGTTTTTGTTCAGCAAAGTTCCATTTGTGCTTAAAGATTTTAAAACCGTTAATAATCTGTTAATTTCTCTGTCTGGCAAGAAACAATGAATAAATGAAAATAAAAACAATATCCACAATGGCCAATCTGTTATTTTTAGCGATGTTTTCAGTTTGTGGAACCGCCACACTTAAGTCATAGCTACAGTTTCTTAAAAATCTCTTCTTCAAAATTCAGCATCATCGTTACCCGGTTATAGTTAAGTTAGTGTGACATATGAAGGGGAAAATATGACACTTTAAAGTTTGGCTGGTTAAGATACTTCTGCTTTACACAAAGCCAGCAGTTATCCTTGCTATGAATTATAAATTAAACCCTTCTCATATGCCAACCAAGAAAGTTAAAAAAGAAATCAGCTGACTTTCTTGGTTGGCAAAAAGAGTCAAAGTCAAAATCTTAAGTTAAATATTAGGTGATGTCCCCTTCATCTAATATTCCACCATCTGGCCAAGGCCCACTGCCTTTCTGTGGATACTCCGGATGCTCGAGCTTCCTCCCAGAGTCCAAAGACATGCAATTAGTGTGATTAGGTTAACTGGTGATTCTAAATTGCCTATAGGTAGGGCTGTTCGATATAACGATATATATCGGATGACGATATAAAAACGTCTATCGTTTCATTTTACGCTATCGTTTGTTTCGTGGTGTCGTAAAATAAACCGTTTACAGCAATATTTTTTCATCATTTTGATGGTCACTGTAGTGGCTATATTCATTTCTTAAAGTTCTCTCTTTCTCTTATATTTAATATAACCACACTACTGACGGACAAGCGGCTGTTTTTATGCGTTGTCGTTAGCAACAACAACAACGGTAAAACCATCGCGTGTCCGCTTGTTTATTTTCCACATAAACCTTTCACAATAAAGCTCAAGATCCTGTTGAGACTTTTCAAAATAAACTGAATCACGTGAAAGAGCAGATTATTTACGGATGAGAAGTAAAAAAGAGCCGCCAGGTGCTAAAAAATAAACCTTAGACTCAAACGTTAGAGCAGGCTTTTCCCCGCAGCACGCCGTGTAATAAATACTCACAAAGAAAACGGCGGCCGTTACAACTTATGTCTAAAAATGTATCGTTTCATGCATCGGTTAAAATACTCGACTCCAGGTACACGATGCGCAGCTGTAAACACTTCACGCAAGTCGAGCTGCCTGAGATTCACAGAATTTACATAAAATGTTACAATTTTGTGATTTATATGTTATCAGATGATAGATGTATTATATCGGGATATGAGATTTTGGTCATATCGCACAGCCCTACCTATAGGTGTGAATGTGAGTGCAAATGGTTTGTCTCTCTGTGTTAACCCTGCATTCCTGCAGGTGACCTGTCTAAATTTTAAAAAAATCCCAAATGTTGTCTGAAAGTTTTTAGGTGTAGATGGGACACAACACCACCTCAGCATAAACTGTATGCTCTGGTAAATGTCATCTTGTTTGCAGACAGTCCAATCACAATCAAAAACGCAAAAGCTTAAGAAATGTATTAGACCACCTGTGTTAAAAACAAGAAAAACATTTTGTATTAGAAATGGATCAAAAACTGATTTTTTCTGTAAACTGTACATATAAAAACTCATGAATAACGTGATAATTATATTTCAGAATTAAAAACACTGTTTTGATTATTTTTATAATTATAAACTAAAACATTAGCTGTATATATTTGATCCCTCCATAATTTCCTGCTCATTTTGCTTAATTCTTCTTTGTTTGTTACAGGCTTGTAAAGCACTGTGAGCTGCACTAATCTCTCTAAAATGGGCAATTACAAAAGGTGTGAGTGATTCATTGGCAATGCAGTCAGCAAAACAGGCAGCCACCAGCTTTCTATTGACCAACCACAAAGCAGCAATTTGCTCAGTGCAACTCCTCAACAAAGCAGCCATTAGATGCTTGCAACCAATCAAACAGCAGCTGTTAGCTTTTCATAACTGAAGCACTGCTGCAGCCCAGACAGAGTGTGAGAGAAAGCCAAGCAGACTGAAACAGTCGACGTCAAAACAGACACATTTTCACATCCGATTTTAAATATTGGAAATACTCGAGGAGAGCGTGACATCAGGTATAATGCCAGAGATTCAATGGCATGTCAGTATATTTTGAATTTAAACTGCACAGACGATTTAAGCCCAGTCCACTCAATTTCACGTGAGCTCAGATCAAAGAAAGAAGAGCAGCAGAAGTCTCAGTCCTCACACCCCACCAGGAGATTAAAACCCACTTCTCCTTGTCACAATCACATCAATCCCAAACAGCGTGACACTGTCTGTTTGACCCAACGTGCACCAAAGTGGCGTAAGTGCATTCATCAGTATCATGCAGTGTTGATCTTTCCCCATCCAACATGCACACAGTTTTCTGCTCGCAAACACACAAAACAATTTCATTCATCCTTTCTCCCATTCACAAATTCCCTCACTTAGACAAACACACATAAACAAGCTGAAGGAGGAAGAGTTGTTTCCACACATGTCCATATTTGCAGCATTCCTCCCAAACCAACCAATTAGTCAAACAGTCATGCTTTGTGTGAGACTCACTGGAAACTATCTCTCTCCGATTTTCTTGTCATTTCCTCTTATTCCTTTCTTCCATTCCTCCTGTTTTGCCCTCTCCTGGCCTCTAACTCCTCAGCAGTGAGAACACAGTGTGTGTGTTGACAGATATAGCTTGTCATTAGATTGTTGTTTGAGACCTCTGGCTCCTTACCGACCCAGAAAATTACTCTACAGTGTGATTTTTTTTATTTCCTGAGTGTACAGTAGTTGAGTGCAAGCTTACTTGGTGCCTTCATGTGCATTTCAGGGAGATTGTTCTTGACTATTTGCCTGCTAAACCTCATTGTTTAGTGTTTAGTTTTCATAATTTCTTAATTAATTTCACATATTTTAAAGAATTGAGAAGGAAAGCAGTTCAAGCAACTGATCGACCTACTTGCTAAGGATGGAGAGACCGTTGGTGTGATCTGCCCTGCAATTGACATCGGCGACACCTTTCTGACCGGCTGCTGGTCTCCATGTTGAGAGGATGCCGTTACGGTGGCAGTCGCTGTGGATACGCTTGTACGAAAAGCTTCCTTTCCTCCTCCGGACATCTCCTCGGACACCTTCCCCTCCTCGTCCGAGTTGTCAGAGTGCAGGGGGTTGGTGAAACTCAGGGCAGTCCTAACAGGTGTGGAGGAGGAGGAGGAGGAAGAGGAGAGGTGGGAGGAGGAGGATGAGGATGGAGCCACACGGTCTGAGGAGGAAGAAGAGGAGGTGGTCTTGGGGTACTGTTTGTCCGGGCTGTTGCTGTGTTGAGTCCACGCTGCATGGCCGGCTTTCAAATCCCCTCCCTGCTTCTCCACCTTCTCTCCACTCTTCACAGGAAGGTGGTTCGGCCTGGCGAGGCTGCCTCCATCTGCTTGACTCTCTCCACATCCACAAGCTCCTCCCTCTGTGCCAGAGTCCTCTGACAGAGAGGAGCTGGATGTCAGAAGGGACTGACCAGTGCGAGCTTTAAATGCGTGACTTCTTTGCAGTGCGCAGCTGTTGTTACTAGAACTGGAGCCTTGTCCGCCGGCTACTCCCATTGACGAGGAGGTGTCAAAGCTGCGAGGTCCTTCTTGCAGTGGCACCTTTTTAATCTCAATGCTGAGCTTCCTCTCGATTCGAGGAGCACCAGAACAATCAACAGCTGGGGAGAGGGGCGAGGATGGGGTCTGAGTCTGGCTTTGGCCTGATTCTGACTTTGAAGACATTTTGTTGTTGTAGTTGTCATTGAGATCCAGACTTGAGACCTGACTCTGCTGTTTTCGGCTTAGTTGCTCTTGATCTTTCTGCTCTGAGGGACTGGTCTGTTTGTTTGGACTGGGCTCTAGCTGATTCTGCTGCTGGTCTGTGTTCTTATCCTGAAATAAACGTAAAGTAGAACAAATGAGACATGTAATCTCCCCCCCTTCACAAAAAGCAAAACATTCACACGCCACCAGAAATCTTTGATGTTTAAGTTAGAGTTCAGAAAAAGCTGATTAAGCAGGCCCCACACACAAAAAACAAACATGAGCTGTAGGAGAACAAAACAACCTTATTTATATTCATGCATTTTCATACTTCTGCTGTTATTATAGACTGTGAGCCGGTTGTTTTCCCTTCTAGACTGAAACTTAATTCTTCTGAAATAATAATTTACTACATTTTACTTGCACAAAAACAAAAGAAATCATCATAACAGACACATAGATCATGGAATCAGCTGCAGTTCTTTAGTGATGTTACGGTTTGTTTAGAACATAAATAATGTCAAAAGACAAAAATGCAACTTTTTCCACTGCTAAAAGATAAAGATTTCCTTTTTACAGCATCTCATTTTGATACTTCCTGTAAAGTTACACCTATACCTACATGATGGGAACTTTTCATTGGAACAAAAACAACTTAAACAACTCAACTTGGTAATGAACTTAATTTTCCACTTAAATGTGTAATTACGTGCTCCTAAACCAGGACCACTGTAATAACAGGGAGTACCCATGTCAGAGGGCTAACTCCTACTTTATGGTCTACGTACTGGCTGCGTCCTGCCCCATCTGTGATATCTTCACAACTATGTAACTGATGCCCCGTGAGCATGAACGAGTGGCACAACACACACACACAAAAAACCCCAAAGCAAACAAAAGCGATGGATCAACGACAGAAAAAGCTCGAGTAGCCCACAGACAGGATGTACCACATATTTTTAACACTGCCCCTCTATCAACCGTCCCTGCAAGTATATGGACATCTATAGCTGCCAACAGACTGCCCACGCACTATCGTTGCTAAATCACAGCTTCCCCATCATTCAGTCTAGGAAATTCCATAACCATTAGCTGACTTAATATATAACAGGTTTTACCAGACCAATTACTATTCTTATATCCGTGCAACTTCCCATGTACAATAAAAACCCTTTAGATACATACCATGTAGTTCTATACACAATAGTATCCTATAAGTTGCCAATTTTTAGTTTATGTCCAGCTCACCTCTGTCACGTTGTGCTGCGCAGTAGCGAGGACATGGATGACGGGTTTGGGATGGTAGCGGTCATTGTCCTGTCGCACGTTCGTGACAGTCGGGAAGGCTGACGGAGGAGATGGGGTCAGAATGGGTGGTACGGGGTGAGCCTCTGGGGGTTGGAGGATCTCTTCCTTTACGTCGCCTTCTACCTGCGTACTAGACCGAGAGAAAGAGAGGGAGAGGAAAAAAAGAAAAGCCCACAAGAGTTTGTTACTGAATAAATATTACAGTTGACAGTGAGAGTGACAGGCTTTTGATGATCTTTAATGAGACATTCCTACAGAGGCCAAAATTCATAAAAATTATTTTTTTACTGTTAAACTAAACCCTGGATTTTCTAGCCTGGATAAAAAGTTAAAGTTTTGTGCTGCGGGTAAGAAAATCAAAATGATGCAATGGCAAGAAATTCATCCTGCTGATCAGGAAACGCCCAGAAATTCTGACATCCTAAGAAGGGCGAATTACAAGACTTATATGACGAAATTAACTTTTAATCTCATGTACGTATAAAACTAAAAGTAGGTCTGTGCTATGTTTTGTTCACCACTAGATGGCAGAATTTGAAAAAAAAGTCTATACTTTTAGCCCTATAGAGACAAATTCCATTTCTTATGTGATATTTTAAGACTTCTGCTCTCACCCATATTATGTGGCTTTAACAGTGACATAACCTGCCAATGTGACAAAGTGAAAACGGATCAGTGCTAAAGAGTTTCATTTCTCAAAATATAAATGGTGCTGTAACCAACAGTCTAAGACAGCTTTCTTCTTAAAGTATCGAAAGTATTTTATTCTCTTCCGTGCAGCTTCCTCAGAGCACAGAAGCAGAAAAAGACAAGTGTCAGTAACATGACAGCATCTATGGCTATTCAAGATAAGTTGTGAATGATTACTTCACCGTCCCACATAACTTTACCACATGTACAGTATTTTAGTAATGTAGCCTACTAATAAATAGTTCTGTAAAGCTCGCAGTGTAGGTGTGTGAGTTGCATACAGGATACAGTGGTTATGACAAAGCTAGCCACAGAGAGATGGAAAGTGACAAGCAAATATTGTTCAATACATTTATATGCTGTACGCATGCAAAAATATAGATACAGAAAAGCAGTCAAAGGAAGTGGTGGTGTACCAATTTAGGAGCACATGACCAAGACAAGAGCCAGCATACAGGCTGACAGCACATGACAGCACATCAGAGGCAGGCAGACACAAAGTCAGACACTGAAGTCGCAAGCTAGAAGCTCGGGGGATTTCCTTTCATTGAGCAACTTTGGAGTTGCAGTCAAACCATAAAAGCCTTCCTCATTAAGCCTCAGAATTGCAGCACAGAAGACGTTCTTCTTTCACAGAGGCTTAGATCTGCCGTGTGTATTCTTGTTTACTTGCTCTTCCAGACAAACATTTGTTCACATTTTTTAATAACAACAGGCTAGGATGCACACTAGATTAAAGAGCCCAGCTGATAATGGATTCTTAAGGCCGGTGCAGTTTTGATGTTCTCCAGAAATGTACACTTCCCAACCCAAAGAGTCTCACACACTAGTATTTCAGTGGACTGCCTTTAGCTGTGATGTGGCACTGTTTCAACAAACTTAGGGAGTGTTAGAGGATTTGGACCACTGTGTAAAGTCTTTTGCAGCACATCCCAAAGGATTCTCAGACGGGTTCAGTTCTGAACTCTGATGATCGATTCATGTGCAAAAATTATGTCTCATGCTCCCATGTGAACCCAATGAATCCTGGCATTGTCATCTTGGCCTATGCCCGTACTACCAAAACAAGACAAGAAAACAAACAAACAAAAAAAAAACACTGATGCAAAATGTAAGCAGTGTATTCAAATAATCAGCTGACCAATAGAAGCAACCCAAGAATCATAAAACTGACCTCACAACCTCAGTAGGCACTAGGCACGCCCGTGATGTGCGTCTAGAATCCATGCTTTACATTGCCAAGCAAACTGACAGCTACACAGCTGTTTAGTCCCAATCTCTTGGGTTCTCTTCATATTTTGCATTTAGAAATGATCTTATTTTCACTAATAAACATAGTAATACTAAACACAGTAATCTCAAACCACTTTCCTTATAGATTTATTCCTGACCACACCTGACACTTTAATTGAACACTTCATAACGTAGCATCAGTAGTTTCTGCTTCTTTTGCTTGATGCAAAATAATGTAACCTTTCTGAAACATCTTTTCCACGATCCCGGGACATGTCTTCTGACATGTTTTAAGCAATTATCCATTGGAAGACTGTTTGCATTTGCTTCCTTAAATTAAGTAGCCTTTTTGGCTAAATTGTGTATTTCACAAACTAGTTAGAAACTTGGGCTCGTGTCAAAATGACCACATCCACAAAAATATGACTACTTGACATTTCCTAACAAGAAGGCTATGGACATACAAACCTCCAGTATCCCAATATGACGGGCTAATATCAGCTAATAATATAGGCCACTGAATAAAGCCAAACTAAGCTGATTGTATTGTAAAACTAGAACTCGTGTGCATAACTTTTCCTCCAATTCTTGGAAGGGTGGGCTGTTCCAGAACAACAGCATATTTAGCTTTCAGGCTCAACATAACTTAAACTAGACACCACTATCTCTTTGTTTTCTTTAATGAAAACTTTAATTACCCATGAGAATTTCTTCTTCTATGTCATCTTTGTTGCCTGAGCAAGCATGAGATATTTAACAACACAGATTCCCAACTGGATCCGGTTATTTCCACGGGGGATTATAGACATTCGGATGCCACAAAGATTTTTTTTTTGGGCCCTATAAGATGAGATGAGATGAAATTTTAATGATTCCTAAGGGGAGGTTGAGCTGTTACAGGAGCAAACACTAATAAGTCACTGAAAAACAAACAAGGCGTAAAGAGAGGAGAATAAAGAAAAAATGAAGCTGCAGGCAACTCAGTGACAACTGCAGCATGTGTGACGAAATGTAAACATGTATTAAAAAAATATAAGAGTTTAAATCAAATGCAGAAAGTACTAGTACTGCTGCTTTCCTGAGGGATCTAATGATTAAATAAAAAAGCCCAAATTATTCTGTTTAATGATAAAAGATGAAAAAGATCCAAGATTTCTCTCGTTTTGTTCAACAGAAGCAACAACACTTCAATTCAGCTCACTCTAACTTTTGCTAAAAACTGCTAAAACTATCCTGCAACAATGTCAGTATACAAAAAATGTATTAGTGTCATGTTGTCAACCAGCACAATGTCAAAAATCAGTCCTATCATGTTAGGACACTGGTGACACAATCCAGAAGAGTTCATTGTGACTATACCAGGATCTGCCCACAGTGTTCTTCATATTGTGTAGGTAGTAGGGGTGGGGGGGAAAATCGATACTGTGTAGTATCGTGATATTTTGTTTGCTAATAATGTATCGATACAGGGACAGCAGAAATCGATATTTTGTTACAAAAAAAAGTTTGTGGAATGGAACATGCTCTGACTTCAGAGCATTTTGATCCTTTTTCTGAGCAAGAATCCTGACATTCCTTCACTGTCCAAATGTGTTTAACTTTTTTTTTTTGGCAGCAATAAACATGACAGTTTACTTATTTTAATTTAAGACATGTTTTATTTTAATTAAGTTTAAAACTTTTTTATTTAATGTAAAATTATATTTTGTTTTAATTTACTTTCAAATTCTTCAGTTGCTGAAGGGGCTGCATAGTTTTCATAAATTTCAAAGTTCAGAATAGCTATAATTGTACCAGATGGTTGCATTCAGTTAAGTTGGACTAGACTGTAATACAAACCGTTCAGTTTGTCAACAATAAAACTGACTGAAATGAGAGACTGAGTGTGAGACTTTGATATTAGATAAAATGAATATTGATAAAGTTTACCTTTATGGACAGAATCTGAAGATCGCAAAATATTTAAAAAAAATTGCAATAATATCGTATCGTGCGTTAAGTATTGTGATAATATCGTATCGTGGGATGTATGGTGATTCCCACCTCTAGTAGGTAGCTCCCTTTTCGCCTGCTAAACAACCGCTTCCCCATTGTGTCCTTTAAAGATGTCCTATAGTGACTGGCACCGACACATGAGCAGCAGATCCAGTCGTGCAGGGTGTAAAGTGGGAGGGTCAATGGATCAGACTTGTTTTTCCAGCACATCCCAGGGATGCTTGATCAGAATGAGATCTGGGGAATTTGAAGGCCATTTCAACACCCTGAACTCTTTGTCATGGATCTCAAACATTCCTGCTGAAGACTAAGGATTGTATGTAGCATGTTTGCAAGTTTAGGTAGGTGTAACAGTCACATCAGTGCCACAGCTGCTTCCACTGGCTTGTGTTCTTTCTATTATCTTTTGCCATCTTTCCCCCAACATGCACCTAGCCACAGAGACAAGGTAAAAGCGGAAGTCTGATGTGTTTTAGCAACCAGCAGTAGAGTTTTCAGAACTTTGGTTTAGACTCCCTTCAGGTCTTGTGGCATCATTGAGTCATGCTCAGTTCTCCTGTTTTGGTAAGTACTAATCATTGCTTACTGGGAACACATGACATAATGTGTTGGAGATGCTCTAATCTAGTTGTCTTGTCACTACCTTGACAAAGTCACTCACTTTAGTTTCCAAGTTCAGCACATCAACTTCAAGAACTCTTCACTTGTTGGTTAATAGTGATTATCGTGGCCAGTGTTGGGAAGGTTACTTTTAAAATGTATTCCATTACAGATTACATGCCCCAAAATGTATTCTGTAACGTATTCCGTTTCTACTTTGGCAGCTTCTTACTCGATGAGAGTAACGTATTCTGAATACTTTGGATTACTTAATATATTATCATGCTGTTTACAACTACGTGAATGTACTATTGCTGTGATTTATTACCGTTACCGAACCATAGTAAAGGGACCTCTGGCTAATACGTGGGGTTCGTGTCGGGCTCGTAGCCGAAAAAAAGCTTTACTTTGTTGTCTGGGTCAACTTTTCTTGCAAGAGACAGAGAGAGGCGTTGAAAGGCTGCTCCAACGGAACTTATTGTTTCGGAGGAAAACACAAACACAGCGTACAGTCTTAATAGCTTACTTACACCTGGGCTCGTCAGGCACTCTTCTTGGCTGCAGTGGTTATTATTATATTTACATGCTTCCAGCTCCTGTTTTTGCTCGATGACAACTCGTACTTTTCCTTTTTCTCCCTCCCTCGCTCACAGACACATAACGGGTATGACAGTCCATTCTCCCTGCAGCACGGACTACACTGCCTATGATGCTACATTCTTTAGAGCATTCTTTAGAACATCTGCGGTACATGTATTCCGTTACTCCCCAACACTGATCGTGGCTCATAGGTGCACACACAAGATTATTCGCTAATGCATACATTTCTCCTGTAAACCTTAAAATCCTTCATTTTCACTCATAAATCAATCCACAGACACGCAAAAACAAGTTTGGAGCAGCAGGTGGTTGCGGCTTTGGTGGTCACAGCCAGAGCTCTGTGCCTGCCTCACCTTCCTCAGCAGAAAATAGAAGGTAGAGGATGCTTTGTAAAATTAAAAGCAATTAGAGGAGTCACTATACAGCATCACCCATCTTTTGTTCCACTGGGACAACTAAAAATGTGTATGATATAATGTTTAACACTTGAGTATCATACTATTGCTCACATTTTACTACCTCAAAAACACAGATGTCAGTTTTGTTACGTCATAGGTTACATCACCAAGATGCTACTGACACATTTTAGCCAGAAGCCCAGAAGTATTGAGGTTTTAAACCCATCCCTAATGGCAGAGCATGAGTAAAAGCCATGACTCCCTCGAGTTCCTGCAGCATCTCCCCTCCACCCTTCTCTCTCTCCCTCTCTCACAACCAAAGATTCTTCTACACATTTACACCACTGCAGGACCCACTGGGAGTGTGGCCGGCAGAGTGTGGTTTATGTCTGTAAAAATAGCTCTCGCCATCAATAGAACACTCTCAGGCTTAAACTAGGCCTTGACATCATTTCTTTATAAACACAGGGATGATGCAGAGAAAGAAAGGAACATACTGATAAGAAAGAGAGAGGGAGACAGCATACACTCCTCACAGGGTGTCCTGCTTCAAGGAAGTGTTTCTACTTTGGCAGCTTCTGCAAGTTCCCATTTGTATGTTTTACTAAGAACAGGAAAGAAACCGTCCAGTAAACAGATAACTTGTAGGTACACACTAAGATTAGAATGAGCTAAAAATGTCTGCTCTCTCATAAAACTGCCTTGTGCAGGAGACGAATTAAAGAAAATGAGAAATTTAGTGCAGTAAAAAGGATACATTGGCTCTTAAAAAAATGTAATAACCCCAAATGAGTACTTTCCTCGAGGTGCAGCTCAATCTGCATAATGTCTAGAGGGGCTTTGGTGGATCCTTTTTCATGTGCTTTAGCTCAGGTATTTTGTTAGGCTGTCTAGAGGATACTCTGCAGGCATAGCAGCTCTTCTTTGGGCTTGTTCTGTGCCCTTCAAATGGCATATTTTCTTTATCTAAAATCATCCTGTAGTAGATCTGCTTTAATGTTTACTTACAGTCATAGTTCTGCTCCATCACCCCTAAAGAAAACTTAACTTGGGAAATTATGTCACTATCAGTGAGAGAGCAGATGTCCATAAACATCATCAAGATTCACTTTGATGATATCTCCACTATGCATCAGGCTTGAATACGCCTATTTAATGACATGGTAACACAGATGGAGACCAGTTCATTTATGCTGGGGGACTTTAACATATCCCTACTGATTACTGGAGAAAGGAAATTCCTTCTCTCCAACCCTACCCATTCTAAGGAGACATGGGTAGCCACTGTGTGGTGCCCAGGGATTAATTCCAGCTGTAAGCCAGTGCGCTTCAATCAAGGACACTGTGACAGGAGAATTATCCTAGCATGTCATTTCTTTAGAAAGAGCGAGAGCACTAAATCATCTTCACATGCATTAAGGCTTACGTACCTACTAACTGATGCATGATTTGAGAACCCACTTCAGCTTTATGCAAATTATGTGTTCACAAAGACAACCCTTTGAGGTTTGATTTTTATCATCTTTAGCAAAATATTTGTGTGTTTTGAAAAAGATAGCTCAACCAGTTCCTCAGTGTAATAAAATGCCTGATAAATTGTTGATATCATTAGCCTATGGGTAGTTACACTTTCCCCCCCCCAATCTTTGCTGTGAATGTTTAAATTATATATTGTCCGCAGAAAAGAACAGTAGCATCAGCCGTGTTATTAAAGTGGAGTTTGTCAGCTGATAATTATTTATTCAGGACAAAGAGTAGCAGATCACTTTACATCTTCTTGCCACTATAAATGTAATCACGCTGATAATCACAGAGCCATTGTTTCTTACATTAGCACAAAAAATATGCTGTCAAAACAGCAAATCTTTAGAAAATGCTTCCATCCATCCATTCGCTTCCGCTTATCCTTTTCAGGGTTGCGGGGGGCGCTGGAACCTATCCCAGCTGTCATAGGGCGAGACAGGGGTACACCCTGGACAGGTCGCCAGTCTGTCGCAGGGCTAACACACAGGGACAGACATCCATTCGCGCTCACATTAATTAGACGGTGGGAGGAAGCCGGAGTACCCGGAGGGAACCCACGCAAACACGGGGAGAACATACAAAGTCCACACAGGCAGACCCCGGCCTGATGGTGGAATTGAACTCAGGACCTTCTTGCTGTGCAGCAACAGTGCTAACCACTGTGCCACCGTGCTGCTATAAAGTGCAGTTATAAAGTGTTTTGCTGTGTTAACGGGGAGAGGATATTTTCAGGTGTGGATACATCATGAGTAGAAAGAAAGAGGGCTGTAAGAAAAGTGTACACCCCTGCAGGCCCGAAAGGAAGAGACAAAAGACAGCAGAGAGAAGCAAGATTTAAAATAATAATAATAAAATAATTGAGTAATAAGATGGAGGAAAAATGTATAAGACTGAATGACAAAGAATAAGAGAAAAGAAATCTGTATTTATGAATGCGGCAGATAAAGTGTGTGTATGTGTTTGAAATAAATTCCCTGCATTTGCATAAAGGACTGTTTGTTCTCAAAGAGAAGGAGATGAAAAATGTAACAGTTCTACTTTAACTAGCCTTGGGTTGTGGTGTGTTCAATGCCATGTCGTGTTGCAGAGCATTGCAAAGTGTTGCAAAATGATCTATAAATACAGCTCCTCCTCCAGTAGGAGCAGCAGCCAAACAGAAGTTAACTTTGGTAAAGTGGAGGCTGTTTGTAACTTTGGGCTGATGGGGAGCTACACTGTAACAAAATACTGGGATATTATTTCTTTTTTTTCTTTTCTTTTTTTTTAAATATGTTTTCTGTGTGTTTTGTGTGTTCACAGTGTTCTCCAACAAGCCACCTCTCGCCTGGCGTGAACGCCTGTGTGGGCTTGTTAACTAATCTGTGTTGAGGACGAGGTAAAGCAGGTGAAAACTAAAACGCAGAGTCGACCAGTTGCAAACATCCTTAATGAAAAACAGGCCGGAACGATTTAACGATATAAGGAGATAAACTGAAAAAAAAAATAAATAAATGTCAGACAAATGTCCTACCTGCGAATGCGGGGAGGTTTTGGAGGTGGAGTGTCCCATGTATCATCCGATAATTGGTTGCTTGCTTTGTCAGGACTGCTTTCATCCTGGACACACACACAAGAGTAACAAAATAGTTGGACACGACATTTGTGAAAAGTGGAAAATAAGGGAAACCCTCTTATTTTTCCTTCCTGTCATATTTAGATGCTGGAAAGCAACTACAATCATCCCTACTTTTAGTTAATCAATATATTTAATTTTTTGTATACCTGTTTGCATATTTACATGAAAGATGAAGCTTATTTTTCATCAAGGCCTCTGGACTAACCCTCTTTCTTCTCACCTAAATGTTCCTGAAGCAGAGGTAACAAGTTGCTACAAAGTTGCTTCACCAAACGATGAAAGACTTATTCTGAAAGAAGCCCTCCCCCAAACAACAATTTTTCTCTCTCTTCCTCTCAGCTCTCATCTTTCCTCTTCTCCCCTGTGACTCATTAGTTTGACTCCCTCCCCACTCTGATAATGAGAAGATGACAGGCCAACTTCAGTTGTCAAACTCATGACATAGGGGCAAACCGGGCCATTTGAACGCTCTAGTCTGCCGAGGAACTAAATTCTGATCTAAGAAAAGAGGGCAGGAACACAGCTTCTTTAGCTCCGTATGTCCACGTATGTTGTGAGAACCGATCTAGTGGGACGGTTTCCTGTGAACAAAGGCGGGCGTGAGCGTGCGGAGAAACATGTGGGATGCGTGTATGTGGAGGCTTATTGTTCCCAATGCCACAGAGATCACCTATGTGGGTGTTTTAGTCACCAACAATGGCTGACTGGACATGAGTCAATGCATGTATGGACTGAGTCAGTACAGCACAGCAATACTGATGTGCTGTTTGTGCGTGCAGCGTTCTTCTTGGACTTGCAACTAAGTGAGATAACAACAGGGTCACGATCAGCAGCTACAGACTTGTGCTGCAGTTTATGTCACGCTTGGTGCAAACCACACCTTATCCTTAAATGATTAATAGCATAAATTTTAAAACAAGGGAAGTAGTGATACAGTTTGTCCACATTTTAGAGCCGCTCAAAGATATATTGAGCTCCACTTTACAAAGTATGTCAGCAGATTCTTTTCTAATGTCAAAAACAGTTGTGTCCGTCTGTGTGACCGTGTCTTGCGAGGGTCGCCCTTTCCCAACGGATGTGTTTTTCTATTCTCAGACTCAGAGTGCATTATGGGAGAGAAGTGATGTCACCAAAGCTTCCTAAGCAGGAAGTGAGCTTCTGGATTACTGCCAGCACACTGTCTCATCAGCTCTGTATCCCCCCCTCCCCCCACACCTCCCACAGTCTTAAGATTTGCCAGTCTTAAAAGCTCTCTCATTGATTCCCATTTCCACCATGTCTATGTTTTCACAGGTCAGGTGGAGCACTCATTTCTTGATGTTACCTCACCTGATGCTGCTTTGCATCATTTTAATTTCTCTTTAGGATTAAAAGGCTGTGAAATGGCACCACCTCAACACAGCTAGCACCTAAAGCTTCCCATCTTCTTCAGGCAGAAACGTTTGACACAGAAACTGGTTGCATTACTTCAGAGGCCACTGGTGTAAAATGCTGATGGGTATTTGTATAGCATGTTGCATATGCTGCACTTAAACTTGCATTTGTGAGCTTGTTTCTCTTAAAAAGCAACTGAAGCAAACATGCCTCAGAAAGAGGCAGCAGATTTATGGTCTGGTATTTTATCTGCTCACAATACATTTATTATTACTTGCAATTATTCTTCACTTACAGTAACAGCAGTTTCTGTTTATATCACTTAATGTGCTCTACTGATTTCAGCCTCTTACAGTGAAGCTTGTGCAGTCCTTCTATGGTCTAGCTCTCTAAATATAGAGCAGCTTGTAGTCTCTTTAAGGCTGCTTGATGGGATGACAGGAAGAATCTATAGTTAAATGATAATTTGTGTTCCAAAACGAGATTAGAGCGTGAATATTTAAAAACACAAAGTTTTGGTGTCTTTCAAGTTTGGGAAATAATATTTGTCCCTCTTTTTTTGTGTTGTTTTGTTCTTTAGGCTGGGTATATGCTGTGCACTGTCCTAAATGAAAGGTCATTGTGAAAAAAACTGGTGGCATCGGGTCATATCAAAGTGTCCATATCTATGAGCCATCCATTCCCAGTTGTAGCAGCCCTATTCAAACTTGAGGACGAAACACAGAAGAAGAAATTCTCATACAGTCTACATACATCAAGCTTTAGTTTCAGTTTATTAGACCTACGTTGTACAGTGTCATTTGCAACAAACTTTGATCATATGAGAAAAAATTTTTTGGCCATGGGAGGAGGACCAGAGACAATTCAGGACACTTTGTATAGAGCGCTTGTGTATTTGGGGGCAATAGAGGATAATGTAAAGCAATTTAAAATGAGGTCAGTGGTAAGTGACAGAGCAAAGCGCTTCCAGTTGTTTTTAAATAGCTGAAATTGTCTGCAGTCCTCAGAGTACTCTGTACAGAGATATCTCTCGTTTTAAGCACAATCACAATGACTCTTCTTTTTCTGTCTGTAAACAAAAGTTTTCTTTAGACCTCTCCACACCATCTTCTCCCCTGTGACTAATTATCTGTATTTTTTTCCCCTCCACTCCCAGTAAGTTACTCAGCGACATCCTGTCTTGCTTTAACACTACAGAGCATGCACAGTGTGTGTGTGTGTGTGTGTCATACCATGCCATCATGGATCTGTGTGCTGGTGGGACTCTCCAGCTGCTGTAGCTGTTTCTCAAACAGTTGAGCGATGGCTCTATGAACCAGCTCATACTGCTCCTATAGATAGAAAGAAAACAGACACATGATGAGGCAGGAGGGAGAGAAAAAAAACTGGTGCATGAAGAAAGAGATAAGGGTTAAATGCACAAGATGTGAGAGGAAAGAGAGAAGTAGAGGAGGGGGAAAAAACAAGTTTCAGCAAATCAATATCAAATCAAATATACTTTCCACTCTATCAAAACAGATTTCATTAGTTACAAGCTTCCTACAGGATGGCGGTCTGAGACTTTGAACTCAAACCTGTGTCAGCGTTTGGCAAATCAATTCTGTAATTCAATTAACCGAGCTCATTTTCACTCCTGGGAGAGAAAAAGAAACAGCTCGGACTAAAGGTACAAATTTGACTCTATGTCAAAGTGCAAAATGCCTCCTGGCGAAAATCACACATTAACTACAGGAAGTAAACATGAAAACACACCCATGTTAAAAATTGTGGCAAAACAACCTCAACCAGTTACACGCAGCGATGGGAACGCGAGACAATGAAAGAACCTTTTCAACCAGGTATGTAGCAAAACGAGATGAGAATGAAGGGGCGACCTTTAGCAGGAAATAAGCTTATTATTACAGCTGTGCATTCGAACATTATACCCTTAAAAGAACAGAAGGTTAACAATATCTCTTTTCCAAATCTTGCAGAAATACAGTTTAACACTTCAGTTATATGATAACATGCCTTTTTTTTTTTTAATTACAATGAAGGAAATGAAAATCTACTTGGCAGCCATTACCACACATACATTACAGCCAGGCGATCAAGGTTCACATCAACATTAAACAAACTTTATCCTGCAGACACAGAACAAACTGTGTGGTGTCTGTCTGATTGAACCCATGTGACAACGGAGCAGAAGACTGTCCAAAGAATTCCCACTGAGGGAGTGTTCGTGCTGATTTTAATTACCTCCTGCCTGCGGCACTCTACCTAAGTGCCACTTCTCATCTAAACCGAACAGATTATTTCCCACGACCGAGTATTAGGGCCACATTAAGAAAAATATTTAAAAATTGTGTGCATTTTGAGAAAAAAGTCAAAATGTGGAGATTACAGTTGCCAATGCCACGGCTCATATACATTCTACAAAACGCCTTGTGTAGACGAGTCAGTGAAACTAACTGATCAGCTGTCCTATCGCCTCTTGTGATTCCACTAGTATCCTTTCACCTGCCCATTTCATTTTGGACAAATCTGGCCAAGTCCTCCAACTTTGTGTTTGCTTTTTTTTTCTTCAGTGTTCTTTTACTTATCACACCACTGTGTTTATGTGCTAAAAGAGAAATTACTTCCTTTTAAATGAAACCAAGTACGATCTCGCTAACTCAGCGACACAAGGCATTTTGTAGAGGGTATAGCAGCCGTGGCAGTTTGTCTTGAAACACCTGTAATCTCCATATTTTGACTTTATTTTCAAAATGTAAATGTTTTTCTTTAAGTGGCTCTAATACTCCTACATAATTTCCAGTAACGAGAACACATCTAATACAGAAAAACCCTATATATAAAAAGGGTGTTATATATGACGACGTCTCGAGTTCGTGACCTCAGGGCCATGGTTGTGCGTGGCAGCAGTAAAGCTTCTGAGGACTGATTAGCATTTCTGTGCTGGTATGGAACAAGTAAATAAATGATTGCTCTGCATAAACATCCGTTTCATTAATTTACATCTGTAATGAAAGCTAAGGCAACAAACCTTGGTTTGAACAGCCGAGTGTCGCTGTGTCCTCATCTCTTGGATCAACCGGAATACATTAAAATCTTCTGGAATTTTCTTTACAACGTTAAAAGAGAATTAAAAGAAATGTTAAAATCGATCTAATGTGTACATTTGCACAGGTAAGTGTGTGTTGACATACCCCGGCTTTGAGGAGGTTCCATGTGTAGTCAATAGCACAGATAGCTCCTGTCCTCCCACAGCCTGCACTGTGATTAGTGGAAACACACACATATACACAAATAAGCTTTTGTTGTATCGGTGCACTAGATAACTAGATTTCTATTACTGAGAAGCATCTGCTCTTTTTGTATGTTGTTTGCATGTGTGTAATAACACCTCATCCAGACAGGAAGGAGACAGGAGCCTCACAGAAGCACACACACACACACACACACACACACACAAAAAAAAAAAAAAAAAAAAAAAAAAAAAATCATAAAAAGTGATCTCACGCTGTCAGCAAGCATTCTGCTACTATAAAGAGTACCGTTTCTCCACACAAACAGCGCACATCAACCCACACAAAGCATCTTAACAGATGCAGAGATGCAGCTTTAAGTCCTGCTGTGTAACAGAGGAACCAGGAAATGTCCTCAGGCTGCTCATTATAGCTCATTACACACACATGGAGACGAGTGTGTGCATTGTGTGTACACCCATGCATGTGCGCAGCAGAAAGCTAGAAACTGTGGGCTTGTAATTATTCTGCTTTTGTTTACACTCAAGTTGATAACTTTACCATTTAAGCTTCTTACTGTACTATACTGATAATATTTACATTTGTAGCCTAGAACTTTCTGTCAAGTCTCCAGCTTCAGTAAATTGGGTAAAACCTGCTTTGTTTAAGGCAATTAAGCATTTTACATGAATCCATTTTTAGAAATTTCATATATTTCACATATTAGCTGAATTTCACCAAAACAACAAAAACATTAAAACTCAATTTCAGCTAAGAGTAGATGCATGCATAACTACCTGCAGTGTACACATATTGGGACATCATTGTTCTCTTGGTATTCTCTCATCAGCCCAATCATATCCAAAATGGAATCAAATGATGAGGGGACGTCATGATCTGGCCAGTTCATATAATGGAACTGCGTTATCCTACGGGATTCCTGCAGGAAAACAAACGTTGATAACTGAGTGGAGAGTCAGATGAAAGCTGGTTCAGTGGTGAAGGAGTGAAACTATGATATGCCATGAACAATGTTGCCAAACTGAATCTTTAAAAAAAAAAAAAACTTTATTGACACACAGTTTAAGTATAATCCCACCCCATGGACCTCCAACTTGTACACAAAGGAAATCGTTTTTCACACTAACCCAAACAGCTCTCTCCAGATGCATCTGTAGTCTGCAGTATTCAAGCCTGAAGACGGTGCATCAGATCTGGAGCATGACCAGTTGTTTTATTTTTGTTTGGATGTTTTTAAAAAAAAAAAAAAAAAAAAAAAAAAAAAATCCCTCACACACACAAAAAAAACCCTAAACAAACAAATAGAAAAAAAACAAGAGTGCAGCGTGACTGTCTGACTGTCTATGCAGACCTGTCAGGATATTGCACTGCAACAGCCTGAGACGTCTGAAGGATGTTTGTGGTCATTCAGCACAAACGGGAATTTTTTAATGCACCAATCGTCCTGCGTGCAACATTTGGCTCCTGGTCAAATGGCTCCTTTTTCCTCAAACTCAAATTTAAAGGTTGGCGTTTAGATGCATGCAAGCAGTTGAAGGGGGACTTTGGGTTTATGGCTGCAAAAAGAAAGCCTAATTGTATTTGTTGGAAAACATGTGGATATGAAGTTTATTTGTAGGCAATCTTGTCGCTATTGTGATAGGCTGTAGCGTTATCTGAAAGTTAACACTTACTTTAGACTGGTTTCTTGATAAACTACATTAGGTATTAATGAAGAGGTCTCGAGAGAAAGCACTTACATTTTCATACTGTGCTGTCAAAGTCCTGATGAAGTAGTCTGTTCTGGCCTGCTCCGATTCCTAGAAAACAAAAACATGTGAGAAAAGAGGCAGTCCCAAAACGCAGACCTGCTACGTGCACTCGTCTCACACTCACACACACACACACACAGAGCTGTATCATCACAGATTTGTCTACTTACATAGGAGATTCTGAAAGGGCCAAAGCTCATAGGCTGCTCCCCCTGCATCGGGAAATACCGCTCACACTTTTTCTAACCAGAGAAGAAAAGTTAGCTTTGGCTGAGAACAAAATACGAGACAGACACCACAGCTTCCTGTGAACACACACTTTCAGATTCAAAATAAACAATTAATGTGACATGTAGAACATAGATGGTGACAAATATAAGTGACTAATTATGTGCTTACTATAGCCATACGTGCAAGCAATATAGAGCTCAAAATAAGTGATCAGTGTGAATTCACATCGTCTCTTTCCACAAACATTTTTTTTTATTAGAAAAAAGAAAAGCAGTTGTGATTTTACATGTGCAAAAATCTGCACACTTACTCTTCCCATCTCAAACTCTCGACAAGCCATCACAATAACCTGCGAAGACACAAAAAGGAAGGATTACAATATAAACATTTAAGCTCTCAAAACTAAAAACGCAGATTTTTATTCATTCCTGCGTGCTTAGATTTAAAAGAGTTAGAGAAACTAAGCAGAGCATCCTTCACGTTTGATCGCACATTTCCATGCAGCTGCATTTCAGCTTTGATCCTACAGGAGTAATTATCAAAGCTGCAGACTCATCCCTCTTCATAGCACTAGTTAAACCTAATCATAGCCCTCCTCCCTCTTCTCATCTTTGTCCATCTGGTTACAGCATAAGCACTCTCCATCTGCCTCTTAATTCCTGACGACACAATTAAATATTTATTTTGAGTATCTTCATTATTACAGTCTTACTTCGTACACTTAATTTATTTAACCGCCACTAATGTCAACATTTTTTCTCCAATTTGTGTGATGACGCAAACCTTTTGTTCTTCCAAATCTGCACTCTTGGAAAGAGTAAGCGCTCATTTAAAAGAAAACAAATAAACAAAAAAAGGAGAATTACATTTTACATTAAAAAAAAGAAAAAAAAAAGTCTTCTGTTAGCTGCGGCTAGTTCTTGCAGCATTTTGCAAAAACACATTAGGTAATAAACCCTCTCTTCCTCTTCAGCCACCCTGCTAACAAAAGATCCCCCGGCAGCACAGCAGTTTTTATGCTTTTTGTGGCTAGCTTGCCAAATACTTGCACTGTTAAGGTGCCATTTCCAGCTCTTGCAGCACCACCTCTCCCTTGCTATTGTGCTCTTCTAGTGGTCACTCGCAGTACTGCACCAAAACAGTCAACGCAACACCCCGAAGCGTTTTTCCCCCCCTCATAGAGCTCGATTACTAAAAAGACATCTTTAAACTATTGAACTGAACTGCTTTACCATTCCCGTTATAGAATATAACCTAACCTTAACCTTATATATTGTAACCCTTACAGAGCCTAGAAAGGTTTGTTTCGAGCAAGCCGACTCGCTCAGAGACTAGTATAGCATCATATTCGACAGTACTATTTACTGATTTAAGAATCCAACATTCTGATATATCAGCTGATATTTTGTATTTATGTGTGACATGTGTAGTTATTTTTTTGCTTGTTTATGCTCTGCTCAGACAACTTCGCCCTCTGGTGGACAAACTTCAACAAGAAGGTTGAAGGGTGTTTCTTTGATCTCTTCATCACTTTTTAAAATATTTTATTTATTATATATTATAAATACCATTATTTATAAATTGGCAAATAACCAGGTTCTAGTTTTAAAGACTTTTTAATTCCATTTAAATCCTCAGTAGATAAAAGTTTACATTGCTGAAATTGGATCAAATCACTGCAAAGAAGCCAATAATCAGATATCCAGTCTATTAATGAAGACGGGAAGAAAAAACCCCCATCAAGTGCATCCAAACTGTACATCAGACTTTTCCTGCTCTCTTTACCTTCAACGTTTTAGCTCAAAAACAGCACTTAGATACACGATTCAATTGTTCACAATGAGAAAAACAAAAAAAATATCCCCATCCATTGACTTCCAGTCTTCTAGTAAGGAAAACTCACAGCAACATTGTATTCCCAGATCATCCTCCAGAAGTCGATGACAGTGTTCGGCAGTGGACCCTGAGTTGCAATATAGGCCTCTGGGCCATCCATACCCTGAAAGCAGAGAAAACATGTTCACCGATCAATTATATTAACACATTCAGCGAGGATTAATCACATGACTCAGTACACTATAAGAACTTTTCCACTAAACTGTAAACAACATGCCAGAGAACATGGTAAAGTAACCTGACATTTACCTTAATGAAGTTAGCATTGATGTAATCTGTGTCCTGATTGGTTGTTTTTAGCTTCAGCTTCACTCTACTGTGATCAACTGGGGAGGAAATGGAAAGAAATATTTTCTCTATTAAAACATTTTCTTCTTATTGAAACAAAAATAAACAAAAAATGAATGAGGATATAAGTGGGAACAAGTAAAATATGTGATATAATGGACACAGTATTATCCTCCATTTTTATGTACAGTGCGTGTGTGTGCATACACATCTGTCACAGATGAACCAGTTTTTCCTTTGCCTTGTCAGCAACCCATTCACTAAAAGCCTTAATGAATGAATGGACAGAGGAGAAAAGCAGGATAATGGTATAAAAAGTAGGACAGATGTTGGATCACGTAAGCTTCCCCCGAGGTTATTATTAAGTACCGCAAGACCTCTGTGTAGGAAACCATTGCATGACCTACGGCAGCTGTAGCTGCTATAAATGGATCTCTAAATATACTTTGTTATTTCCTAAATTTCATTCATTTAACCAAGTAGTTAGAATAAAACCCTCAAAGTAAACACGAGCAGGTGACAATATCTAAAAAGATATTTGACATTTGTTGGGGCTGTTACCAGCTTTAACTGAACACCGTTTTCTCTGGTGTACAGTGACCTTTAAAGCTGAGCTGATATGTGCGTGACGCTTATAAGCTGCTCGTCATGCAGGGAGCAAAGTTTCATATAGATTATATTGTCAGGCAACACTTCTGATCAAAACGCCAAGTGAAAGCAGGTGCGTTTATTGCTGTGAATCAACTACAGTCATGAAAAAGATGCAGAATGATAAGCTAGTGCAGCACATTTGGCCTTGATCTATGCATATATGTGCGCATACATAAAGGCCAGATGTGCATTTTGATAAACAAGATGCCAACCGGAAGGAGTAAAGCAAAAATCAGATATTTTTACCTACTCATAGGCAGCACACAACCACCAAAACCTACAACAATGCTAAACATTAGGCTCCATTTAAATCCTTGTTTATAGCAGCATTGTAGCGTAGCAAGGAGGCACATTAATGCAAAGGCCAGGTGTGACCAAAAAGTTCCCATAAAAATCAAAAGTTAATTTCTTGTGCACCTCCAATTCTCCTCCCACTTTTCAGAGTTAACTAGGTAAGTAGCATCTGAAGGTTTGGGCATACCAAATTACCAGAATTTGCCCATTTTGTCCCCTTTGTCCTCCCCATGTCTTCTTAGTATGAAGAAGCCTTGTCTATTAATTTTTGATTGAATACATTGAAAGTTGAAAAAAAAAAAAAAAACAAGAGAAATTTGAACTAACTAAATCACGTGGAAGCTATGAGATAAATTATGCCACTCTAAGCTAAAGAAAAAAAGTTGGCATCTTTACATACCAACCCCAACTTTTATCCTGTTTTCTTAAAAGAAAGTGGATAAATCAGCAGTGGCTCCATTCACCGAGTTGCCAGTATAACATACAAGAAAGGTACATCAAAAACTAACATGCCATAAATTTTTGTTAGTTTCACCTGTTTCTGATAAGTTCAAATGTGTCCTGTGGGAAAGAATCTTTCATCTGTGGAACATGACTTACATGGCAGTATATCTTTATATCTGTTCTTCTTCACATTCTCCTCTCTCTCCCCTATGTTGGTCGGGTAGATCTTCTCTGTCCGGTATTTGGTAGATAACCGTCGTAACCGCTAAAAACAAACAAGAGAACAGGACATAGACTGTAAAACACTGCTTTTCTCTTTAGCAGTTAGACATTTACCATGTGAAGTGGTTAAAAGTATAAACTGGTCTTCAAATAGAAGAACTCAAACATTGATTATTGTATTATTATATGATAAGACAGCAGGGTCAATCAGTGATACAAGTCAGACACAAATCAGCCTATCAACATCAGTATCACTCAAGAGAGAAAACTGGTGAGCTCGAATGAGAAAGCAAGCACTAGACAACAGCGCTAAAACCCCCAACACAAAACAAAAAAATAGAACTTACAGATGATGGTTAATAGACAGTGTTCAGTGCTCCCAACATACTCTTTCTTTAGACTGTCAACCGGGGTATATACCCGGCAACTCATTTCAGCATTTTCATTTTTAGTTTTTATCTGTCTGAGAGAAGACCACCCACAATTCACATATTCGTGGGAAATAACCTCGCTCTTGTTGTGAAAGTTTAATTGTTGATAACCAGCCCACATTCCAGATCAAGGCACCAAAAACTGGTTTGCTAGCACGTTGCCTGTAGATCGTATGGAAGATGCTGAACTGTCTGCCAATGCTTGCCTTCTACCTGCCTACTAATACTAACCAGGCCTTCAAAGTAAAAAAGTCTCGATTTAACGCTGCAATCAACACATTTCATTCTTATTCTGAAGGCCACCCGTCACGTGTCACACTTTTCACATTCTCACCACCACTTGACGAGTAGTTGCCAAGTCACTGAGGACAAGTCTGCATTTTTCATGCAAACTACAGGCAACGGCAGCAACCACAGCAATTGCAAAGAGGTTCTCAGTGTACCAGCATTTCTCTTTGTGACCAATTTTACATAGTGACTGCGAGTTCCCCAGGTGTTCACCAGTAATGATCAAGGCACATACTTTTCCAAAGAAGGGATTCGTGAGATTCCCGTGGTTGCCGGTAGGTAGCATAACAACAGCAGTGGCTGCAATGACTTTAGACATGCTCGCAAAAGTATGGGTCGACTATCGTAGGACATATACCATGCGTCCAGAGGGGTACACATCAAGCACTTGTAAACACTGCAATATATTCAGCCACATATTTTAACCTTTACTGCAAGCTTTTAGGTCCACAACTTGTTTCCGTCAGCTCCACTCCAAGCCCGAGTGCGTGCAAGGAGCTGAAAAGGTTGGATCCGTGCATCCTTGTTCATTTAAGAAAGCATGTTTGCCTCCTTTCGTTGCATCCACTCGCGCCAGACGGAAACTAAATCGGTGGGAAACATGTTTCACTTCAGTGTTTGTCTTAGCTTAGATACAAGCAGGTTATTCCCATTTATAAACACAGAAATGCTATTTTATCAGTCCTTCTACGCTGACATCACTATTAATACCATTACACCACAGTCTAACACACGAACTCCCAGTCCTCTCTGTGTGACAGTGCATAAAGTTAAGTGTGTCCAAATCTAATAGTGGCTGACACTGATGAAGACACACTCAGTTAATGGGAAATGGGAAGAGCACAAGTACGTGGGTCTCTTGTGTGACAGCAGGCCAGAGCTTAGCTAGCTGTCCTTGAACACTGCAGGCAAGGATGAGGATATCTTTACAAAAGGAGAACACTATATTTTCTTCTGTTTACTCGTGTAACTACAGTCATTATGTGTTGGGCTTCGGGCGTTTACAAAATGAAGGTGACCTACACTCAACACCGAAAGCGCCATTTGTGGCCACAGAAGACTGAGCTAAAAAAAAAAAAAAAAAAAAAGCAGCTTAATACACTATAAAATGACTTTTCAATGAGTCTCTTTATTGTCAAGACAACTGCTACTGTGATAGAAAATGACATCAGGAAGAGGAAAAAATTTTAATTTAAAGAACCACATTTTATTAAGCCTATTCTGAATCCTTTGTTTTTTTTAAATCTTCATTCTGGTCTTGAGTTTAACAGTGAAAGTCTAAAGAAACTTCAAAAGCACAGCAAAACTTTTGTACCATTATAAAACTCTTGCTGCTGAAGTTAGATAGCATTCGCATGGTGTCACTCTCAAGGGCCTTAAAAAAAAGAAGATATTTCTGAAGTCCGTTTAATCTCTTTCCTCTTGGTTATTCAGACATTGAGGAAATTAGGAATCTTTCTCTCTCTAAGTCTGAGAAAGTCGGCGTGGGCGTTCAGGCTTCTGGAGCCTCGTGTGAAAAATGGTCCCACCTCTTCTCTCTGGCTTTCCTCCTGTTACTGTAGCACGGCACTGCACACCCCAACTCCTTGTGTTTCTTCCTCGTTTCACTTTTGTAACAACTACAGTGCTAGTGGACATATTAGCATTGAATAAATGTGACATTTCAACAAAAAAAAAAAAAAAAAAAAGACTATACTTGATTTTTCAAAATCTACAATGCTTACAGAAGTATTAGATAGTGGTTTCTGTGCATCAGTTTTTTCTTCACTCGTAAATAATTAAAGCATTTCTGACTTCCAGAAAGTTGTCTTTTGAATCTTTTTATATTTTCTGAGCACAGCACACAAGAATCCCCCCAATGACATGATCAGTTTTTCAAAATTTAATTTTATGAACTGACGGAGAGAAAAGGAGCGCGAAACAGAGACCGTGGGCGGCAACACAGCTGTGCATGTGTGTGAGAGTGTGTGTGTGTGTGGTAATAGCGTTAGAGCTCCTCTGGCCTCATGTGAATTACATTTGCAACAGAGGTCTGCTTCTGTGTTGGGCCACAGCCCGGGCAGACATGCACACAAACACACTCTCACATAGACACATACACAAAACGAGTAGAGAAGTCAGGCAGTAATGATGATAAGTAGCTTCCCTTTGTAGCCCCTTTTCTTTCATTTACAGGAAACCCGGGGAATCAAATTCATTTTCCCATTAAATCCTGTGGATTTAGACATTCGGTGGCACCTGGCGTACAGATTTTTGCCCCCTTAATCACCCATTTTAATCTTGAATGACAGAATATATTATCTGCCAGTTAGGACAAACCAAGCAGTAACAGCAGCTACACTCAAAATTTCTGCAAAATTAACTCTAGGGCAGGGGTGTGCAGCATAAGGCCTAAGGGCCAGAATCAGCCTGACACAGACTCAATATCGGCCCACTGTATGACTTTGGAAAATGTATTTTTTAGGTGGATAGTTCTGGTATCTTCTGTTTTACAGTTACAAGACAGTCTGGGCAATGAGCTACTTACTCTATAAGCCCAGGGAGACAAGCTGATAGATTTTTTTAATTTACTACAGCAGTATTTCTTTATCATGTAGAAAAACTGAGATGTAATGTTGAAATTACAAGTCTTCTTTTTCTTTAAATATATCTGAGGGATAGAATGTGTAGTTAAACTTTGAGTTTTTACTCCAGTGAATAGCTTTGCATCGTTCACAGTTCGATGTAACTCAATCTTATTCTGTGAGATGATAAAAGGTCCTTAGTTCACTCACTGTCTACCATGCTGCTATAAGGCAACCCTATCGTTAAGCAATCTTCTTATGATAGACACAAAAAAGGTGTTTTTTGGACAGCAAGTGGGCGGGGCTTCTTGATTAGATTTTAAGGATACCTGTTCAATGACATAACGCAGAGCCAAAAGTAGTAAAACCTGCCTGAAACTAAGTGTCAAGAGCAATCTGAAACTTGAGCTTTTAGCTAACAAGGATTAGCAACACACAAATGTACTATAATAACAATCATAAACATTTGTAACTGATACGTTTTAGTATCCCAGGTTTCACACAGTCACTGATAACAAATCTGTAAATTATACTGATGTTCTTAAATATAATTAAAAGCATGTATGCAAAACCAGTAGTTCTAAGTCATGAATGCACCATAGAGCGCTATCTTCAGCATCACTGACAGCGCCTTTATTTATCACTTGTTAATCTGCTGATAGAGCAGGGCTGACTTGTCTGTGGAGTGTCACTTACAACAATTACAGGAATGGCAACTAGGAACTGCTTCCAAATTGTCTACTCCATCAAAATATATGCCTTTAAATGTATCAGTTCCTTTAATCAACGCTAGCATATTTTCTGAGAAGTTGTGCAACAATGGATGTAAACTCAGCATGGCCTTTTTTTTTTTCCTGTCTTGACCACAGAGACAACTGAAAAGGAATTAATGAAACAACCAACAAAAGATCAACCCTATAAAGGCACTTGTGTCAATATCAGTCCTTAGTTATAATTACTAATATTATTACCAGTTAAAACCACTTGTTTAATTGAAAGCCTATGTGATTTAAGGTAGAGTAAAAAGATACCTCTATAATATTAGAAGATTAGATGAAGAAAATGTTAACAGTACTCCAATCAGTCCTGTGAAAAGCTGAGCTCACACCCGCACGGCTTCCATAGTAATTAAGAGGTTAAGTGGCAGCTATGTGTTGCTAATCAAATATACCTGATTAATTGACAAACTTGTCAATTAAGGCAAAAGTTTCATTTGCAGTTTGTAGGTCTGGGGCATTCTGGTGGGTTAACATCTTGCCACAATCTTCTTAGGAGGAGATGTTCCAGAAAATTCCCCACAAGATTAGACAATGCTCAGAGAAATTGGAAAAAACAAAACAAACAAACAAAAAGCCCCAAGTGCTACATCTCACACTCACACTCTGCAGGCCTCGATTAGCTTGTTAAATGTTGAAGTTCACCCCAGTATAATTAAAAACAGCTTGAACAAGAATAGCTTGTTCGGAAGGGTTGAAAAGGGGAAGTCTCTTCTTATTATAAAAACAAAACGAAACATAGCAACACAGTTTAGGTTTGCAAAGTTGCATCTGAACAAACCACAAGACTCCTGGAACAATGACCTTTTACAGACCAGACCAAAGTGGAGATGTTTGGTCATACTGCGCAGCACCATGTTTGGTAAAAACCAAACAGCATATCTGCACAAACAACTCATACCAACTATAGAGCACGGCGGTGGAGGGGAGATGATTTGGGCTTATTTTTCCAGCCACAGGACGTGCGCACCTCGCAGTCACACTGTCGACCGTGAACTCCTCTGTAAACTATTCTAGAGTCTAGACTGAGAACACCAGTTCAAAAGCTAAAGCTTAAATCAAGATTGTATCATGCCACAGGACAACGTTCTCAAGCACATCAACAAATCTACAACAGAACGGCTGACGAAGAAAAGAATCAGGATGTTTCAATGGTCCAGTCAAAGTCAAGACTTCAACCTGACTGAAATGCTGTGGTGGGACCTTAAGAGAGCTGTGCATAAATAAATGGCTGTAAACCTCAATGAACTACAACACAGTAAAAAAGCGTGAGCCAAACTTCTTCCACCAATGATGTGAGACACTCATAAAATCATATGATTATTGTTTCAATCAATTTCAATCAAAAGGCAATTTGTGCAAAATATTTAAGCTCAGAAAACGGAGTAAGCTGAAAAAAACAAAAACAAAACAACTCTTGAGCTTTTTGTTTCTTTTACACATAAACTACAGATGTGGCAGTTTAGGAAATTTCAAAACAGCCATAACTCTCCATGATTTATGTTTACTGTGAGAGATATGTGTTTGCACCGTTTACATATTTCTTTTGTCGTTCAAACTAAGCATGTTTCTTTCACTGTCATTTATCACTCAGTATCATTACAGATTAACAAAAAAAAATACTGCTTTACCTTTACTTGTCCTAAATTTTATTTCCAATTATTCTTACATAAAACACAGAGATACACCAAAGCATGTGTGTCCTCTCACAAATAATTTCAATGTCTGAAGAATTGAAGAGTGTGACGTTTATAAAACAAACTAACAAGAGAAGTGAAGTGTAAGAAAATTCGAGTGAAAAAAAGAGGAGATCAGAGCTTGCGTATTTCAGATAAAGGAGAAAAAGTGATCTGAGGTCAAATATAAAAAGAAAGCGGAGGCAGCAGGAAAAGATGGGGGGAGAAAGGGGAAGCAAAGGACAAGGAGAGAGTCGAGGCTTTCAAGAGGCTCATGATAACTAAGCTAATGGGTTCTTTTATTGTTGTGTCCGACGTTTATTCACAAGCTCCCGTTGTACTCCGTCGCTTCATACTAGCGTCTGTTCTGAATGGAGAAGGTGGGGGCGAAGAAAAGTAAATATCCCTGTTTCTATTGGGATTCAAGTGCACTCCTCTATTCAAGTCTTGTTTGTTATCTAGCAGACGGTGGATGTATCGTTTCTGCCAAAGAGCACCTCTGGGTGGGAGAAATTAAGCAGGAAAAAATAAATAAAGAGAATTTTGATTTATTGTAACAGTAATAAATATAAATTCAACAGAGAATAATCCATTTACTACCACATTTAAAGAAATGAGAACCAGGATTCAGCGCTATTTGATATATCCCTTAAAATGAATCAGCTGTTAAATAAACTTCATGCAAACTTAAGAGTTTCAGCAGTTCTGTACTGATTTCATCCCAGCTGATCACAACAATGACTGGTGGCAATTTTAAACCAAGAAATACAACTGCCTATAACTCTTCTACCCTCAGGAAAGATGTCAGCACAATGAAAAACACAGGTACCCAACACCACAGGAAACTGCTGTGTTCTCGGAAAAACTTGTGACAGGTCCTGTGGTTTTCACACCCTTAAAGTCATCACATCATTCTCGTGTACAAAGTTGAAATTTTAAAATCACGTAATGCTTTCAATACATTTCTGTTTTAGCTTCTGCCTTTTTCTTAAAAAAAAAAAAAAAAATTAAAATAAATTGATCACCTACTATGACATTTACGTGCTCTGATTGTTTAGGCGCCACTCACCAAGAGGTGCCAGCTAGCAAAACCTTCACCTGCAGATGTTCGAAGAACAGTAATTTTATAGCAATCTACTTTAGTGGGATTGCCATGAAAAATAACAGTAGTAGACTTCTCAAAAGCTCGAGATGCATGGAAACGTGTGTTTCCTCTTGCAGCCAACAACAGAACATCTGATGTACTTTGGTTTACAGTTAGAAAAGCACCTCTGGCCTTGAAGTGCCACATTGTTGTTTGTTAAACTAATTGGGGATGAAGCACATCTGTTAAGAAATGATGTAGATCAGTCACATGAGAAAAGAGCACTGCAAATGGGGCAATTCAGCTGCATTTCAAAGTAATTAAACAGTAATTGCACCTCTTGAATCGAAGTTATTAGTTTGCACTCTAATCACATGTTTATTGTTTCATTTTAAATTTACTGTGGTGGTGTACAGAGGCAAAAATTGCGTCAGTGTCCACACACTTATGGCCCTAACCACCAAAAAATAAATTATCCCCCCCAAACCACTTATACAGGAAAGAAAACCACAGGCAGAATACATGTGAGTAATATGAACAATTTCTAGGCAAGACCACATTGAAACCACTGGATGGTTGTGGCTCTGACTGCAAATGGATGTATCTTGAAACCTTACCTAACAAAAGCTCATTAGCATTTATTTGAAGACAACTGTCGAATTGCTCCAATATCTACAGGGCTCCAATTTCCTCCATTTTATCATGTTCTTTTGGTGCAATAAAATAAACTTCAGAGCAATAAATGTTTTTTTTTCTTTTTTTGCACATTTATCATTGTTACCATACTACTCATTATTTTTCTAGTTTTCCCAGCATTCACATGTCTCCCGTTGCTCAGTTTCCTTACGTACTCTGTTTCTACCTTCTGTTACCGGTAATGTCCGTTTCTATCACTTTCTTATTTCCCATCAGTCTGAGAAGTTAAACAGTGTGAATGAGCTGGCCAATTTCCTGTGAACGCTTGACTTCCACTGCCATGCACACGCAGGGCGGTGCCCCCAGCAGCCCAGGGCTGACTTCACAGACCCTCTTGAGGGTGTGACTGAATCACATGTGCTCAGAGACACATTTCTTCACAATGACTTGGCCTAAATGGCTTAAAGATGCCAGGGCAGTTACTGGGATGAGAAGCAGACTGAGGAAGTATAAATATTAAGAAAATGATGTTTTTTAAAAAAATGCCAACAGAGATCATGATGGAGACGGAAAGAGTGCTTTAGATGTAGTTGTTAGTGGATCTAACCTACTTTCTGTTTCCTGGCTGAACAAGTCAGAATCAATGTACTTCCCTGGTACACTGAATAATTCACACACATACATAGAGGCAAGCACATTCTGTTTCTTCAACTCTTCTTCAGCTGATTGGCAGAAAATAAGCTCTTCCTGCTACAGCAAAGGGGAGAAGGTTTTTGAATGTGTGTGGCCAGGAAATGCGGTTATTGAGCGCTACTGGCAGAGAGGCAGCACTGACGGTCACCTTCCATGCAAACACACATACACACACGCCAAAATAGGTCACTCCTCACAATGTTCTCAGAAAAATCCATCTCCCGCGTTGCGAGCATGCAGGGAAAAGATGCACTGCTACAGCATGGAGACTAAAAGGGTCTGTGTGAGTTTGTTGCTGTGCTTCCCTCACTCAGACAATTCAATCAGCCTGATCTGTGTGCTCTGCCTTTCTTTCACTGTGGCATTAATGTCCCCGATCAGTAAAAGGCTGCACAAGTGCAAAGTCATATTCAGTTATAAAGAAAGATGTGGCTAAGACAAAGCAACAACCGCAGAAATATTAAAGGAACAGCTTGACATTTTGTGAAAATATACCGTCTCCGTCTCACTGACTTTCTTACCAAGAAGATCATTACTAAGCTAATGGCTTTAGCCGAAGCTAAAAGCCAACCCCTAATATAAAACAGCATGTTGATGTTTTATATACAAGCTTTTATATTCAAGTTTTTCTTTGAATAAAAAAAAAAAAAAATGAATAGAAAACACTTTGTGAGTTTTGCCCCAACTTTTTTTCATGTTAATAATAGTGCTGTCAAAATTAACACTTTAACGCGGATTAAGCCGTCATCACGATTAACTCGATACAAAAAACTTTTCACGGTATTGGCGCATCTTGGGTGCAGAATGACTCAAAATTCCTGAAATGTTTCTGTCAACGCATTTCGGGCAGTTTGTCCAAGTAGAGTTACCTTTCCACATGCGCAAATGGGCAGTTGATCTAGTAGTGACGGGCAGCTGAACCAATCAACTCAATTTGAAGGAGGATAAACGCAGATTGGCCCTCCAGGGCTCTAGAGTGCGACCAAATTTTTCAGTGGTGCGACTAAAAAAAAATAAAAAATATTTGGTTGCACCTGTGCGACCAACTGTTCGGGTAGCAAAAAAAAAAAAAAAAAAAAAAAAAAATCTGCAACATTCCCTGTGGTCAACAACAGACACACATTATGCCCCTATCGTGGACTAAACCAATCTGAGATAGTCAGGGGTGGGACCTCTCTGATTGGCCTTGGTCCAATTGAAAGTGCAGGTGGAAGTGGGAGGTGAGTAGCTTGAATAAAGCGATATCAATTCATTAAATCCTGAATCGACTTTTAAACATAACTGTGTTTTGCCAGAAACGCCAGATTCTCAGATTAAAGCTCACAAAACCATTTCAACAACAACCAAACAGCAAATGAGAGCAGGTACACGGATTCCACACAAAGACGTAAACACAGAGGACCGACGCATCAGAATCAGCTTTGTCTTTCTCGGCTTTCTCAACCGACGGCCCGTAGACGGACACGCTGTCGGAGCTTAGCGATCCTGATGCGTCCGGTCCACGCTGTGATTACGTCTTTTTGCGCTGATTCTGAGCTGCAGGTTTTGTCTCTCTCCAACCAAAATCCACCGAGCCAGCAGCAAAAGAAGCAGCAAACTGCGCTTCACATTTGATCAATGTCGTCATGAATTTTGCTGTTTTGCTTCCACGACTATTAAAATCACACTTCATGCACAGCTAGCTCTCTCTCTCTCTCTCTCTGTACTTCAAGAACAGTTTTCCGTCTCCAATCTCCGTCTCCGTCCATTCTGGCCCGTCTCCGTCTCCGGGACTTTGAAAACCAGAATCGAATGGATTATAGAAATCAGTGATGATACCCAGCCCTAGTGAGCAGCCTAGGCACGACAGAAGTGGATGTAGCTGTAATAGGAAAAGAACTATTGCTAACTTTTCTGTTAAGTTAAGGCCTGATCCTTCTGAAATTCATAGCCAGTGCTCTGACACGGTGTCATCAATCTTTGAATGCTGAAAAAGCACAGTGTATCCAGAAAAACACATTATATTATATAAATTATTATAAAATTTGTGTACGCCTAACTTTTGTGCCGTACCGGTACGCCCATGGCAAAAAGTTAGTCTAGAGCCCTGCCCTCTCTATGGGAAATTTGAGCATTAAAAAAAAAAAATAACAAGACGGAACAGTTGACCGACAAAGTATTATGCACATTGTGCAGGAAGGAATTTTCTTTTCACCGAAGCACTTCCAGCTTAAAATATCACATTGACACGATGTATAGGTTAGCCGGGGATGCTGCTAGCACTTTGGCTAACGCGTCACCCAGCTTGCAACCAGCCACTCACGGAGCATCAGTAAGTCTACCTCGGACATATTGACTGACACAGTGCCAAGTGGATTGCAACAACCTGCGACCTATTAATATTGTTGAGAACACGCGCTTTACATAGCTTTGGTTCCTCGTTTCAAGGACTTGAAGTGCCCATTATTCTGTTAACACTACATTAATAAAAAAGCAGCGGTAATTATAATGTTTGCTACTCATGTCCAACATGAACATTATCAATCATTATTAGCCACAGCTGCTAGCTGCTACCTTAATGACAACTTAACAAAAAGGCTAATGTGGCTATCAGGTTGCTGTTAACTGTTAAATGGCTGGTTAACGTTTATTTCACTGTTGTTGAGATAAGACCTTTGCTGGCTTCTCAAAATATCTCACATTGAGATGTTTAGTGTTGAAAATGACAACTTCAGCTGGAAGTGAGGGGAGTGGCTGCCTATCTGCAGTGCTACTATGTGTTGTGCATCTACTGTGGGAGGCAAAGACGGCACTGTTGACACAGTTACAAATGAGTGTCTAATCCTTTATTAATTTGTTAGTATTGATTAGTATAAGAGTATTGATTTTTTTTTTTTTTAAAACAAACCTTGTCAAGATAAGTATTTTTGCCGTTGCCATTTTCAAACCAGATGAATGGCTGAGAAGCTGCAAGCTCACTGTCTAAAGATTTGTGACTGACAAGTCATTAGCCAACAAGCATACTCTGGACAGCCCCCCTTATTCCTTGAGTGACTATAATTTACACAGTGGCCATTATGTTGTATTCAGCATTACTTGAAATTAGTGAATGAGCGCATCAAGTAATCAGCAGTCTTTTTCCAAGCACAGGAGTCACCATTAAAAGGATGACTTCAGTGCTGGTTTCACTTTTCAGACCCAGAACCAATTTCTGTTTGTTATGCTACTATGAGATGAGCTCATTTCAAAACTGCAACAATTAAATTATTAACTGTGTGGTTGATCAGATATAACAATTTCTTCATTTCAAAGGCAAAAACATCTATTATTCCCTGGTTTCATCGTCTTAAAATTGACAATATACAGCTTTTGTTTTAAAAAGCTCAAATAGGCTTATTCAACCACCACCTTTATCTCAGAAACTATCTATTGGTATTTTTTAACATTTTATACTCTAGGCCAGGGGTCGGCAACCTGCGACTCCGGAGCCGCATGCGGCTCTTTAGTCCTTATAGTGCGGCTCCGCGTGGTTTGGGAAAATAAATTAGAAGTATTTAGCTGAAGTGTATTTTACTTATGTTAGTTCTTTTTTAACTTGAAAAAAAAAAAAAATATTCTATTATTTTTTCATCGCTCAAAATAAGCGCCACACTCGCGGAAGCCAGTGTACCACAACGGCTCACAACAGTTTTTGTTTGCTACATGGATCATTTTAGTTCTGCTGGGTGTCTTTCCTTTTGTTATATTTCTTAAAGAGTTCAAAATGTGTTAATTACATAAATAAAATTTAATTTTCTCTGTAGCACTTCATGGATTTCATAAGCAACACACCTTAGTTGTTCACACAAAGCATAAAGGTAAAAAAAAACAATATATACAGTGTTATCTTCATTTTAGATGTCAAAAAGTATTTGTGGCTCCAGTGTTTTCTTTTGCGTGGAAACTGGGTCCAAATGGCTCTTTGGGTGTTAAAGGTTGCTGACCCCTGCTCTAGGCAATTCACAGAGGAAAATAAGTAGATTAAAACAACATTTCAAAAGCCAAAATACTAGTTGTCACCATTTCCCATATTAATAATGGGGAATGGCAGCAAAAACCACATCACCTAACTATTCAGCTGCTACTTAAAACTAAATACAGTGGTCCCTCGCTATAACGCGGTTCACCTTTCGTGGGGGTTTACACAATTTTTTTTTAGACCATTATCAATCAATCAATCTTGTTCCGTGTCTCCTGTACAGTACAGAATGCGTTAGGCTTGTCAAATTTACATAAATCTTTGATCGCAGTGTGACTCTGAAGTGCTGTACTGTATGTTTGTAAGTTTTCTCCCCAACAAACACAACAATGTCAATGAACCGTTTTGCACAGTCAGAAGGCACCTGCGGGTGCCTTTGGTTTGATTATACAAGAGAGAAAAGTGTGAAAATGTTCATGCCTGTCTGAGAAAAGCATATAAAGTGTGTAGTGAGGGGCTTTACAGTCTTAAAACATCTATAATAATTGTAAAAAATAAAGTTGGCTACTTTGCGGATTTCACATATCGTGGGTTAGTTTTAGAACGCAACTCCCGCGATAAACAAGGGACCACTGTAACTGAATTTCTGTGGATGTTTTGCAGTCAAAGTAATAAAAACTCAGCTTTCAGAGAATAAGTGAGCATGTCAGGTCCCTGCTATTAGTTGTATAGTTAAACAGAGCTTATAAATCATGCTCATTAACAGAGGAAATAACATCAAACCACACCCTGAGCACTGGAATGAGTCAGGGGTTCGGACCTCAATGTCAAAGATCTCAACAAAGATAACGTCAAACAACTTAGCATGAGAAACCAAGTTCAACATACGCTCTCATATGCACAGTGCACTCATTTACACTTGAAGGCAACTGGCCAATATAGGTCAGTGGAGCACTGACAGAATCAGTGCATAAACAATCACACAATGAAAAACAGTGGTGCGACAAGAGTGACTTTTAGTGACACAAAGCAGAATGATTTTTTTCAGTTGCCATTGGGCCTTCCTTTTTTCCTGTCACACTTTCATTTTCAGTTCTAATGTATCTGACTGAATAAGTGGGGTATACCGTGCTTTTGCAAAGGTCCATCATGACGATGCACAAGCATCATGTAATGTTAAAGGAATCTCAAGTAAATATTTTGTAACCATATATGCGATTCTAACTTGTACATGCAGTTAAAATGATTGAAATGGACTGCGGGAAGCACCTGTGCTGAACTGAGCACACATTTAAAACCACCATTACTCCTGAGTGCCCACTTCCTTTGGGACCGCGAATGCCACCCATGCATGTACAGTACAGAGATCATTGTAGACAGACATGCACCAAAACAAACTCACACTTCTTCCTCCAATTTAATGAGTCACCGTGTTAGTGGCTTTGTGATGTCAAAAGACAAAACAAAAGTGACCAAACAAAATAAAAGCAGAAGCGGAAGGAAAAGAGACTGGAATACAGTTGGACAACCCAATGAAGGAAGTGGAAAATTAAATAGTCGAAAGACAACTTTTGAATGTAGAAAGATTTCCTGAACAAGTGTTTAGATGTTTAGCTGGTTCATGCACATTTTAATGGCAAAAAAAACCCTGGGAGACAAACCTTCAATAAATATGTAATTAAAGGAAAAAACAGAATGAACAGAATGGTTAAATTACAACTTTCAGCTCTTGGTTAAGTGTATTCAAAATGAACACTTAATGGCCCCCTCAGCTCATATTCTGTCCTGAACAGGGTCTTTTAGCTCCTCCATCCTTTCTTCTTATTGGCTGCCCCTCACAAACAAGATTTGAACAGGAGATGGGTGGGGCTTTGTGCTCACAGCCACAGTTTTGTGCCTGACATATATGACCATATTAGGGTCTGAAGCTGAGTGAGAGTGAACTTAATTATCAGCATGACCTCTCCCTCTGCCTTTAATCTATTCTGTTTCTCTAAAAGTAATCTGAAATTTAACCAAATTCTTAAGATTATTAGATAATAAAAAATTAAAAGAAAAAAAAAACCCCACATCATTGTGAAGGAAAGTGATAATGAAATAATTCACACCAAAAAGCAATGAGATCAGGTACATTTGTAGAGTCCAAACACAACCACATGCACGCATAAATGGTTTGCATTTACCGGTATCGGCTTGTTGGTAGTTTCCCACCCTGGATCAAAGCTTACAGCAGGAAGCAGATGTGAACAGACCTCATAATCCCAATCATCTGGGACAGGGGCTCATTGTGTGTTTCGTGTGTGCTTGGTGCCTATGTGCACGTATTAATCAGCTCCCTGCTCAGATACTGTATTCACTCTCTATATTAAAGGTCAAGCTGCTGACCAAATCTGCACTTTGCTGTGCGATTCTGTGGATTAAGATGACATTTTGGATATGATATTAATAACGATAATGAAATGCAGGATTATTTTCTTCCATAACACACTATACATCAGCAGGGCAGAAGCAGGATAGGTGTGAGTGCAGGTAAACGAATGTGGGTGAGGTGCTATGAACGATATGACTCGTCCCCATTTCCTTTCACGTTAGTCACACATTGCACACACAGGTCATCATTTCCTGAGTATTTCACTGTGTTGGTCCCTTATCTTGATCATTTAAGATGTTCTGGGTTGTTGGTGGGTAAGCTAGCTTTTATACACACACACACACACACACACACACAGCAAAAATATTGCGTTACATCTTCTGAGAAACACCCAGCTTAGAGGCAAAAGGCTCTTTTTTGGGTTAAGCCACGGAAAAAGGGCGGTTGAGAACGAAGGAGGCTTGTGACACGACAAGAAATTGGGAAGTCTTGTTTCTTGTTGTAGTAACATAAGGCGGGCTGATGGCGATTGCCACACAGACAAAAACAGCAGCAGACCCCTGCTGTGTAACCCTCTTTGACCCATTCGCACAAACAGGCTTATAAAAGTTAATTTACAGCAGCCATTTGAAAACTTCTTACCAAGAAAGTGCAAACAAATCAATTTAAATGTGTTAATTACCTTTTTTACAATATTGTTAAATGATTACTTAAATATTTGAGATTTTTGTGACATTTCTCTCCAAGTACCTGTAACTTTTAATTATTTAATATTTTCAACTATTTGTTCATTAAAAATAAACACCAGTGTGCAGTTGTAGATTTGCAGTAGCCAGTTGTGGACTTAAAATATTATGCATGTTCTGTCATTCAGTGCTGTGCTATAATTATTATGTTTACAGCTCAGTTGCTCCAGTGGCATTTTATTTATATTCAAGTTAAAATAGCACAGCTGTAACACTATAAGCGACACAGGACAGTTGGGTTAGCGATCTTGGTGGAGAATTTGCATGGCTGATGCTCAAGCCCAAGTAATCACTCACTTGTATTTCTAATGCAAGAGTAATGTTTTAACCTTCAGCATTGTGTGTGGACTTCACTAGTGCCTACTATGCCTGGTGTATTATTGGTTAGTTATGTCACCCGCCTGTTAGTATATTTTATTTGCATTTTGTGCTTTATATTTGTATTTATTATTGCTCTTAACTCATTCTGTGAAGCACTTTGGCATACCTGTGGTTTTTTAAATGTGCTATATAAATAAAATTTTATTGTAATGAATGATTGTTTCAGTATTAACATTAAGATTGTAAAACTTAAAAAAATAATCATCTTCCTTAATTTCTGAGTTCTCTAAACTTGGGATTTACAGTGTACATGCACTCTGTGGATTAAAAGAAAATTGCCTTGGCTTTGGCAGAGAATATGTGTACTGGATTGTGTAGACATATCTATAAGGTAATCAAGTCAGGTTATCAGTTAATGGTGAGACAACATTGGCAAAAAAATGCCTTTTGACAATATAATCAAAGCAAAAAACAGACCACATGTCAAATAACAAAGAAGCTCTTTTACGCAAGTTTAAGAAACCACTGCTAAACAGCCGTCGTAAACAACAGCATCGGAAAGTAGCACCTGATAAGATAAACCAGTTGTATCACTCATTCTTTTCTGCTATAAATGGTAGAAAGACCATTTAAAATTATCTGTACCTACATGATGGAGCCCAGCAGACTCTACATTGAACCGGCAGTAGACTGGTACAAAAAGGAGACTGGTTAATGGCCTCACTTCCAAAAGTTTTCCAGGAGAAAAAATATATATTTTGGTATTCAACAAATTTTTAAAAAAGGAAGAAAAGCATTTTATCACACAGGGTTGAGTAGGCAACCCACATGCCATAAAGTTGAGGCCTGGCTTTGATTCGGCCCCATAGCCATTTACTGCATGTCTGCCCCCAGGGCTTTCTCCCAGATTTCCCATCTTCTCTACATCATCTGATCAAACAAAAGCTGCAAATAACCCCCAAAATGTATATATAAATATTTAAAATATTGACACCAGTCTTAAACCTTGGGTTAAGGCCACAGACGACATAAAAGATGGACATAGACATTGTGATGTCACCTGCCAGTGTTTCCACCACAATCACCAATGATCACTTTCTAGAAGCCAGATGTTACCTTAAATGGATAAAATGGAGTGCTAATTTATCAGCTAACACTAGTTAGCTTGGTGTATTCATACATAACCCAGGTGCAACAGAGAGACATGCATATTGACTAAATAGTGCTACGTAACAGACTAATAAAATACCTGAATTTCACTCAATAAAACTAAAGCAAATTTCTTGGATGTTCTGTACCACACAACAACCCATAATAATGAGATACTCCATTAAAAATGCTTCCAAAGGCTTCAACAAAACACACTTAGTGAAATGTTTAATGTCTAATAGTTGTGGATGAGGTCTTGCAGACTGAGCAGGACACCTGGCAATCAGCATAGCCATACTCCTAACACAATTATCCAGGTGGATTAGCTTTAAAAAATTAATTTAAAAAAAATCCACCCCACTTGGATATTGGATCCGGTTGGATATTTTATTAATAGGAGAGTCTGTGGAGACTGAATAAGTGTTGCCAGTCTCAGGATGGCACCTTAAGGAAAGAGTTTCTGCCATTTTCACCGAGGTAACCCCTTTGTTAAGACTGATGGGCCATTTGTTGTTAACATTTATATAACTTATCAGGCCAGTGTTTTCTCTTTCTCTCTCAAAAAGAAGTCACACTGTGCAAATACCTGCTGAAGAATTTGTGTGTTTGTGTGTGGGGGTTATACATAAGCAAAAAAGGCTTTCAGATTCTACACTTAATATGCGAACACACACAAACAGACATATACACACTTCACATAAGGGAAAGCCCCCTCGGTGACACTGGAAATTGTTGCCACACACAATCATAAACCCACACAAACACACACGCATTGTCACATCTCCTTTTTTTCGTCTCCTTGCTGAGCGTTTAATGTCTGTGGCCTGATGAGCACTATAGAGAAGCATGTGTGTCTGCACTTTTTCACTTTCTTTGATGTGCTCTTTCAGAGTAATCTGCTTGCAGGAAAGAAAACACACACAGAGAGAGGCTGAACTCCAATTTCTAAACCCCGTCTAGACTACAAAATTAAGTCCAGTGTTCCCAAAACAGGTACATGTGTTTTTATGAGAGTGTATTTAGAAATAATATCACCCCAACACAGTCCATAACTCACACTTCAACTTTTTCCTTGTACTGAGAGGAGACTAACAGACTTCCAGTAGTGTAAGAAGCTCTGGTTTAATTCTGCACAACTGATGTCTGACAGCATTTGGAGACGCAATGTTACCGAGGACAGCTCTGCAAAAATCCATGCATATGACCCCATGAGGCATTTGGATCAAACTGTTCACTAAATGTTTTATCAGGCTGCATGGTGGCCCAGTGCCCTATAACACGGAGGTCACAAGCTAAACCCCTGTAGCTTCTATGACAATCAACCTGCCTTGAGCTAAACTATATTCTATAATCAGACTTTCTCACCAAGTGTAGTCAAAGTGCAACTGTTGTCTGTACAGAGGTCACGTAATGGGTAAATGCGCTTGGGAAAAAAAAAAAAAAAGCTACTCACAGCAAAGCCCATTCAAATGTCTTCCTTTCCCTTTAAACCCAAATGAAAAATACTTTCAATTAGAATTTTTGATTGGCTGATTAAAAAGGAAGTAAAGTGGAGGCACTACTTTAAATAGGATCCTTCCTCTGCCCACAGGAAGTTACATATAAAAACTAAATCGTCTCCAGGAAGCCAGTGAGAGCTTACCATGTAGAAGTTGAGCTCATTTCACCACGCCAGATTGTGAGTCAGTGATGCAACTTTAGTCACAGCATTATTTATGACACAGCTATTTCCAGGTAACTGACTGATTATTACAATCTAAGGATCAAGTCATAGCAGCAAAACAGAAGCGATCTGATTTTAAATGTGAATACTAAAACATTGACCTTGTCAAGGGGGCGGTCATGGTGTAAAATAAATAACTAAGTAAATAAATAAATAAATATTAAATTAATTAAATTAAATTAAGGTGCTCTTCAATTCACTTTTAGTTCAACAGATGAGCAGCTTGCTAGCATTGTGTGATATTAAGCCTTGAGTTAAAGCAAGGCCAAAGCAGGTCTGTGATCTTCTCCAGCCTATGCAGCCAAAACATTTTGCCATATGTTTAACATATATGCAACATATTCGTTGCAATAATTTGTTAATTTTAAGGTACAAGGTGATGGGTAACATAGGTGCTGCCAAACATAGATTGTATAAAGAAGATGGTAGTAGGTCTGAAAAGTGAAAGCAATAATAACTGCTTTTTAATAGTCAGCAGAGGGAGATCTGCTGGTTTCAAAAATACTTCCAAAATTACAGACGTTTATGGGAAAGTGGTCCATGCTTCCTTGCTTTTTGACCTCTAAGCTGTAAGCACTTTCCTGATGACTTTATGGGCTTAATCTCAAGTTCTGGGTCATACCGACTAAAACACGAGGCACCATCATGGGTCATGGGACTTCACTAACCAATTGGTAACATTATTTTAATCTTTTATTTACAGTCTATGTCATCAGCGTGTGAATGGGTTGTGAAATTAAGTTAGACATGTTAAAGGGATTTTTTCCCATTTCTCTTTCAAAGCCTTTTCTGCATTGTAGTTAAAATGAATTTTATTCCTGGGAAAATCCAAAGTACTGCTTCCCACACAGAAACTTTACTTAGGCACACTACGCAATAATAATAATACCTGCTCAAAGAAATCTGAAGACTCATTGTGGCATTTTACATTTTGCAATCTGTATGAGAGAACTATGCCACTCCATGATCACTTTACATCCCTGCTTTCTTATTTTGAATGGTCACTGCTAACCAGCTAGGCTGCCTGATGATTGTGCTGATCGATACTGATCGCCGGACTCCCCAGAGACATGCGTCCATGGCTGAACGTACCCATTCACCCATCTTTGATTGTAGCTGGCAACTGCAGTCTCTGTTACTCTGAAGATCAGGTCTGGTCCGTAACTCTAAGGAGAAGCAGGTGGAAAACGACTTTGTGTTCCCAAACAGAGCTCACAAGAACTGCCAATTTCAGTAGAAAAGGGTGGAGCTGAAGAGCACCGGTGAGCTGGTACAGGTGGCTTTTAAAAATATTTAGTCATTTATATGGCACAAAAGGTTTGTAATGATATATTATATATATATTTTTTTTTTAATTTAGAGCTGTGAATCACGCAAAGCTTTTTAAGTAGATGCCAAGGGAAAAAAATATTGAGCTGCAATTGATGAGAACAGGTCAACTTTAACAACAAGGCTTTTCAGAAATTTGCACAGAGAAACTTTAAATCATAATTTATGCCCACATAAAGCCTATACTTTAAAAATAAATGAATTTCAATATTTTTTCTCTTTTTTTAAGTAAACTCGATGGTTCATCTTAATTCCTCCCCTTCGTGTCTGGTTGACCAGGCTATTAAAAAAGTAAATAAATAAATAAATCTGGCTCTCTTACATAAGCACTAATAGCTGGTTTGAAAAGTCGTGGGTTGAGAGAAACAGCTTATAACCCCCCTTTTTCTGAAACAATTACAATTGCCATTGTTGCATCTGCACAGATGGTCCAAATAACAGCACATATTTGACCTTTTTTGCATGTGTACTTTTTGGATTAAGTCACCATTACAAAGCAAGAGTGTTTACAGTAAAAATGCATCTACCTTTTACTGATGACATTGCTTAACCTTAAAATGGACCAATCATGCTCATTTCCACCTCCATATTTTTTTTTCCCTTGGGCTCTAGTAGAGTAGCTTTCCATGACTCAAAAGAACCCCAAACTTGTTTATCCTATACTTGGTCTCAGCTTATTACCTGGCTCCTCTCCCTTTAAGCCAACAGTCTTCTGATTGGCTACCTCAGCAAACAGATGGTTTGAACACCAGATAGGTGGAGCTTCTGTGCTACTTCTTTCACATCATACAAAGCCAAAAGTAGGGTATTCACCATTGCAATAGTTTATATATGACAGATGGAAGGTGAATCACTTCAGAGCTGACATAAAATGCTCTTCAAGAGCTCAGTCATATCTATAAATAATGTAGGTCCTTGGAGCAAACATTCAATTCTCAATGTACATCTTTATCCTCCACTTCATAAGTATGCAGACATACATCCCATGTAATCTGCCTCTATATGACTGCCACTGAAACAGCTCACTGTCAAGTTTTCTAATAAGGTCAAACATGGCCAGATACCCCGCGATACTTTCCAATTAGCGTCCCAGGTGGAAGAAAAACCTGAAGTTTCCCCACTGCATCAAACAGCAAAACAACTACTGAAATAAACGTATAATCTCTGACTCTTTGGCCCACTAGAGCCTGTAATTATGTCAATAAAACACATTCTATATATAAACAACAATAGGCAGTTAAAGTGGGTGTTATGTCAGGGTGTTCTGGTGACTCACTTCATAGTGAAGCACACCCCATGTGCTTGTGGTATTGCGAGCTTGACTCCAGCAATTGAAAGCCTCACACAAGACTTGAAATCAACGCCACAGGCTAGCAGCAACTGGCTAAGACACTTACTTACATGTTGCTGCGGCTTGTGAGCGTCAACAATGCTCTGTACACTGGCACACAAGCCACATGTGCTCAATCAGGACAAATTTTCTTGACTGCTAGCTGGTGCGTTTGCTAAATAATTTAGCTGAATCTCAACATTCACAAGCTGCTGCCAGCTGTTAAGAAAATTTAGCTTGAAGCCCAATTTTTATAAGCCTCATTCAGTAACTTTGCATGTACAAAAATAACCCCGATTACCATGGCTAACGAGATAAAGGATAATTGATTTAATGGAAGCACTTGAATGCCCCAGCGATTAAGTTTATATGAGCTGCATGATTGTCAAGGGACTGTCTAGAGACATGTGCGATAGCCTAAGGCTAACAGGAAATATATTGTATTTCATGCCAATGAAGTTCATTTGAAAGGAAAACACAGACATCACACAAATAATCAAGAGTTAAAGCCTGACAAGCAGTCAGTAGTGTCCTACAACTTCTTAAAAACACCACATTTAATAGCCTAAAAACGCTTGGTGGGGTGTTTTGCTGGAAAAACTGACAGGAAGAAACACTTTCCGCTTTAAAAGCTTTAAAATTGTTCTCTTCCCGTACAACGTGTGGTTGTTGTAGGCAGTTTGACAAGGCGTGGACGTGTGTAATCTATGAATGGCAAGTATAGTGGTGCTAAAAGAAGAACCTGCATTTAACCAGTTGAGTCTAGAAACAGAATTTAAGGGCGAAAGAAAACGGGCAGGCAATAAAATCACAAACATATGGACACTGTACTGAGTCTACCGCGTAAAAATTCATCTAAAGAGGGCATGCATGGTGAAATGAATCTTCTGTAAATAAGCCAAAAGCAGACTAGTTCCAGCTCCGTAGCTCTCGTCCACCATGCACTTCCTTAATGCCTCTCACATAGCTGAGAGCTAATTTTTTTTTTTGCCGAACATCTCCCAGCTCCTTGTTTTCTGCAACTCTCACTCAAAAGACAAGACAGAAGGCTAAGTCATGAGCACAAAATTAGACACAGATTCGCTTATTATAGAAACTGTTATGTACTTAATCTGAACGAGAAAGAGAGCCCTCGATCCAAAGTGTGCCAAAGAGTTGCATTTTTATAGCCAGGACAAAATGTTATGAAATGGGCCAAGAAAGAATGTTGCAAGCTCCAGCAAGCAGCTTGCATGAAGTAGGGAAGTGAGGAGAGTCTGTGTGTGGGGGAAAAAGTTAACCATTCTGGTGCTGAGGAGCTTAATTCCCACATAATCAAACTGCAACATGATTAACATGAAACTAGGCTGGATGATAAGGCTGCTCATGAAGGAAAGTCTAAACCTGTTAAACTGTAAACTTGCTGTAAATTAAGATAGTAAATCAATTTCCACCGAACATTTCTAAACATATCTAAATTAAAGTGGACTCAACGACAGAAATGTTTTTATAGGAGTGACATTCCTGTTGTGGCATTTTAAACCATTTCACAAGCCTTGGTCCTATTTTGAGTCCAGACTTTCAACACAGTGACATCCAGTTATGTAGTGAAGGCAAACTAATGGACTGTGGGTCAGCAGTCACCGCAAAATATGTAATCAAAATCACTTCAACAGCAAGCATCTCTAATCTCAAAAGATCCTCTCCACATGTAAGAAAGTTGCCAGATTAAAACTAATGCTGTTGTAAGGTTTAGTTTAAATCAGGGATGTCAAACTCATTTTAACATTGGGGGCCAGATACAGCCCACTTTGACCTAACTACATGTTTGAACTGAATGATAGAAAAATAATTTTGTCTGTCAGCGTGACTCTTAAATTGTAAGAAAAAAACCTGTAAAATTACATGCTACAATTAGGTGTATCCATTGCACACATAAATGACCTAAAAATAATCAAATATAGCAACCATACATTTCTATAATAGACAAAAAACTGGAACCTTTCAAACATTTAATTTTTAAAATCTTTGGTGTAGCTTGAATCTCCATGTGGGTGCCTTTAGAAGTAAAGATAAAGCTGTAAAACATTTGAAAATACTGTTAAAAGTCCAAAATTTATACCCTCAATCATGTCTTCCAAACTTTGTAGTAGGGTCTGATTGGAGTCTTTGCCTGGCCTCCAAGCCTTAGGTTTGACAACCCTTGTTTAAACGGTCTTTTTTTTTTTTTTTTTTTTTAAATATATGGGTCCAGTGTATGGGGAGCTCTTTGCAATTTGCTTTCCTTAAACTGGAAATGTAAATAAAAGTTTGCAAGTGGCCAGATTTATCAATGACCACAATAGATACCTGCTAAAACTTCTACTAAAATTGAAGTCATTTTATAAATAGTTGACAGGATTTTTTTTATTACTGGAACACAGAGAAAACCACAGGAAATAAAGCATGCAATCAAGCTTAGGTTTGTGGATATTTAGTGCTTATGAGGACAATGAATCACTGCACTGTCTCAATCAAGCATATAGCCACAATAAAAGATATACCTACAAGCTGCTCCAGCAACGTCATTAAAATAAATAAATAAATAAATAAATAACCAAGAGCTAGAGAGACAATAATATATCTTGTCTTTATCATTTGCCCTTTTTAAAAATTTTTTAAAGAAACCGGAATCGGCTGTATTTCTGTGGCATGGGAGACAATGCTAGGCCGCCATGTAAAGCCTGGAAATGGGAGGAAAAAGGAAGAGGGCAGTGTGGCCACCCCTGCCTCACCTCCTGGGGGATACACAGAGAACCAGGAGACGGGGGGGAGGCTGGGTATGATATGAAGGGTCAGTATGGAGGAAAAGGTGGAGGTTATAAAGGGAAGAGGGTACATGTGAGACAGATATAGGATACAAGAGGCTAGGTGGAGGCGCCTGTTAATTTTGACCCACCATAAAGTCGCTGCCGAAGTTATCCTCTCCCCTCTCATCGTTCCCTTCGCTCATGGCCTTCACCCCCTGGATAAACTTTCTCAGGATGCCGGCTTGGTCCATTTCTTCAATCTTCTTGTTGCCTTTTCCTTTAAAAAATCTCCCAAACTGGCAGGGGGGTAGGGGAAATGTTACAAAATAATAAAACAAAAGCGGACACAGGGAAAGAGGGAAGAAGGAAGGGAGGGGAATAAATAAAAATAAATAAGCTTCACGGGTCCTCCCAGAGAGTCATCGTCCGCTCACAACACAACACCTTTTTTTTTTAATTATCGCCCCATGTTGTTTCTCCCTTTCCTTCTTTCTTTCTTCTGGACTGTTTTCACAACGACAGCGGTTAGTCCCAGAGAAAAGCAGCAGCGGCCGGATTTTCTGCCCCGTAAACAACTTCACAACCGCGGCGGTGCACGAACTGTAAACACTTGGCTATGCGAGAAAAGAAAAATAAAGGAAAAAAGACAAGAGCCTGGGTCTGGCCAGCTTATGTACCCCTCCCTGTCTACCTCGGTTGCCACATTCACACACTGCTGCTCGTTATTCGCTACTGGGGAACATCCGGACTGGGTAAGCCAAGGAACAATTAGGCCCGCCCCTTCCAGGATATACTTATATCTGATTGACTAACGCTGACCAGGAATTAAAATCCAAGTGGCTAAACTGGGTGTCGCTCCACCCAATAGCGTGTTCTCATTGGATAGAATCTGTGCCTGTCGTTTTGACGCTATTCGTCATTGGTGAGCTAAATTACGATCCAAAAACGTAAGGTTTAAATAAACGGCGTTACTGTTTTGCTGTAATTTTTATCGATACTTTAAAAAATTATTTGTTTTTATTCGATGATATGCTGCTTCACATAAAAAATGTTTTTTCTTACAGTCTGATAATTATATATCTAAATAGGTCATCAGTATTATTACATTTAATTGGGAAAACAAACACATTTATATCTTCGTGAACGATATAGTCCTACTCTACTGTACATTTTACATAATTTCATTTGTCTAAAACTTTAGTAACCAAATTATTTCTCAATCCTATCTTAGTATTGTAATACTTCGCACTTTACGAGTATAGGTATATATTGCAATTCACTCTGCGTGTCAGCGCTACTTAACAAATACTAATGGGAACTGTTTATCAGAATGTACAGATACACCTTTCTAGATCTGTCCTGGTAATTTGAATTACTATAACCTTCTCTATAACCTGCTCTCAGAAAATGCCACTCACTGAATATTTTTCTTTCTTTTAGACCATTCTCCATAAACCCCATTTTAAAAACTCAGTAGATCATCAGTTTCTGAAATACTCAAACCAGCTCATGTGACACCAGCAACAATTCAGAGTCACTGGAATCAAACTTCCTCCCAATTCTAATGCACAGTTTGAACTTTTGCAGGTCGTCCTGACTATGTCTATATGTCTATGTCATGCGTTAAGTTGATGCCAAATGAGTGGCTAATTAGATATTTGTATTATAACAGGTGTACCTAATAAAGTGGAGGTGAGTGTGTATATATGCATGCATTTCTGTTTCTTCACATCGGTGGAAAAACATTGTTGGATGATTTTTTTATTTGTCACTTTCTTAAATCAGTAATCACATTCATTATTAGAAAAATAGAGGACATCAGTAAACGTTTGCATACATTTGCATACATGTATTGTAATGAAATCTATTGGCCTTCAATATCTAACTATCCGTGGTCTAAAATCAGAAAGAATAACTATAACAAATAATCCTAAAACTAAGATAGATAGATAGATAGATAGATAGATAGATAGATAGATAGATAGATAGATAGATAGATAGATAGATAGATAGATAGATAGATAGATAGATAGATAGATAGATAGGAAGAAGCAACTAACAGCTAAGAGATTAATGGGTCAGATATATAATCTGGATTAAAATGTGACAGAAATAGAGACAAAGAAACGTATCATGTATCACGCACATATTTAATTCTCCAGTGTGACTGAGTGTGTGTGTGTTTAGGTGATGTGTTTTGTCACATACTCACTTTTGCAGTGATAATGCTGATCTTAATTTTGTTGTAAGTTTTTTTTTCAAAGACAATAAAGGCCTTCTAATTCTAATTAGGCATGCAGACAGTGTAAAATTGTCACTATTGTGGTAGCAAAAGTAATAGCAGTTATTAGTACTATAGCAGAAAATGTATTAGCATTGAAAGTACATGGTATATAGCAGAAGATTGGTATTATGTATGTGTTATGTAATAATGCTAAGAGGTTCTAATTTGAACATCCAGTTCATTTAAATTTGATGTAACTGACAAACTGAGGAGAAAGTGCGAATGACAAACGGAGAAAAAAAGAGAGGAACCAAATTGGTATTCAGGATAAAGCTGTCTGGGGACGAGAACTCAATAGACACTTATGCACGACGAACTGTCTTCCAATAAACACAGAGGGGAATCAAGTCACTTTGTTTTCCTTTAGTTCTAGCACTGACAACAAACAAACCCATCTATTCAGCTAGAGTAAGAGGGAGAAGGAGAGGGGACGCTGTCACAGAGCCAACAAGCCTTTCCTCACACAAACTGCTTTTTGTTCCTCTTGTCTTTAAACTTATTTGCTTGTTATCCCAGTAAATATTCACTGTTTTCTTTGCTGTCCCAGTTTCATGTCCTTCTCTCTTTCCTACATTTTCTCTCTCGTTGTTTAATTTTATTTCTGAGCTGAGTCAAACTTTCTTGCCCTTAGCTGTGCCCTGAATGGAATCTATAGTTGTTACTGTATTTAAGAGATGCATTATCTACTAATCCAATAACTGAATTCTGAACATTTTTGGGGGATTAAAGAGCCTAAGAAAGTAGAACCCAAAGATATTCAGCCAAAAAAAAAAAAAAAAAGACTCTCATACACACTGGTGAGGGTTAACTATATAAATGAAGACAGATTGCTAACACGCTGCAGTCAAGCTAAGTCAGTTTGCACTTTTCAGTGCAACTTGTCTACGATGCACCTCTTTGACTCAGCTGGTCGGGTTGCTAACTGGTTGTACTCTGGTTATATTCCTATATAAAAGCATTTTGGAATTAAATTGCTGCCCTGCACCGACTACATCAGAGGTTGTGGAAGAATTTCTCTTACAAATCTGTTAGGTTCTCTCTGGACTCTGAATGTAAGTAGTCAATGTTAATTTCTGTGTATGTAGATGGCAACAGTTTCCCCAGTTTTTCACAGATAACTGCTGTAATATCACAAACAGATTGCATGTAATTGCCAACTTGACCCCATTTAATTATAAATTATTGCAGACTGACTCCAGCTTTTCACCATCTTAACCCAACAAGGTTTCTTTAAAGAGAGCACCTGACCCCGCCTTCGAAAAGACTACTTCGAAGACAATAAGACTGCAAGTTCATTGCACAAAGTTACCACAACTGGTACCCAACCACTGCTTTCCCTAATGTGACTGTAGCATACGGTAGCTTTGTCCTTCTTTATAAAAAAAATTCTTACTCATTATCATGTATCAGCTTGTTTCCCTCTAAGACCACTTCCTTTAACCCATGTTTCTTCTGATTGGCTGCCCCTCTCAAGCACAAGGTGTGAATACAGGTGGGATGGAGAGCAGGAAAAGCATACTGTGTCAGTTTTAAGGTACATAAATAATGATTTCTTTGTGAGTCTGCGCAGAAGGATGTAATTGTGTAGCTGGATTATTCTGTTTCCTCCCAGCATAGTTCATTAGAAACAGGTCAAGCAGACTGAGGAGATAAACACACATCAAAGAGCACTGTGGTCTACTGTACTCTGTGTGTGTGCGCGCATGTGCATGACTTCTCTCATGGCTGTATGATGAGGAATATTTTAGGAAAGAGCTTGTGGCCTTCTCTCTTTTCTCAGCACTGGCTCTGGTTGCACTGCATCTGACCCTGACCTCTGATCTCCATGCAGAGAAGATGGGAGTCAAAATTTCACAAGAGAGGGTGGGAGGATCAGTTACACATGATATTTTTATGACCCTTTTCCCTTCCTTTACCAATTTCCTCTGCCAGTGCATCTCCACTCTCTTTACCCCTCCTTCTCCACAGATACGTCTACAGCTCTCAAACATATACACACTCCCCCCCCCTCCTTTTTTCACTGACTCTTCATTTCCAGTCCTTCCTCATTCTATACTCACTCTCTTCTTTTTCCTTCCTCCCTCTCTTTGTGGAATGTGCTGTTCAGAAGCAGCTGAGTGGAGGAATGTTGCTGTAACAAGCCCATACAACAACCCCAAGGTAGGGAGGTTCCCCCCCCACACACACACAGTCATGTATTTACACCTTAATTTTCTGCATGTCACATACTTGCCTGCAGTAGAAGAAGAGCATTAAGATGCACAGTTGCGGGCGTAATAGGATGACTGTGACAGTATCTAGTCTGGACACACACATGCACATAGAAAAAGGCGTAGAGAGAGAGACAGAGAGACAGAACGTGAGCCTGCCTGTTGGAGTAAGGTGAAAATGTCTGCCCTCCGGGTAGAGGAATG